>NW_008795491.1:87018-99216 GCF_000699145.1 Aptenodytes forsteri
TAGCTTAATGCTTTTTTAATACTGGGGGGGGGGGGAAGTGACAGAGCTCCCTGGGCTTCCTGCTGTGTGACTTGGAGAAGGCAGCCCGGCAAAGTCAGGGGTGGGGTTCACATGGAGGCATCTGCTCCTGTGGTGGCCGTCCTTCGAACAAAGAGAGGTGCCGCAAATGTCCGTCCTTGCCTCTCGAAACTGAGCAGAACTGAGGAATGCTGAATGCATGAACACACACATGCACACGTGTACGAGCAGGTATGCCCACACCTTTATTGTCAGGCAGGCCGAAGACTTCAGTTGATGCCTTCCGCTCACGTTGGACCACGGTTGCTTCAAGTTGTTTCTACATAATCTTAAGGGTTTGGAGGTTTCTGGGGGGTGGTTTTCTTTTGGCTTGGTGCCCTCTGAGTCCTCTGAAGGCTTCATGAAAGGAGGATTAACTCTTTGTAGGGCTCAAAATGCGCATTCCACACACACAGCCCTTGGCAGTGCTGACCTTAAAAATAACGGGCCTCTTTAGTGAAGCTGTAACCTGACATACCTAAGGGTCACGACTAAAGAGAGGAAGAAGAGCAGACAAAGCAGTAACACTTCAAACTACTGGCGATGGCTCTTTTTTTCCCCCTCTCATTCACTTTATGTTTTACAGCATTGGATCATTGGTCAGCAGAAAGCATGCAAGCATACCTGCACCAGTGCCCTCATCTGTATTGAGAAAGCCTAAAAGCTGGAAAGCTTTGGCCTGCAAAGCGCTGACCATCGGTGCGGCTCGTGCTAAGGAAGTGCTCAAAGGACACGTTTACCTTTCACCAAGTGAGCAGTCCCCCTTGCTTTGGAAGGATATGGTCCTGAAAGGGAAGAATCGCAGTACTCTCTGTGTAGTAACCCTGGTGCTCACAGTGCCCCAAACATGCTGCATATTTTCAGCCTAAACTGAGCATCTGTCCACAGTGATCTTGTGGTATCTAATAAAGGATGCAACAGTGGTTCAGTCCTCCCCAGCATCCCTAATATGGGAAAAGGAACTAGGAGGAGAAGATGAATATTGAAAGGAACATGCCTGTGGGTGTTTGTGCGTCAGGGAAGAAGGTGTGAGGAGGAGTATTGTGAGGGCTGGCTGAGGGCAACCAATTCATGAGGGTCCGAGCAAGATGATCAGCTTTACATGGTGTGCTATAGACAACAGGCGATTCATCCTGATCAACTTTTTGAATGAAATAGTGCTTATATATTCTACACTAACCGTTAAAAAATCTTGAACACGTATGTTATGGATTGGTGGAGGAATATTTATCTTAAACTAGCAAAGAATATTTTTCCCATTCGGTAGAGAGGGAATACTTGCCTCTGACTCCTCAGATCTATACAAAGCCTTTTTATTTTGGGGTGATCAAAGAGATACATTTTAAGTTCCTCTAAACTTAATTGGATTACAACTGGTGAATAGCTGTGTTTGGGTTTTTTTTAGTAAAAATTATGATTATACAAATGAAAGATTGCTGATGTATTTTGGAACGTCTGGAGCTGCCTGAACAAAAAGCAGAGATGCTGTCACTGCTCTTTAAGATGCTGTCACAACCTCTTATGAAGTTTCTGGAAAATACTGTGTTAGTGCCTGAAAAGATCATGCTGACCTGTTTTTTTTTGGGGGGGTGTCTTTCTAGTTGGTACAGTTGTTTTCTGGGGAAAAGGAGTTCCTATAATAATTTGCCCAGCATATGCTTCTGACTGCCAGCAGTGGGACGCAGGTGAGACATAAGCAACAGTGTTTTGGGACGACTTTCCAGATACACAGCCAAGTCATTTTCACCAGTCCTTATTTCTAACCATAATAAACTATACCAGCAATGAAAACTGTTCCTAGTTTTTAAAAGCTTCAAAAATTGCTGACTGACTCTGGAAAATAATGAATGAGCGTATGGCTGTACAAATTGGAAATATGCAGTTTCATATTTTTGTGATAACTTTTACCTTGTTAATTGCATTTTTCTCCAACATAGATTGCCCAGTCTTTAAGTGAAAGGTACTAGCCTATGTGAAAACTCTGAGCACTGTACTCACTTGGATTCAGTTACTTGTAAGTGAAATTAATTCGCAAATGTTGGTATCAGATGCCTTAGTCAGTGTAGGGCCAGAGTAGGACATCCAAGTACAGAAGGTATGTGGGGATGTTAAAGATGTATTGTTAATTGAGTATTTTCTTGGAACTTTCTATCACATTTTAAAGTCATATGTTAATTACAGGTTGTAATGATATTATTTTTATTCCAAAAGTTTTATTTCAAAGAAGTTTTATTTTAAAGCCTATTTTAAAATAACATCATGTGGATACAACCCTTGGCTCACAGAACTCATAAGGAATTCATTTGGCTTTGGGATCTTAATATATACCTTCCCGTTGGAACTACGTGAACCACATGAACCGCAGCTAAGGGATCGTTCCGTATGATCCTTCAGATGTATTTGATTTTATGTTACTGTAATGGCTATTTAAATACCTAACCCTGTGAGCTGTTCAGGCCTCTGGGAAAGCTGGTATTCTCAGTCCTTTCTGACTGCTGCTGGAAGCAGTGGTGCTCTTTGTGCACAAGGTGGTTGGCACCTTGATGGATTGGGCCCTGGGCTCTCCTAAGTCTGTTGCCTCAGTTGACTGCAGTAGGTCTGGCATTAAGAAATCTGTGGATAATACCATGCTTTAGCATTGCAGATAAATAGTGACTTTTGTGTGTTTGTCTTTTTAAATCTTCTTGGAGAGGCACAAATTACTCGATCAAGCTGTTTATCAAAGCTCTTTCTGCACGAGGTCTCAAGGCACACATTCGTCATTGTGAGAAATTTCCTTCTGAGACTTTTAAGGGGTTCCTTCTCCAATCTGTACCTATAGAAGCATTTTTGTAACTGAAGATGAATGACTAAACAATTTTGTGGTTTCATGCATGCTTATATAGTATATAATGTCAGCGATTGCTAAGATGACCCATTCATTCGTCTAAATTTGCTGAGGCATATTAGAGGCTGCCTACGCAAATTTCTCTGAAAATGGCAAATGAATGCCCGTACTCTTAACTCCACCCACTCACCACTATTTTGTTTGCAGGGCACATAAATAGGAGAGCAAAATTTGCTCTTCATACACACAAGGCGGCATAACTTGTGCCAGCACAGAGGACACTGAACTAGCAAGCATTCAAATTTTCTTGTCATTAGTCACACAGGTCCCATGACAAATTTTGGTAAATTTAGTGCAACTTGAGGTAAACAGGAAAAATAAAAGTGTGGGGAATAAAAGGTAACCTCAGTGCAATAGTTTGTCTTCTGTACTCTCAGCTTGTATATGCCAGTTGCAGCCTAAAGTCACTCTAACAAACTGTGTTTATAAAATATTTCTGTTTATAGCAGTGTTAACAGAAGCTGGTCATCAGCTCCAGTTGGGAGCGAATTCACACAAGGTTGACCAGAACACAGTAATCATGATTTTCTTGTTCTTGTCAATAGTTAGCATTTAAGTGCGCACCTTGTCATTTTTCATTTATTTAGTATTTCCGTTAAAAACACTGTTTAAGTGTTGAAATAATCTCTGGAATTATTGGAATATTTTGATATTCAATTGAGTGTTTAGTATTCTCATGCAGTAACTTTTTAACTCTTCTTACAAGAAACACCCAGTTATATATATATTACCATGTCCTGCAGGTTTGTTTTATGCATATTTAATAATAAGGCAGATGTAGAGAATGTGTTGCGTGAGAGTAAAGATAAATCTGGTGCAGCCTTGTTCTGCACAAAAGAAATACGGTGGGACAGTAGATACAGCAAAGATAAACAGAGTTTGTGCACTACACTCATAGTCCACGGTTAGCTGGTATAATATTTAATACACAGATTAAATGAAAGTAACTGGAAGAAAATGGTTTAATCTCTTTAGAGTGCAACTGCTGTATATTCAATGAAGGCTAAACCCTAAAATCCTAACTCAATTGCAGCTGAGGAAAAACATCAGAATTGACTGCATTGTAAATAATCGTCTAATGTTGTACAAGAGTCCTCAAAATAGTAGATACAACTTATTTTCCTTGCATGTTACCTGGTGGTAACTAGGTAGTGTCCAAAACTTCTGAAATTAGCTGAAGGGTTTTTCTAATCTAATCTGAGCTATCATTTGTTCCATATTTTACACAAAAATTACTTTTATTTTAACTGCCATGTAACTGTAAGTGCATCTTGTGCATATTTTTAATCCAAATGCAATATTTACCATTATTGAAGAGGGTAGCATGATATCTGGGCAGAATAGTAATAATCAAAGTCCATAAACATAAGGCATCTTTGCAGCACCCTACAGCTGCTTCCACAGAAGTTGGTGACAAAACTCCCAGAGATCTCATGGGTACAGGATCAGTTTTCAAAAAATATTATGGTAATACAAATAAACAGAAATATTAATAATAAAAGGGAAGAAGAGTAAACAATTGGAAAAACAAACTGTTCCATGGCCCATGGAGATGAAATTAATGCTTTTCTAAATTTTTCATGCTAACTTTTTGTTCTTCACTGCAGTTGATAACCATCTCTGTGATGTTTTGTGCAAGAGTAATTTTATGTTGGTGTTGATGCCAGTTTTAACCCGAGAATACCTTGCCTGAAGTTGGAATCTGCAGCTGTTTTATAATGTCTGTCATGTTTTTACATGTTTAGCAGCAGTGCTAATGAAAGTATGATACGTAGAGGGTGTGCTAATTTTATGTTTAGCTAAAACATGTGTAATGCTTAGGTTTGAAAATGAAGGTCTGGATGAACACTTGCTAATGGATTAAATTATAGTAACTACTCAATGTATACTTTTTTCCTGAAAAAAATTGCATTGTGTTAGAGAAATTTCTTAGAGACTGTTAGAAAAAAAAACTGTTAGAGAAATTTCTTAGCCTAGAATGAACAAATACTGAAAAAAATAATTTGATAACTTACAGTTATTATCTCTTGAATTACTTTAGATTTGGGCAGCAGTTTATTGGTACAGTGGCTACCAATCTTCTAGTCATGAGTCATGGCAGAGTATTTAAGTTACCCCTGTGGACAAAATCCTGAATCTTTCCTTCTTATGGCAGAACTTACAAGATGTTTTTGCTTACTGTGTGTTAGGAAATCACTTAAATAATGCACAAAATGCCCATTTAGCATGTGGCTTGATTCGTTAATACATACAATAAGAAAACATAAACACCTGAAGTGTGGATTTAACATTTCAGTGGCTCTCTAAAATGTGAATACAGTCAGCACATGAACTTAGTAGAAAACTGAAATCTGTATTTATATCCCACTAATGATACAGGTCTGAACTACAGAGTAAAGGATGCCGATAGTGACTGCACAATCCTGTATCTGAAAGTCCGTACATAAGGTAAACCTTTTTGCTCACTACCTCATTAATTATTATTGTCTGGGCAGACGCTTACTACTATATCCATGATGATGCATAAAACTAACAGACATCCAGCTTGTCCTGTTCTTTCTTCATGCACTTTATCTGCTTGCATTTCTTTTAGGTCCACAAGTTAACAGTTGTATTAATCTTAATTTTTCTTTACAATAAATCTAACAGAAGACAGAGAGGAGGTAAATGCTGGAACTGTCAGGATGCAGCTCCTGTCAAGTAAGTTTTCTGACTATTTAAAACATTTCAAGATGTAACATATGTCAGAAAATTCTATTCTGAATGCTGGCTTGACTACTGGTGAGTTAGGGTAACGCTTTGGGACTATTTGGTTTCTCTGATCAGTCATTAGGGGCCAAATCTTGATCCAAGTGTTGAGCAATTTCAGAGGCGGCGTGCACCTCTGTTGCTCGGATATATGGTATGACTGAGAACTGTCAGATTGACCTTGAGAGAGTTTCTTCCCTGCTGAAATAAAGGGTCACAGTCTACACATAGCTGATCAGGAGGAGAACATGTTAGTCGGAGGTCTGATGTGGATGACCTCTGTGGTGACTTCAGGGGGTGCAGAACTGCCCTTTGCAGGAGGAAGGGATCGGCGTGATGCAATATGAACAAGGACTGTATTGCCAAGAGCATGAGTCTCCTGTGGTAGTACCAGCCCATGCTAATCGACAGCAAGGTAGCATAGTAGGAGCCATTCTTCAGTTAAGGAAGAGTGAACGTGGCTCTGTCCCAGAGCAGTCTGGAAAAGGTTATTTTAGAGTAGTGCAAAACAGTCAACTGTTTTCATATACCTGTGCACGCTAATGCAGCTCCCACAAACTTCAGCCGGAGTTACACTGTAATACACGAGGGATAAATGGCATGCCACTTGAAAAGCACTCTCAATTTTTTGCCTGTACATTTTTTGAAGGAGTGCTGTGATGCTCTCAGATTGTGCATTAAATGTGTCCCAAAATTAAAAGCATTTTGACTGATGATGACAAAGATTAAATCTGTCATCTAAGAGCTGAGTTTGATAATACAAGGATATTGTATTAGCTCAGCTAACAAGCAAATTTAATACTATGTTTTTGTTACAAAAATGTGCCAACAGTTCACAATGTCCAGATACTGTTTACAAAAGTCCCATGAGAGCTAATCTGTTCCCCATAGCCTTGCAAGCATTCATCATTGGCTGCCACCCTGCTCAACCTTAACTTTAATTTACTGTTGTGTGGTCCTAAAAAGATATATCCTGTTTGTTTTGTATACCAGTAGTCAGACGTAGCAATGATGTAAAAAGAAGTTCCTCTCCCAGGTATATTAACGCGTATCAGCTTTGTTTGTAGGTGCACTCCTGCTGAGATTAGCTAGTGTAGTAAAGGAATGTTTTTGTGAACAGAATTAAACTGATTGATCTGCTTGGTACTAGGAAATGTGTTGATTATATGATTATGTAGCTATTGCAGACTAGCATGCTTGTATTTTTAACTGTTCTATGTTACCACTATAATTTGTGTGGACTGTTCTGTGTGTTCTTCATGTTTTCTCTTTTGGGGGGGAAAATGGTTACTGTTAGTGTTACACTGTTAAGTCTAGATACTAGTATTTTTGGCTGGGGAGAATAAATGGCTGTAACATCATCAGACTTGCATAGATCTATGCAAGTATTCTAAAAATGTACATGTAAACTGGGAGGGAATAATATGAGCGTGGAAGACTGTAGCCAGTGTTAAAGAAGCAGATTACTCACTTGTACAGGGTAAGCTGTATTCCCTCTGAAAAAATTAGCTGAGCAGGGTGCAATAATCACAGACTCGTTTCTGGGAGTTGAGGAAGAAGTGAAACCAAAGCAGAGCTAGTGCTGCTGGTTTTTAAATCAGGGTGTGTGAGGAATTTGGAGAAAGAGAGTGTTTGGGCAACTTTTTTTTTTTCCTTAAGAAAGAGAGGAGAAAAAAAAGAGCAAATCGGTTCCTTTAAGATTTTTTGAAAAGGGAATAATTAGAACTTCTGCTCCTTTTCCTAGAAGGGAAAGTCCTGTTGATATGTTAGGAGGTTTTTTCTTGCACATGGAGGAGGACAGCAGTAAGAGAGGGATTCCTGAGCAACCCAGGAGCCCCCCCACCCAACTAGCCCACCTGCAAACCTTGTGGGTTTGTGCAAGAGCGATGATAGTACCAAAAGAGCAGTTCCTGATTTTAGACACTGCTGCTGAAGTCTTTGTGAGTTTGTGAGTTACAGGAATATTTCTCAGAAAGCCATGAGGAGATACTCAGCAATTCAGAGAGGTCAGGGATGACAAAACAGCTCCCAAAGTGACAACAGGATTGCCCCCGCCACCTCTGGCATTCAGGTTACCCACCAGGCTCAGGTCATACCACCACTCTTCTGGCCTCGTTGCAAAGCTCTGGTGCTTGAACTGCAAAGGAGCTGCTGCAATTCAGTCAAAGGATGGTTCTCTCTCTAATTTACCCAACATCTTCATCTTTGTTTCTGTGGAGAAGGTTTCAAGCCAACCCCTTCCTGTGACGACAAAACCCCTCATCTGAGAACTGCCTTCTGTGTGCCCCTGGTCTCCCATCCCCGGTCTTTGCCTGTACACATCTCTTCAAGCCTCTGCTCTCTAAGCTTTGTGTTCTGACGTATTCTGTCACTTCTGTATTTCCCCCTAATCCAGGCCTAATACACTCAGTTCATGTGTTCTGGTAATCCTGAATATTACACCACTTATTTCACCAATATTTATGTTACTAAAAGTTTATTGTAAGTGATATGCTATAGATAGTAACTTCCTGTGACTGCGATTCACATTTCCTGCTGACGCGAGTGTGTTCAGTTGGTAATAACTTCACCAGTCTTCTGGCTGAAGTTTTCTAGGCCAGTTGCCCACATCCAGCTTAGACACATAAACATGCTTATGTATTCGAGTTACGTGATCATGTAGTGTTTTTCACAGGCACTCTCCCCTTGTCAGTGCCCAGGGTAGACCTGCTTGTAGATAAGCCATGAATTGTAAGAAGGGAGGATGTTTTCTGCAGGACCTCTAACTCATTTGGTCTGGAAGGTAGAAGGTATTTGGTTGGTGAGTCAGGATATTGCTAACACAGAAAGGATGCTTTAATGATTAAAACTGTTGAATGCTACTCTGGTAAATCCTGTGACAGGACTCTATCCCTGTCATGGGATTCATATGTGACATGAAGCAAGTCATTTAACCAAATTTATCATAGGTGGTCATTGTCTGTGCCCTCCTCTTTTTCTAGGTTCCTGACTGGAGACTCTGCGACCTAATTTGTGGAAGTTATGTGTGCTCACGGTTGCAAACAAAATCAGAGGGGACTGTCCTTGGCATGTGTAAGTTCTCTGAAAAAAAAATGAAGTCCTAGGCATACCAAATTAACAGATATCTCTGGTTTTCTTCTGTGCACTGCCATTCTCTCCTATAAAACAGCGTGCGGTCATAGGGAGTACTGCCCCATCTCACACAGGAACTGTGAAGATTCCTCTAATGAAGTGGAATGCTTTCTTTATGAGATGCCCCAAAAAGCAATTAGTAATTCAGTCTTCCAAACAGGGTTTAAATTCAGTACAGTAAATAAGACCTGCAACAACATATTAGAGAATGAGGGAAAGCATAAAAAATGTATAGCTGCTCATTAAAAGAACATCATCTATTCTGTGCCCCGAAAAGGTGGGCAAGTACTATACAATTCAGTCACTAATTACTATACAGGAATGCTGAGGTGTAAGGCGGACAAATTAAAGCTTAATTCTGTATTTTATGCCTTTTGAGTACTTGACTTTGCAAAGGAAATAATAATATTCTTTTAACATATTCTTTTGTGTACAATATGCATAAATGCCGATAGTATTGCTAATACAAATGTTGCTCTTCAGAGGGCCACTTTACTAGTGAGAGGGTCACTTAAAAGTCCTGGATAAATCCCCCTTTTATAAAACCAAAGAAGTAATAAAGATAAAAGCACACAAAGAAATAAGCCTATTTTATATATTTTAATCCCTCAGCAGTCTTCCTAAAATACTGAAGGGCACTTCTCCTTAATGAGACCAACACAACCAAAATCAAAGCAAAGATTCCAGAGAAAAGTTCAGCCAAAATAAAACCAAAAAGAATTTTCAGCTTATTTTCAAAACAGTGTAATTCAGGATCTTATTTTATGTATTTTACCAAAATCTCCTTTAAAAACATATCTGGGAAGTGAGAAAGGATGCAAAATTTTAGGGGGAGTCTTTTTTTAGTGGGGGAGAAGCTAAAAAGGCCTGAGGGGAGAAAATGCCTCCAAACATGTTTATAACAAAAAGCAAATTCTTACCTTATCTGGAAAGTAGCTATTGCAACCTTTTAATGCAAGATCAGCACAAATACGAAGATAGAGATAATGCAAAGGTTATGAGGCTGGTTTTGCTTCATGTGGCCAGTTTGGGAAAGACAGATGCAGTGATTTCGTATTTGATTGAAAACTGCAGCTTTTACGAGGAATTACGTTTTAATTGTGTAAATAAACAACTGTACAGTAAAACTGAGCTCTGTGACAAAAGTCTTAAGATGTCCGAATATACTGGTAGTTGTTCAGGAGTGTAATGCGTACCCATTGCTCTGAGTGCTGACATACACACTGTCAACTACCATTTCCAGTAACCAAAACAGCTCATAGGCTTGTAGGATAACTCATGCTGGAAGGGACCTCAGGAGGTCTCTAGTCCTACCTTCTGCCCAAAGCAGGGCGAGTTACAAGATCAGACCAGGTTGCTCAGGGCTTTTCTCAGCTGGGTCTTGAAAACCTCCAAGGCTGGAGACCAGAGACTGGAAAACCTCTCCTGACAACCTTGACTGTCCTCATGAGCAAAGTTTTTCCTGGTATCTAAGCCAGAACTTCCCTTGTTTCAGCCTACGCCCACTGTATTTTTAAAAAGCATGTTTTAATTGGATTGCAAATGTTATATCTGACTTCTCATTAATAACATTTTAAATAAATATAAAATTTCATCTGTAGCTGAAACTGACTGATACTAAAAATGATTTTAGTATGGAGTAGTAACTTTGTATGATCAGAACACTCCAGATTCCAAACAAAATTGTAACACTGAAATAGAAAAATTACTGGACTATAAAATATATGTTTGTTAGCATCATAAATGTAAATGATGAACAATGCAGGTATTCCCCAATGAGAGTAAAACTCAGCAAAATGAATCTAAATAAAAAAACTGAACAAGCTCAGATTTGTACAAACTTGTCCTGCACACACCTTCAAGAAATATTACATACTGCTGCGATCAAAAGGATCGTCTGCAGTTTCCATGTGATACCATCGTTTTATGACTGGCATTTAGTGTTATGGCTCATGGGTACAAACTTTGAAGAATATTAACAATATCCCATCTAATGACCCCGTGTTTTTTATATTCTCTGTCTCGGCATGCCTACTCCATGAGAAGCTTTCTTCTTTCTAACAAGCTTCTCCTAGTACCATTCAAACGGTTTGTGACATTATTAATTCACAGTGACAGAAGACATACCTGGCCCTGAAATGCTGAGTAAATAAATCAAAAAAAGAGCACAGAATGACTAGGAAGGAGGCATTCCCTCATATTACCAAACTTTCCTTACTCATCCATCCCATTAGGCAGCAGGTCAGGGCTAGAGTAAAGCACACGTAGGACATGTAGGACAGAAAGCTCCCTATGTGGAGTATATGCTTTTTCCAACATGCATTTCTCTGAGTAAAATCTGTCTGAGTCAGAATATTCCAGTGTTTCAGGCTATTTCTTTATAAAGCTGCAGGGCAAATGTTGTCTAAAACACATAGTAAGATTTGACCACCTATAACCAGCTGCTATAGATGCTATAGACTTGTCTTAAAAAGACTACATATGAATAGTACAGCACAAAGGGATCTATACTTACAAGATGGATACACGCTTCAGAGGTAAGACCAAGTGCCAATAGAGTCATGAAGTTTATGTTAAGCATTGCATTGTAACCACATGCCCTGGAATGAATTATTGAGCTTCTTAAATGGTCATGCTAATGTTTTTACTTATGAGTTCTTACCTGTAGAGGTATGGTCTCATAATTACTGTAATTACAAGGCTTATGAGTCTCATCACTCAAATCACCTTGCTCCCTCAAGACATTCTCAAAATTGCTATCTGTCTGATTCCCACACACTAAAAAGGTAATTTTGGAGTAAAGTTTCCACACTGAAAAAACAACCCAAACAGTCGGAGGAAAGAAATATGCAGCTATGTCATTCAACCCCCTACACACTCACAGGTTTCCTTTCTAAACCTCCGCCATGTCGTCCCCACCATCCGCAGCTGACATACTGAACCCCCCTACCTTGAGCAGGCACAACACAGCATGTACAATTAGGTTTTGATGATAAGCATAGTTAGTGTAGATTGCATACATTACATAATGAAAACTACTGTGCATAGTTTTCTTAACTGGTGTTTGAGTTAAAGTCAGACAAGAGATGGTGATGAAGAAATACTTATCTGTAATGACACGTTTGATACTTCTAACAGCATCAGCTACAATACTGAGAGCTGCACTAAGGGCTGCACTAGCGAGTGTACTCAGGATTAAGGCTGTTGAATATTTGTTGCTTTTGTTTTTTTCCTTTAAAATTGTAGAATCACAGAATGGTTTGGGTTGGAAGGGACCTTTGAAGGTCATCTAGTCCACCCCCCCTGCCGCGGGCAGGGACACCTTCAACTAGATCAGGTTGCTCAGAGCCCTGTCCAGCCTGACCTTGAACACT
>NW_008795491.1:99702-107101 GCF_000699145.1 Aptenodytes forsteri
ACCCCCAAGTCCTTCTCGGCAGGGCTGCTCTCAATCCCTTCATCCCCCAGTTCTGGGGATTGCCCCCACCCAGGTGCAGGACCTTGCACTTGGCCTTGTAGAACTGCATGAGGTTCACACTGGCCCACTCCTCCAGCCTGTCCAGGTCCCTCTGGATGGCATCCCGTCCCTCAAGTGAATCAACTGCACCACTCAGCTTGGTGTCATCTGCCAACTTGCTGAGGGTGCACTCGACCCCACTGTCTGTGTCATTGATGAAGATACTCAATAGTATTGGTCCCAGTATGGACCCTTGAAGGACACCACTCGTTACTGGTTTCCAGTTGGACATTGAGCCACTGACTGTAGCCATGCAGCCAGTTCCTTATCCATCTAACAGCCCATCCTTCAAAGCCATCTCTCTCCAATTTAGCGGCAAAGTCTGAGTCTAGTTAAGCATCACATAGAGCTAAGTAGTTCCCCTGGCTATCAAGATAGAAATTATTTAGAATGCATAAGAAATCTTTTATTCTACAGGGAATAGCTGTATGCTTAATTTTGAAAGTTCAGAATTGCCTTATGGCTAAAATATGTGCACGTGTGAAATCTGAAATTTGTGGAGATGGTGGCTGTTTAGCCCCAAAATACCTAAAAGAAAACCAGGAGAAAATGTAAAACAGGAACATTTAGCAATGTATCCTCTTTCACAGTTCCAAAGAATTATAAAAACTGATTGTCTTTTGAAAGAATACTGGGTAACTTTTGTATCTAAATTCAATTATTAAAGATACCTTAATTCTGCTTTAAGGGCCTAATTACTGCCTCATTGAAACTAATGTGGTGGGCATCCAATGAAGAGAGAGTATGCTATAAATAGAAATCCCAACTAGAGGGCTGCCACTGGAGCGTTCATGATACTGTGTAATCCAAACAAGCAGATAAATTAAAGAAAGTTCAATAAATGGAATGTAGGGTAATACAACTTCCACTGTCTTAGTGTTATATCTCATTTACGTCTGAATTCACATCATGCACAGTACAGTTATAGTTAAATCTGATTTGTGGCAACCTGAGCTTTATAACCTTTAGCCTTTTCTGGATCAAGTTGTAGATACCCTATGGTTACAGGATTGGGCCCTTAAAAATACTACTTTACAACTTCCTACTTCCAATCATACTGCAACATCTTACATCTTGTTTCAGATACCAGTATGAAAAAAAAAAAATCGTGAAGGAAATGAACATTGCTTGCTAGGAAAACCCTCCCTAAGCTCAATTAAGTGTTCTGCTTTTTACTTACTTAATATCATGTCTCAAAATCCTTCAGTTCCAGTGGCCTGATTATCTCATCATCCTGCCTTCGACTCCCTTTTACTCTAAACAATAATGCACATTTTCATAATAATTATACTTTGATTTTCTGTACACCCATGTTTTCACTTGAGTGTCTGAAAGGGCCCTAAGTACTATCGAGTTAATCTTCAAAACACCTATTACATTATCAACCTCATCCTCATTCTGCAGTTAGATGAAAATAACAGCAAGAAGCAAGTAACCTGCCAAAGGTAATAGAGGGAGGTAGTGGCAGAGATGGAAGCAGACATGAGCTGAAAATGGATGACACCACCCTCATCACTAGCCCCCAGTAATCTTCCAGTTGATAAAGCAGGATACAGCAGCTCTTTCTCAACTTCTGGATACCTACAAAGAGCTGTCATCTCCCAGGGTGCTAACCACCGCTTTTAGCTGCTTCTGTGTCTGAACATTTCCCTAAAAGGAAGGCATTTACCAGACAGACAACCTTCATTAAGTGCTACTGAAAACATACACAAGAATGTTTTTCACATAAACAAAATACCTGCACCCATAAAGCTGTGTTGTTTGGCTGTGAGCAGGTGAGGGGACAGGAGAAGTTACGCAGTGTTGGGATAAAGGGAATTAAACAGAAAGTGACCTGGATTTGTTTAAGCCTTCCGGATGGCAGACAAAAGGAACAGGGCTGGGAAAACACAGCACTCCAGTTCACTTCTGCTGGGTGGGTCTGATTTGAATTGGTGCTTGGGGGTACATTCCACTATTGTTGCATACGAAATTACTACCTCTCTGGCCTCTAAATTACAAATCACATACCATATATATACTTTGTACATTAGGGATCCACAATTTAAATTTACATCTTATTTTGGCTTTGCTTCTTGAATTTGGCTGTTTTCATGAAAATTCCTAGGAAAAGAAGTCTGTCTCTTAAACATGATTTAGCTAGAATTATATCCAGTTAACTCTCAATTATCTGTGGACAATATGTGCCAGATGTGGCCCATTTTGATACAGAGCTATATGTAAGCTAAACGCTTACAAGCTGTATTTTAACTATATATCAGCTAAGCCCCCCTATAAATCCACGTCAGCTCTGTGCAGATCCAGCCACAATGCTGCCTGTGGCTGAAGTACAATGACTGAAGCTCAGGACTGGAAGTGGTTTGGATAACCTCTGCACCTTCCCTGCGTGAAATATTCCAGCGCAGTGTTACTGTGTTATGAGTAAATACAACTTCACTGGATGAAGCGGAGTTACAGCCTCTTACGCCAGAGTAAATTTGGTCAACTGGGTCAGTGCATTTGGGAATTGTAGACAAGAAGTAAAGAAGTTACAAGGTATTAGGGGGAAAAAAGAGTACTGAGACTGCAAGATAACTTATTTTGAAATTCTACCAGTAGCAGTTTGGAGGACTGGACCCCTAGAAATCCTTTCTTTGCACTCATTCCTTAGGTGGCCATGATCAGCAGTTTCCGGGTCAGGAAAGTATTCCAGCACCGTTCAAAGGATCATCTTACTTGATACACGCAATGATTTTATGCAGCCGTGCTGCAAGTTAAACTCTGTCTGAATAAATGTACAGTTTTTCTGGGGAAAAAAAATATTACAAATTGGATTTGATAATATCTCAGTAATTTAACAGCTGATTTGAATTTTGAAGGTTTGGTAAATTTCTGGAGTATAATAATTCAAGGGAATGAAAAAAAGCCTTTGGCCTTGTCCAAATAACGATAAACAAAAGCATGAGTGTCATATATTAACTTACGTTAGTTAACAGAGAATTTGGGGCAGTCTGGTGTGGAGATGATATTTTAGCACGTGCTAACCTGTCCATTTTAAACAGCAGGTCTTTTCTGTGGTGCAAAGAAAAATCTTTTCAGTAATAGTTCAACATCAGTTGAATGGTCAGTTGTTCACTGCTCACTTATCATTTTATCAGGATGGCTTCTGATTTTTTCCGGTCGTGGCAGGTGACACTTATGTATATTTTTCAGGCAACAAGAATTTTCTTTGTCAGTCCAAAGTGATGAAGAAACAAACTCAGCAGACTGGAACTCGCCATTAATTGATACGGTGTTCTTCCACTGGGCTTCTAAAAATCTCATTTGCATATCCTGATGAAAACCCCATCACTGGCTGAAATGACATTTTTGTCTTGCATTCTGAAGCATTCAATACATTCATAATTTCGGTAGTAAGTTCGGAAAACAGGACTCATGACAATAAAAGATGATGTGTTAGGAATCAACCTTATTCTCAATTTGTCATACGTACTGTACGATAAAAGAAATGTAATTTTAGAAAGGATTATAATGGCCTTATCATGCTGAGGCTATTCACTTGCTAGATTTCTCACAAATGGGAGAAAGAGGTATACTAAAAATGTTAGAGGCCGTGATCTTATGTTGATGAAGACAATAAAGTAGGGGCTTTTCTCCAGTGCTTTACATCAAACTGGGTAAATACTCTTTTTTTCCATTTCTGTGACAGGCACTTCCAAATAAGAATAGGTAGCTATGCCATTCGGAAGGCTGAACAAGTGAACAGTCCAGCTGTTCAGAAAATAAGAACAAACGATAGACCATGTGTTTGAGAAACAATACCGAGTGAGGAATACAGGAGGCGGATTCAGCAGCTATGAAAGGGAATTGGCAACAGAAAGTAAAAACCTAAGAGGCGGCCTGGTTGGCGAGACCAAGGGCCCACGTAGCCAAGTAGTCTGCCTCTGATAACAGCAGCAGGAGAGGTTGTTTCAGGAAAACAAGCGAGCCCAGCCCCTTCTTTGGTCCACTCCTTGGCAGCCACAATTGTTGTATAAGGGACACGAGAGAGTAATAACACGTTAAAAAGCCTTAACTTCAGGGAGGAGGGGCCTGAAGGAGAACTGTGTAGTTGTCGAGTATATCCGCAGTGGATCTCACCGAGTACCAGATCTATGGTTGTTTGTGCAAGGGCTGTGCAAGTGCAAACTTCTCCCGTTCCTTGCTGTACACAACTGTACGGGGTTTGGAAATCCTCTGAACAGGGCACCTTCAGCCTTGGCTTGGAAAGAGGCCAACACGCTTGACCCTCTGCTTGAACCAGTGCAACACAGGCGAGAAGAGGTACCGGGAAAGACAGACGAGGGGCACACCAGACAGCAAACTCAATTCTCACTCAGTCTGGTCGCAGTTTTATTTATTGCTTTCCCTGGTGTGTATTAACTTCAAGTTCCATGTTTTAGGTTACTTTGTTTCTGCACCCATTTAGCTTACATTTTAAAAAGTGGCTTTGAAATGGTAACAGAAAGATCATCACTATGCTATGCACCTGCACTTGTGAGATATTTAATAACATTTTTTCCAAGTAAACCTGTAAATTTCTTACAGAAGTATCTCCCGTCTGCCATTCAGAAACTTGCACTGGTGTTAACAGGCATACTTTCTGACAGCGCAAATCAGTTTAATTTCAGTATTGTAGGTCCGTGTTCATAGCCCAACGAATGCTTTTTAGGGTACAGAAATCCAGAGTCATATCCACAGCTTTTACCTCGCTGACATCACAAGGTATTTTCGCAGCAGCAGCGTGTCTTCAGCCAGCCAAATGCACACTCCAGTTCTACTGTTCCACTGCTAGGTACGTAACTGATTTTTCTCTTTGGACCTATGCAGTTAAAGAAGGATTTCATGATCTTTAATGAGAAAATTAGTTGTTACTAAAATAACACGGAGCAGTAATACTCCATGAGTAACAACATTACTGGGAAGCGCCTCATTTTGTCTATGAGCTGAAGCACTAGGCTTCATTACTTTGGTGTCACAGGCCTTGCCGTATTTGAACAGCATTGCTGTTCCAAACTCTGTCCTTACCATCCATCAAACCTTTACTGAGCTGGAGCACATCACTCTTTCGCCTGGTGTAACTCTGTAAGGACAAACTGAGGGCATCTGTGGTCCCTTAGTATCTCCTGAGCTATCTGGGACCTCGCTCAGCTACAGAAGCATTAGTCTCTGAAAACCATTTATTTCCCTCTTTGGGATCATAAGGGGAAAAACAGGGTTTTGCAAAGCAAAATGAAGCCCAAGAAATAATCTAATTCCTGGAAAGCCACCTATGATGATCCCCAGGAATCCTGAAATCAAACATACGGGTCATACACATCCCTAGCATGCAGGATGTTGTGTGCATACCATGCTGTGACATGAGTAACATACGTTAAGTCAAACTTGCTGGGATACAACATGTGCTGAACTATACATAAACACTTTTTAACAGGCATACCTCTCGTGTGTTGTTGGCTGCGTGTTAAATGCTCAGAGGGGGTTCCAAGGCAGGAAAAGGGTTTGGTATAGATTGGAAAGCAGCCTTGAAGGGATTATTTCAGCCTGTGTAAATTAGAGTGACCATGAGGGAAAGTTTATCTCCTAGACAGCCCGAAATGAGGAAAGGTGGCTTCGTGCCTCCTCGGCTTCCTTTCACTTAGCTGCAATGTCAGTACAGGTAAGGCTAATGTCCTGATTCATCGTGCAATTTGTGTCGCAGGCAGGGTTCAGAGTGTGTTTTGGCTTGCACCTCAACAGAACTTGTTAAGAATGAAGCGCAAAAGAGTTACTGCGATACGCCTCCCTGGATGAGGGTGCACACCTGCAGTCAGGGATTCGCCATGACAGACAAGATCACCTCTTGATGCCCTTTCCCATACGACAATTCTTTAGTAGCTGCATGTTGGTCAGATTGGTCAGAAAGAGGTGCCCAAACAGAGTATCTTAGTAAATGTGACTTGTGTTACGGCTTCTATCAGATTAATTAAAAAAACAGTGTTTGCTTAAAGTAATGTTTTATGCATTTCGGTGGAATTTGAATTCTTGTCACTATTCATTTGTTCAAAAGTATCTGCCTTGTAATGACAGGAATTCATCTGCATTTTTGACCAATGATCAGTAACGTTATGTGATGTCCGCTACTACTTGTATTACTTCTTGCTTGGCTTCTAAATGGACAATTTCTTCATGTATTTTTCTCTGAAAAAATGACAGTGGAGGGTGCAAGCTGCTTTTTTTTTTTCAGTTTTGGATAGTTTCTGTTGTTGAATTACTTTACAAAAAAAAGTACAATCTGTCATTCTTCATTCATGAAGAAATTCCCTCTCATTCTTCAATTCGGTCAGTCTCCTTAAACAACAGAGTTCTTAACTTTTACAGTAAACCTTCAAGTCAAGCTCCGAGTCTTTCCTCTACACAAAGCAGATGATAACTGGTCTGCTCTTGCTTGTCATTTCTCATCCAGGCAGCTTTCCTCTTGACCTTTGTATCATCTGAGGAAGATACTCTCAAAACACAGCTTTGCATGTTACATTGTATTATTTTGGGTTCATGATATTTTGTAGGCATCAAGAATAACATCCTGTTTTCCTAGCATCATTATCTGTCTGTCTTGACTCACTTTAGTGTTAATTATGAGCTGCTAATTTTATATGTGGGCCTGCAGACCTGTACCAGATGAATAATTGGAATAATTTACTCTGGAGCTTAGCACTAGGCTTTATTTACCTTATATGTGTGAAATGAATCCTAGTTCTGATCTAGCTAGCATCCTGAACAAAAATATTTCACACATAGTACTTTGAACTGGTTTCTGATTTGCTGATTTTAGTGAACTGGACAGCGGTAGCACAGGTTTGCTGGTTTAATAAAACAAGTGAGACATGGTAACTTGCTTATTTATTACAATTATATATATTTACTATAGGTTCTAACAGTATTCTTTTATTGTACTTTCATATAATCCTGTGTTATAATGACATTTGCTCCACCATCTGCAGATATTTTAATGCTGTTTTGACCATGAACTTGTAAGCCAATTTAGAAATTTATCTTTCTGTATCAATTAGTCCTTCTCATTGTTCTCAACATCCCCCAAATCCAATTTCCCTGCTTAGGAGCAATATTTTTGAGGCCTTCAACTGCTATTATCTTTTATATTAATGACCTGAGTATTTCATATGTAGCCTGTCTCAAGTTGATTTCAATATGTATGGGTCTAATAGGGAAAAAAATTAAACAAGAATGGAACATAGAATCATAGAATAGTTTGGGTTGGAAGGGACCTCTCAAGGTCATCCAG
>NW_008795491.1:107672-112176 GCF_000699145.1 Aptenodytes forsteri
GGGGGTTGCCCCGACCCAGGTGCAGGACCTTGCACTTGGCCTTGCTAAACCTCATGAGGTTCACATGGGCCCACTTCTCCATCTTGTCCAGGTCCCTCTGGATGGCATCCCGTCCCTCTGGCGTGTCAACCGCACCACTCAGCTTGGTGTCACCTGCAAACTTGCTGAGGGTGCACTGGATCCTGCTGTCTATGTCATTGATGAAGATGAATAACAGTATGATTGATGAACATGGATAACAATAACAGAAAGGAAATACAAAACAAATGAAAAAAAAAATCTGAAGCCCAAGAGAATCATTAAACTTTTAGATAAAATAAAGTAAGTAGAAAGAAGTAGGAAAAATTGCCAAAAGGAGAAGGTGGCAACAATTGCTGCATTATGCTAGTACTTTTCTTCAGTGCTGGTTGGTAGCTGCTGGAGTGGAATAAAAATACTCATGAAAAATGTATGCTGTTTGTATACCTCTCAGTTTGTTTCCTTTTGAACTTTCTCTCACAACAATCACAGGGCCCAAGAGCAAGTATGTTGAAGGCACAGACCATGCATCTATAAAATTCAGCTCCATTTGCCAGCCTAACAGTCACCACAGCCTTCAACAAGTTACTTAATTCCTCTTTTTCTGCCAGCAAAAGGAATATAACACTACTTGTGTGCTTCATAAAAGCACTAATATTACAGTGATTATTGGAAAATAAGGTTTGTATCTCTGTTAACAATTTTGACATTCTAACTCTCCACCTACCAACTTCTATCGGGGGAATTTCAACTATTAAGTCTCCTAAACAAACGAAGCAGAAGAATGCAGAATATCTTACTTTTAATTCTTATTAGGTATTATTGGTGCAGAATCTCCATGAGCACTATTAATTTAATGACAGACAATGAAGAGATTTAAATTAAGCAGTCAGCCATGGTGAATGTTTGCTAATATCAGTTTCAACTGGAATGAAGTCCAGCATTTCATTTTTGCAGACGTTGCCTGTATATGCAATCCTTCTTAAATTGTAGATAGGGTACATTTGCTCCTGTGACTATATTAGTAGAGCAAATGAAGAAACGATTTGTTATAGCACAAATGATATCTTGGGTTTGAACGTGCTGTCTGACAGCCTCACGAGACCTTTTCACAAGCATTTTCCTCTGGCTGTACCATTATTTATTATTTGGGTCACCTGGCAATATTCCTTTATTATAAAACTTTGCAACCTGGGTACAGCCAGGCACTGGCAATAATAGATCATTATTTCTTTTTGTTTAACAACATTGCTCAGCATTGGAAATTAATCAAAAACCGAAGTGGAAGAAATAGCATTAAAATTACTGTGAATTGCTCAGGATCCGAACCATACTAAGGAGGATTTGTGAAACTGAATGTACATCGTGTTAATTCTATCAGTCCGAGAGCTGTAATGTTACCTTTTTTCTTTGGAGAGTAGAGTGTTGCCTGAACTGCTCGACTGGTCAATGGGTTTTGAATGAAGCTGTGCTTCTTGGGACCAAACAACAGGATGAAGAGATGAAAAAGACCTTTTAGAGATCACTCAGTTCACTGTCTGGCTGATGGAGGATTATTCTCCATGATCTTTGTTCAGTTTAGTTCTAAAAGTTCCAATGAGCAAAGTTCCTACAACAACTGTGTTTTACTCTCAAAAATTATCAATATGTGATAATATATATTAATATGTATATATTAATATATTTAGAATAAACCAAACTGGTTTGATGACCTATTATGTCCATTTGTTTTAAGTATGTAACATCTAAGGAGTGACACAAGGAACAGGACTATTAATGCTTTTGTATGGCATTAAGAGAGAGATGAGATGGAAACCTGAGGCATTTATGCAGAGTACAGGCAAGAGATAGAAGACAAACCCCCGTGTTGGGACTTCTTGTAAAGTAATTTTAGAACTACAGCAAATGCATTTCCCTTGATGGAGAGGCACTCACTGCAACTTACTGAAATGCCCTGGCAACAATACTGGAGATGACCAAGCTGATACCAGATGCTGTAAGAATATACCATGAGTCTGATCTGCTCTGAAGACAGACAAAAAGGGAAACCGACATAGAAAACTGAAACTATTAGCCCGAATTTGTCAGTATCAGAGCCAGTATTAGAATCCACCTCTCATAGCTACAGTATCCTGTCCATGTAGAGATACATAGTATTTCTGTTAGCAGTGATGTATGGATACTAACAGTTTTTCTATGTTAAGCGTTTTAGACCTTAACTTCTGTAACACAAAGAGTTAGTTATGCTCGTCATGGGGAAGCCAGCAAGTCCTGAAAGGGGATATTCAGGTCAACTGTTTATTATTTTTAACATATTTAAACATTTAACATATTTAACATACATAATTACTTAACATTGTATATGTCCAGTTTAAGGTCCATAGATAATGCCTGTTTGTGATACTCCAACAGTATGGCTAAAGCCTATACTCTTTAAAAATGACCACTAGTGTTGAGATGCTTGTTACTGAATGTCCTTGATTTTTACAGGGGCTGCGTACTCACAATTTTAAATAAAGTAAATGGATCTGAATATATGGAAACTATGGCTCCAGATTCCAGTTTCTGGAAACTGCCAGTCATCGCGACTCCTTTGCTAACTTCAGTGCAAAATCAGGGCCCTATCAGGCACTTTTTAAATGAGCTATGTCTTAAACCTGAGGATTCTTCCTAAGAAAATCCAGAGAGACAGTACAAAGCTAAAATTAGAAAGCAGGAGCTGTAGCTTCCAAGGCAAAGCACATTACGTGACATTTTTTCAATACCACAGGCATTTTCTGTTAGCAAAAATGGCTTACAGAATATATTCCACAATGTAAAAATCTTCCTTCAAAACTCAGGGTTGTATGACGACATGGTGTTTACTTACCAAATTTCAAAACCTCAACATTTAAAAGAAACAGTGAAGAACAATATAAATAATTAATTCTGATGATTAAATAATGACTATAGCATCACAACCTGTAGCTATAATGGCATCACCCAAGCTATGCAACTGCTTTCAAAAATAATATATGCGGTCAAAACAGTAGTCTATGGAGGTACCGTAATCTGTTCAAAGCACATCACACAGTTAATCATTCTCCAGAACACCTTCATGAAACAAAACTTTTCTTATATATACCTAATGTTGAAAACTACAGACTTAGATGGAACATTTCATTGTTCACAAAGAGTAGTGAGAATTATCTTTAAATATGAGTCACGGTACATGTTGGAAGAACTAGGCTGCTAAGAGCCAAAATCTAGAAAATGGAATTTTGAGAACAAAGAGAAATGGTTTACCTCAAGAATATTCCAGCAAAAAGCTTTGGCCCTTGGTGAGCTCTCCACACCCAGCAAATTACAAGCAAATTAGGAACAGCACAAGTTGGAGAACGTCACGTTACAACCAGCTGGAGCAAAGCACCATTTGCATATGGAGGCTCTCCACTGAGCAGCATGGTCTCCAAAGCTGATGGGACAGCTCTTGTTTACTCTTAACGTCATAACTTATTATACCTGTTTACTCTTAACAGTCATAAAACACTTTAAAATGGCAGTTTACAGCTAAATAGGTAAAGTCAACATTTTACATTCCACTTAAATCTATCCAAATACAGTGCATTCTGCACATACTACAGTTTGGATAGCTTAGTGATGCCAGACAAGACCTTACTGCTGAAGAATGTATGGTTTAACAGACTCGTAAATTTAAAAATAATTCTTCTAACATTTGTGTAGCACAACAGCTTCTGTGCACCTACCAAATTCTCAGATCCAAAAGCAATTATAAAGACAACACAGCTGGGTAACAAAATGAACACTGAAATCCACACTGGGTATCTCCTGGAAGTAGCTCAGGATTACGGTTTTGGTGAGAGCCTGCGTTTCTTCTTGTTTTCACCCAGACAACTGTATAACCATTTTGGATTACTCTTCTACTTACCCCTCCTCTTACGTGACAAGACAGCACGCAGGTGACCTGGCCATTTTAATTTCACTTTCCCCCCTCCTCATCTTCCTTAGGGTAAACTAGTAACATTAGACATTTACATTGTAGGGAGAGAAGGGCGATTAAGACTGCAAAACCGGTTAGAAACATTCAGATAAAGCTGGCATTGTCGAGCTGCTGGAAGGCCAGCCCGAACTAAATTTCTCCGGGGCGAACACTTTCTGGGGGCGGGAGGAGGGGGCTGACAGAAGAGCTGGGCGAGAGGAGGGCCTTTCCAGAGGCTTGCTGAAAACGCTCACGTCTGATCGCCTCATACATCGCCTCACACAGCGAATACGAAGGGCCGGAGGACGGCCGGGACCGGCGCTCGATACTTTCTGGGGGCGGGAGGAGGGGGCTGACAGAAGAGCTGGGCGAGAGGAGGGCCTTTCCAGAGGCTTGCTGAAAACGCTCACGTCTGATCGCCTCATACATCGCCTCACACAGCGAATACGAAGGGCCGGAGGACGGCCGGGACCGGCGCTCGATACACAGCCCTGTCAGCCCCGGCTC
>NW_008795491.1:112659-119957 GCF_000699145.1 Aptenodytes forsteri
GGGCTCCGCAGGGCGGGGCGGGCAGGGAGGAGAAGGAGTCGGCCTGGCCGGGGGCTTGCCTGGTGCCTGCGGGGCCCGTGGCCGAGCGGGACGGATTTGTTGGGATCTGCTCGTCGCTCTTTTCGGGGTAGTTTAAGAAAGGAAGGGAGGCGTGCTGCACAGGTGCCAGCAGCCTGGTGTCTCTTTACAGCTGCTAATTTCCTAAAACACATAGCTCCGTTTAAATCGTATGTGAGAGCTACGCTGTCAGTACGTGCACTTAGCACAGTTTTGCAGTCCATCATCTGGACTGGGAAATTCGGGAATCGCAGAAACATTTACAATGTCTGTTTTCCACATTTTCTCTTTATTGACATCCAGGTAGCACGAACAGATTAATGGGGGCTTGGGTTAACTGCCATTGAAAGAAATATATTTTCAAGTGCTAGATAAATAATTTATGTCGTGGGCAGGCAGGATGATGTTGTGATTTAGGGCCAGATCCTGAATGTTGCATGAGGTGCTGTGTCCTTTGTATTTCTTGTTAAGGAAAGGTGTGGTCTGGTTGTAACAGTTACTGAGTATTTGTATGTGGTGCTGCAGTGATGCCTGATGTCTAGCAACACATGGAAACAGCCATATTTATGATACATCCTCTTTGAAAAGGGGGGAAAAAGTAAAACTGGCCAGATTCTCTGAGAGAGTTTTTCTGTTATCTTTAAGACCCTGGGAGGGAAGCATTTGAGGGGTAGGGAAGGTGCTCATTTGAAGTACGCTGTAACCCCCTGAAGCCATATTGTTGGGCCATTGAGAACTGTACTGCTGGCATGAGCAGGAACAGTTGCTTCAGCTGGACTCTGGTGGCCATCATGTAGGCTCTGTGTCCACAAACACTGGAGTTGTTAAGCTTTTGTGGAGCCGTTCAGTTCCCCAAGGAAATGGTGGTAGGCCCATGGAAATAGCCCACGAGTGGATTCATGTTTCTGGTTGCCAGTTGGACCATACTGCTAAGGAAGCGTATGTCAAAACTGCAGTACTGTGTCCAGCTCTGGGCTCCCCGGTACAAGAAAGACAATGCCATACTGGAGCAAGTCCAGTGAAGGGACACAAAGATGGTTAAGGGTGTCTGACCTATGAGGCAAGGCTGAAAGAGCTGGGACTCTTCAGCCTGGAGAAGAGAAGGGTCAGTGGGATCTTACAAATGTGTATATATGCCTGATGGGAGGGAATAAAGAGGATGGAGCCAGACTTTTCCGTGCTATGCAGTGAAAGCACAAGAGGCAATGAGCACAAACTGATACATAAAATTTTTCATTTAAACAGAAGAAAAATTATTTACTGCTATGGTAATTGAAGACTGGAACAGGTTGCCTGGAGAGGTTGTGGCATCTCCATCCTTGGAGATAATCAAAACCCGACTGGAAGTGAACCTGAGCAACCTGCTCTAGTTGACCCTACTGTGAGCAAGGGGATTGGAATAAACAGTCTTCAGAGGTCTCTTCCAACCTCAGCCGTTCTGTGTGTCTATGATTCTCTAAGGTACTTGAAGAAACGTGTCTTTGTTTTACTTAAAGAAACAGGTTTTTTTTCCAGTGCTTTGTTATTTTACTCTTCAATTGCTATTAATCAGTGGAAGATTTTAGTGTTCATTTTATCTGTCAGTACTAACGTTTAGTTTGCTCTGCAGATGTCCTGTAGCATGGCAGGTGAAGAGGACTTCTTTTTGGAAGAAAAAAGATTCAAGCAGTACTGTGAAGAATTTATTAAACATTCACAGCAGATAGGAGATGGTTGGGAGTGGAGAACTAGCAAGGTAAAAATAATCATAGTGTTAATTTTTAGATACCCTCACTGGCCTTCTTGAGCTGTTGACAACCACCACAAGCTGGAACATCCTTTAAGGGGGGTTTACATCACGTGAAATAAATGGTATTTTACACAGCTGGTGCAAGAACAAAATAGTGCATAGGTGGTTTGCCTGAGGATTTAGGCCAGTACATCTACTGAATAAGGTTCATGAATCCAGAAACAACTGCTGTGATGGTCTAGTGCAACCTGTTGTGTAACAAAGGGGTAGGATTACCTGAGATGATTTCTGTTTTGATCAGAAAATGTCTTTTAAGGCATTGTGCAGTCTTCATTTTCAGAATTCCCAATGACGAGGAAATAGTCACAGCTCTCAACAAGCCTTTTCAATGGTTGACTGTACTTACAATTGAATTTAAAAAAAAAAAAAAAAAAGCTGTTACTTTTAATCTTAACTGCCTAGCTTCATCTTCCAGCCATTGGTAGCTGTACCTGGTCTACTAAGGTGAGGACCCTTCTTTTATCAGAATTCTCCCTGGTTTGGTACTTCAGATTCAGATCAATTCATCCCTTAACCTTGTTGGTGTAAAAGCAAAACATGTTGAGCTCCCTGACTATTTGATGTGTTTTCCAATATTTTAATAATTCTTGTGGATCTCCTCTTAATCCTTTCCAGTATATAAAAATCCTTTTTTTGACTGTGAGCAAAAGTAGACAATGAATGTTGTATCACTGTGAAATTCAAGCCTTCCCACTCCGGGCAAGTGCTTATGGTTATATGTACAAGGATCACTTTTACCCTTTAAGCTGAAATAGCACATAGTCTTTGTTCTAGATGTGTGACTTAATATTTTGTATTAAAATACGTGTTAGTTGCGTAAAGCAAGCAGAAGAATCTGTCTGTATTAACGATCAATTCCCATTATTTGCTGCTTCCCCATAACTTTCAGACCTCACCAATAATAATTACATATTGTTTCTAGGTCATTAATCAAAATTTTAAGTAGCGTGGGGCCAAGACTGGTCTCACAGGACCCCATTAGAATCACTTCTTTTATGAGGATTCCCCATTTTTAAGTTACATTTGAGATCTGTGAATTAATCATTTTTTCATCCTTTAGTCTGTGTCAGAATAGTGTGGGATTATTTTAATTTTTTAATTTCCGCTTGTGGAATCAACACTTATGCAGACTTATGCAAGTCTGAGCATATATCGTTACGACTTTTGTGTTTGTCAACAAAACGTGTCTTTTTAAGTTACCATGACAAAATCTATTTTTCTTAAAAAGATCCTGCATTTACTGTATATATTTCTTTATTTACTGAACTCATATACATACTGATATGTGATGTCTTCTGCTATTTTGCTTGAGAACATGTCAAGCTAATATGTGTAGAGTTACACAAATTAGCCAGTATATAAAGTTGTATTGATACATGCTGGCTTTCTCCAAAGTTCTCTGAAACTTCCACAGTGCTCGAAGACTTAAAGAAAATGGGCAGTTCTTATGTACTGATTTAAAAATTCCTAATGATAGCCACTTCATGCTAATGTCCTGCTTAGCCACTGCTGAAATGAAAACTTCAGAATAGTTAGCCTTATGGCTACATAATTTGTATTTGTTCTATAATAACAGAAATATTTTGAATACTTGCTTTTTCTACTTTGAATGCTTCTGTTATTTTCCATCTAATAATAAATCCACACTGTTCTAGGATTTCTTTTAGCCACACTTTTTTTGATGGGTGGTCAATGTAGGTTTTCATATGTTCTCTTGCTTCTCTGACCGGTTTTCAATAATGGATGGTTTGGGATGCTCATTATTATCTGTGTATTTCTTCTTTCTGCTGTAGAAAATGTACTTCTCTAGCTTTTTTAATTTTATTTTATTTTTACTTTATTTTTGGGAGAAAAGTCATGCTTGTACCATTTTGAAATGCAAGAAGCCCCGGAATAGATGTATGCCATCATTTCTATATAAGTAATTATACATTAGCATTTGTCACCCTTTCATCACAGATGAAGCAGAATTTCAGTAAGAAACAGGATCTTGGCCTTAGATGGAGTCTGTTTAGAAGTTTTTAAAAGAGTGCAAATATTAGCCAAGTGTTACAATGCACCCTTTCTTACAGACAACCATTTGAAACTTTAGATTTCAGTCCAAGGCTATATTTGCGAGGATTTATTCAACAAAGAAAGATACTCTGAGCCTCTATCGGGAATTTAACACATGGGTCAAAGTTTGAACTTTCTGTGAAATAAGAAGCTTTGCTGGAAATAGCAGAATGAGATAGATTTTTGTTTTCACATATAAAAAAAATTGTAAAAGGTTTTTTTTTTTAATGGGCCAAGTTGGCGACTCTGTGATTTCAGTGTGTGATAAAAACCTGGCCATTGAGAACATCCCTTTATAGTATATAGTCTGGGAAGGAAGCTTTTCGTTAACAAGATGTCTCATTGTCTTTTTGCTTTTTTTACCAATACATGTCTTGTGGGTAGTTTGGGGCACTCTTAATTTTGCTGATGTAATGTACTTGGATCCCATTCCTCATTCCATACTCACGTGAATAGACCCATTGATAGCAACAAGACCACACAAGTAAACCAGGCTTGTAGAACTGTGTTCTTGTGTTCCTATGTTTTCTGTAGAGATTAAATTTAGATGATGAAATACTCATTGTTTTTGTGGAGCTGGCTCTTGTGGCATAAGCTCACATGGCTCAAGCAGAACCCTGTATTTATAGCTGTAAGTGAAATGTTCTAAACTATGTTATTTTTATAATCTGCTTTTTTTTCCCGGAAGAAAGCTGTAAAAAAGCCAAGGGCACCTCTACTGTAGGACCTGATGGAGCTAAACTTGGGTGCTGTTGTTAGGGATGGGTAGTTAGATCCTGGCCATGAAGGCTGCCCCCCATTTGCTTTCTGCTTTATGTTTGTTTCATATTTAGTTAGGTTAATCTAGGTAGTCATATCAAAGGCTATATCAGTTCATTGTTGCTTATGATACTCACAAGACAGCTGGAGTAGAAATTGACTCCCTTTCCACATTAATGGGATCAAAGTCTTTGCTGAAATATTAAGTTATTTATAGGGGCAGAAGTGTACAAAATACATAACACTACAGAGAGTGCAACAGGAGGGTTGCTTCTCTTTCCTGCCACCTCTCCTCTAGCCTCTGACATACAGCTATCAAATACAGAGACTTCTAACTCCATGTTTCCAGCTATCCATAGATATTTTTTCATGGCACTCAAATACTACAGAATGCAAAGGCTATGGAGCTTGGCTCCTTTCTGCTGACAGAAAGAACTGGTTCAGGGAGGTGAATACTATATCCAACCCTTCTCTGGCAAAGCTCATTGTGCCGTGGGGCATTTTTCCTCTGTGGGTGGCTGTAGTACTTTCTTTGCTGCTCTTAGGGGGATAAATACCAATGCAGGTAGCTTTACTCCTGCTGACACTTGCAAGAAGCTCCAGAAGGAGAGACTTGAGTGTTGAGAGTGAGAGAAGTGGCTTTTGTATCACCAAGTTAGGCTTAATTTTTCTGTCACTGTTGTCCTCTGCATGCTTCATTCTTCATTGCACAGGATGCAGTTGGTTCTGCAGCCAGGATATCCTGCAAAGTTTGGCGGATTCATGCTCTTGATGAGATTTAGTGAGAAAATAAGGCATGCAGTAGGGGAAGTTACGAGCAAGGTAATTGCTCATAGTATGATTCATGCTTAAAAATTCGTGGACAAAAATACATGTACAGAGCATTACCATTTTTTATCAGGTGTGAAACTCAATAAGAACAAAGTAAACAAATAGCCCATAGCAGATCTTGCAGGTACATATATTCTACAGTGTCCTTGAAAAGAGAGAACTGGTGTGTCAGAATAAAACCCGTGTTGATTTAAAGGTCAGAATACATGAAATAAAACTGTGTCAGCAATGACAGATTTACCAAAGAGTTAAATTGTAGTTAAATTTGCAGTCTTGTCAAACAATTTAATGCTACATTAATGAAATTTGTAGAGAGACTCTTCTGATGAAAAAGGATTCTATTCAAATGTTGCACATATGCTTTCTGTGTTTGTCTAAAATAAAATGTAATGAAACAGCTAATAAAACCCCAATTTATTTGTTTCCTTTGAGAAATAAGTTCTTAACTTGCAACTACTGTTCTTTGTGTTCTGCATACTCTTCCTCCCTTTCAGAGTGTACATTTTTCCAATGATCTGTTACTAAACTTTTTCTCTCCTCTTACTTCTAATTAAAAAAAAATAAATGTTTATGTATGTATGCAGATGAGTCAGGTCAGCAAGGGGCGAAAGCTCCTAAAACCTTTTCCTGCCACTCTGAAATTGCACAAGGGCCTTTTACAACAGTAGACCATGTGGCCTGGGAAGCAGAATGATAAAAAGGGAACTGGGAGAAGGTACAGCTTTGTCTGTTTTCTCTTACATTTGACCCTCAGAGGGAGCAAATTGTGACTCTGCACACAAGTTCTGAAGTGGTTTGGGTTTTTTTTTTCAGGACTTTAAAAAAGTTAGAGGGGGAACAGAGCAAAAATAAACCAATCTACTAAGAAGTGGGAATTTTATACTGGTGTGAATGCATTGCTTGAGATAGATAGGTCAAAATCGTTAACAGCTGCTCATCTCTTCATGACCTTAGTGCACTGTCTTCCAGTTCTTTGGCACTCATCCTGATCCCCAGGTGTCTGTTGTCTTAATTGATAGCTATATTAAATTTTATTTTTACTGTTCAGGTCTTTGACTTCCTTTAACACCAAGAATTAGTGTAAACTACCTGTGAGAAGATGCTGAAAAGCAGTGCAGTCATCGGTGCCTATAAAAAGACTTGGAGCTTATGCCTAAATACCACGCTCTGTTTATTTTCTAGAACAGTAATAGCATTTAGCATTTTGGCTACAGAATTTTTTTTTCTTTCTTGTTCTCTGAACACAGGACCTTGGTGATGGTTACCTTAGTAAAACACACTTCCAAGTAAGAAATAGAAACATCCCACCAGATCTCAAGGAGAAAAACAGTGATAACATTGAACAAACGTTATTTACACATGTTGAAGTAAGTACAGATTTTAGACTTTTGTGTTTATAAAATAAATCATGAACAGGATATTTTAAAATATTATACTATTAAATTAAATCCCTCCAGAAGGATTTCAGATCTTAAGTTTCCAGTGGCTTTTAATTATTCCTTCTACAGTTGTTCTTATTCAGGTGTACAGCTATATTGGTGATGAAAATTGGGAGGAAATGGAAAGGCTCCAGCATCTTTCATGTATATATTTTCCTCATGGAAGGATAATATTTTGTTGCACATTGATTCACTAACATTAAGGAAACTTTTTTTTGTGTGTGTAAGAAGATTAAGCATCAAGATTTAGTTATCTTAGAGGTAAATATTAATTAAAAAAATAAAGACAACTTTGTGGTTAATATTAATTTGAAGTGTGTAAGTTGGGTATAGGAATTTTATACTCAGTACATACTTTTCTACTGTGG
>NW_008795491.1:120109-134822 GCF_000699145.1 Aptenodytes forsteri
TGAACTGATCTGAATAATTATTTTCTTGTTTGATTCTGCATTAGACCTCCAGATTATTCACTGATCGAGATATAAACAGTAGAAATTCACTCCCTTGTTATGTTGTTAGCATAAATATGAAAAGAAATCTTGGATTATAATTGACTGAAAACAATGTATTCTATATATTATAAATTATTGAATAGATGGACATGGTATATTTTCCAGTTACCTTTTTCTGCAACAATTCCTTTTCTTTTTTCATCAGCACACTGATTTTTATTTTTTTTTCCACAGAGACTCCAGTACAGGGTCTGAAATTAATATTCTTTTGGCCTGGTTTCTGAAGGAAATGGCACTTAAAACAATCATGCTGTCCGTTAGTCTGTGATGTAGTCATTTCTACTGATTTTTGAGTTCACTCACAGGTTTCAGCTGTATTTTAAAGAGGGGTAGATATCAAAAAGTACTTGGTTCTTAAAAATTTTGTGAAAGCAGATGGCTGGCTAGATGAAAGATGACTTTTACTGGCAGGGAGAAGTCTGATCTCCACATTCTGTTTGGCTGGTCAGTGCAAGTTCAGGACTGGACTAAAGCAGCACTTTGGTGCCTTAGAGTGCCATGAGGAACAGCTAGGGTTCAAATGACACAAGTAAGCTGGAAACAAGATGTGGTTCTTTTACCAATACGATGACTCGTTCAAGCCACTAAAAAAAAAAAAAAAAAAAAAAAAATTTTACAACCCAACCCCATTGTTGATACACCAGCTTTGATACGAATTGGAATCCATATAATCTTTAGAATCATTATCTTGCTTTTGTTTGATAAGTACCAATTATAAGCGTAGTATGTAAGTCATCTGAAGCGTAGCTGAAGCATTTTAAGTTTTCCTTTAATTTAAATTCTAGTATTTCCTAAAATGAAGGCTAGTATCAGTGCTTCAGAGGTTGTTACTTATTTGTCACTACAGCAGTGTTTGTATACTTCAATTCTGACTTGTAAGAACAGATTACTGTTTATATTCAAAATTGCTTTTCATGATTGTGACTTTTTATAATGAATCAAGTCTTCATTACAGAGCATATTTTAAAAGAACATCTTGTAAAAAGTCATTGAGTCCTTCTGGAAAGAAGTATCAGCTATAGAAAAAGTGTCACAACACAAAAAAGGCTTCAGAGCCTGTAACATACTGAAACAGAGTTCTCAATATACTGAAATATAATAAACAGTCTTTAATATACAGAAATACGATTCCAGGCCAAACTCTATGGTTTATCAAGATACTAATATTAATAATTACCTCTTGAAATATTGTGCAAGATTTCTGTGTTTTGAATCCTAGAAATGTCTAGGTTGAAAGGGACCTTGAACATTAGCTGATTCTCTTTGAGAAGGAGCCTTTGTTCATGTTGTGTAGTGGCAGTAAAGATGAGTGAAGCAAGAGAAAGGTCTTAGAAAATTATGTAGGTTATAAGAGATGAGGTTATGCATAAGAAAAAAATTGAGTTTCTTCTCCAAAATGTTCACTGCGTAATAGAGATTATGTCAAATTTATATTCTTCATTGAACTGAAAGGTAATCAGGCTGTTAAAGTTACTTAATCTAGAAAATGGGAGAAGCACACCAATAAGTTGGAAAATGAAATTCGCTATGGATACACAAAGTAAAACTATATATTTAACACTAAGGGAAAGATAGAAACGGTGACTGTAGAGGGGATAAATGTGCTCAAGCACAGCAGTGCGGGTATAAGATGCATGTTCTTTTCCACAGATGTTGAATACGAGAGTCCTGTTGCACTGTTCTAACAGTCTGTTATTTAAATAGGTTTTGTTTTTGTAAAAATACATGTTGCACCCATAAATCACATGGTATTATAGAGTTACTACATTATCTTTCAATGTTATTGAAATACATTCTGATGAATAGAGTTCAGCAAAAGTTGTGGTCTTGGTAGAACTTGGAAAGTTTTCCACTGGTTATATGCCTTCAATATTTAGCATTTTTTTCCTTAGAAAATTTATAAATTTTATTTTTATATATTTGAAGTCTAAAGGAGCTCTAGATAATAATTTTAATTTACTTTGGAAAAATTGTGGCCATTCTCTGATAGTTGCATATTTCACAATTTTCAGTTTCAGAATTACTGTTGTGATCTAGATTTATCTATATTGTATCTTTACTATTTGTGTCTTACTGAGATATTTCCATCTGCCAGTAGCCTGATCATCTTCTTCAAGGCGTGGTAGGAGATACGAGGCATAGTTTTATGTAAGATAATTAACTAGGAACAGCAAGAAAGGAAAAATTGGGAAATTAAGGTCTGAGTAATCAATATCCATGGTTAGGAAAAAACAGTGTTGACAAAAAGACAAGGGATAAAATGTGCTATGGTATATGACAGGGCATAAGAGGCCACAAGATTTTCCTCTCCTGTTCCTGGGAATCCAGTTCAGAGATTACAAATAGAACGTTAGTTTTGGCAGGCAAGGTGAAAATTAGGAGGAAAATAAGAAGACAAATTCTTGAAGCTGAGGGAAATACAGGAAAGTTATCCATAATGAAGATATAACTCCTATTTAGGTAGTTGAACCAAAGGTGCATCAGGGAAGAGATGATGCTGAATAAATCAGTGAGTATATCCTGTTGTAGCAAAGAGTACAATTAGGACGTTGAAACTGCAGAGAAGCAAAATTATTACTGTTCTGTTTTTTTTTAAATCTGTGAAGAGATACTGAAGTATGGTGATACAGTGCAGAAAATACACAGAATAGCTGAAGTAACTTTATTCAAATAGAAAATCAATTATCAGTTATTACAGTATCAAAAATGTGCTAATCTTACGAGATCTCCAGGGAACCTGATCAAATTATTTGAAAAGTTTATTTCAGCTCATTGGTCATATGGACAGTTAACGTTTCCAACTTTCCGTCTCATTGTCTGGTATCTAAATATTTGGAGCCTTCCTGGTGAAGGAGTGATGAATAACTATGTATTGTGGTCTTTTCTACAGAGCAGTCTGTATTACGTGGTATGCTTGGTTTCATTTACACAAGTTGTGTTTTCATCTGAAAACCAAGAATAAAATTCTGTGTGGGTTTCTTTCTGCTTATTTTAGATATCTGCAATATAGAGCTTGTCACTTAAATCTTTGTTTCAGCCTGAGGAGGTAAAAAAACATTTTTGGGTATAAATCAGTCAACCTATTTTAGGTGTCTTCTCTAGGAGAAGATGAGTCTAAAAGTGTCCATTTTTCTTCACTGATGATCAAGGGAAGCTTGATGGTAGGTGTCTGCATTTTGTCATGTGAATCTCATACAACAAAATACGGATGTGAGCTCATTAAAAGCAGTAGTAATTGTTGCTGGTGACTTCACTAGGCTGAGATTTCACTTTGACAGTAAAGCTTATACTTAGCTGAGGACTGTATTTTGTAAAGTAGCAACTCAAAAAAAAAAAAAAGAAAAAAGGATTTAAGGATAAACCGTTGAAGCAACTGACATTGGCTTAAGCTTTGATTGAAATCCTTACATTGAGACTGGCATGCTTGTGCGGTGGAACGCTGTGGCCTTTGTGATACTGGGAGTCAGAACTGGCAGTCACAGTACATGTAATGGATCTGCACATGCTAGTATGCCAAAGTACCACCCCTTTTCAGGGGGACGGTGGTGCAAGTTGCTGTATTCCAGCTCTTGTTGGAACTTCTCACTTGCACAGAGGTTCCTGTATTGCAGGTATTGTGCGATACTAAGGATCAGCTGATTGTCAGTAAATTGCTGTAATGGGAGGCAGCCTGCTCTATAGGACCAGCAGGAATACAGCAGAAACTAAGAACAGGTTTGGGAACCACTGTGCTGTACTGCAGCAAGTTGGCATGTTATCTAGTATGAAGCAGGTTTTCCATTTTCTGGAACTTGAAGGCTTCTGCCATGCACATAATAGTTAATTGATGGTTTCTTCAGCTCATCGGCAAGCCTGCAGAATTCAGACTGTCTCCTTGTTATCCTTTCGCATGTCAGTGAACCTTTGATATCTGCTAGTTTCCAGACACACTCTTGCTAATTCCTGAGCTGTTCTAGACAGTAGAGGAATTGCCTTATGAACGTGCATGAGGACTGTATAGGGTATTGGGAGCTGTGAGCTGAAGGCTCACAGCTTTAAGTGGGTACAGTATAAGCGTCATGAGTTGGATTGTATTCTTTATATTGAAATGACCCTTAACACAAGCTTAGATGAAGGTAAATATAAAAAAGGGTTTATGCCCACATAGGTGCACTGACACTATAAAGGCAAGGTATCTGGAGACAGGTATGCTTAAATGCTAATATCTACTTAGAGCAGTTTAAGAAAGTTTCTCTCTTTGTACTGGCAGTAACTGAGTTGTCAAGCTGTTTGTCTAACCAGGTGCCTGGGGATCCTGTTTTATGCAGACCCTGTCTTTCCATTTGCTAGAAAAGGATTGAGAATGTTCCTCTGGAATGCCATTCTCTGATTTCTGTGGATTTAGTTTAATGAAGATGTTTGTTTTAACGCCCAGATTGGTAAACAGAAACTACTAAGGACATTGTCACTAACCATAAACAAACTTTTGACTGAGTTTGTAGAGGACAACCTTCTAACCAGTAAGATTGGACTCAGACCCTAGGATATGAGCGGAAGAGATCATAAATCTTTTAGAGTATCTTCCAATAGAATAAAAATAACATGAGATGCAAAGCAAGGAACTGATACAAACACACAGTGCCATTTGAAAATTTTTAAGTTGCAATTTTGCTCTGGTTAAATTTTTATTGAATCAGTTCTTGTCTTTCTGTGCTGTCCTGACTTCATGCCAGATGAGTGTCATCTATACTTTTCTCCAGACAGCATAAATCTTGTGTAACCATCATACTGTGTTCTGGCTAATTCAGCAACAATCTTCAGTGTATATTCTGTCTTGATCCAAATCACATCTGTCCTGCCAAGAGATCTGTCAGGGTCTGTCTCAATGAACATGGCATTGTGTCTTCTTTTGTATAACTTATTTTATATGTGGAAACATGTTTCAAATATTTCTATATTGACAACCTTATATTACCCAAATTTATAAATGAGATTCACGTAAGTTGTTCATCACAAGCTCTTCACTGAGACTAAATGCAATGATGACCAGCTGTGGGAGGTAGTAAGTTTGATGAACTTAACCTGGGCTTGGTTTTGAGGGATACTGTGGCACTGGTATCTTGACTGTGTGAGGCAGTAGCTTCTGCTTCCACTGAAACTGGAATCTTACTCTTCTATATTTGTGGGGTTTTTTTTCCCCTTTTCAATCATCCTTCTGCAGGCAGGGCGTGCAGGGAAGGCGAGCGGTTTTTTTCCCCTTTTCAATCATCCTTCTTTTTTCCAGTCTGAGTAAATCACAGTGAACAGAATGTTTTTTCCTCCCTATGACTGAAACTATTCAAATGCTACAAAGTCATATTTCATTTACTTTATTGTGAGCCCAGGTAGCCAACTGCACTGAAACAATGCCTTTCATTCTAGACTTTAGTATTTACCATGAGCTGTATCCAACTCCAGCTTTTGTTAAGTGCTATGTAGACACATTTTAAGCAATGACAGAACAATTACATACATTATTATGTGAATTGTTGATAAGGTGAAAAATACTGTACGAAATTCAAAATGAAGATAGTCCTCCTGCCGCAAAGAGCTTATAGTCTAAAAGAGTAAAGTAGGAAAATCTGGATTCACTTTATGCATTCTTTTTGTTTGTTATTCAAATAGCTCAAGGGAAGCAATAACTTGGGAGTAATAATTCTCTGTGTGTGGTTTGTCTCAGCTCTGCTGGGTATTGCAGAAGAAGTGAGTCAGTGTGGAACCATTTCTGAAGCTATAGCCACTGCTACTTTATGAAGCAGTGGGCATGTTGGGAATGTTGAAGGTCTGTTAATACCTGATGTTGCCTTTGGAAAATGAGCACTGAGCTTCGCAGACAAGTTACGTATTTACTTTTACGTGGACTCCACCTTTGCTGGCAGATGTTCATTAGTGTTAGTGAAGATCTGCCTGATGGAGGATGTGGGAATGAGTCTGACATCTTTCTTAAACTTCATAATACCATGTGATTTGCTGTTCAGCTGCGCTGTTCAGTTTATAACAACTAGAAAATTACAATTCTTAGTAATTATTAATCATTTTTTCTCTAAACAAATCCAGTATTTTTAGAATTAAGAACAACTCCCTTTTTTGTGCAAAAGTAAATAAGATGAACTCAGTGTAAACATTTGCATAACCACAGTATTTGTTGGATGGTTAAAAAATGTGAATTGAAAACCCAGCAAACAGTACTTAAAGAGAAAAATGTAAATACATTTGATGGAATCCAGCACTCACTGCAGAAAATAACGAAAGGACCTTAGTAAAGAGGGAGAAAATCAAGTATTACATACTCACCTAAAACATCAGTTTGTAATGAATGATCCGAGTTTAAGAGCAGTGCAGTTGCTCAGAAACAGGTAAGTTTACCCCTAGTCTTTTCTGTAGTTTCCCTGTTGCTCTGAGAAGGGAAGTAAATCATGCTGCATCTGTATTCAACCCAAAATATGTTCCCTTGAAAAAATGATGTGGGAAGCTTTGGTAGCTGTGATAGGAAGGAAGTATTCTAATTTCAGTTTGTCTTGGATCTACTCAGACCCTTTTCATCACTCTTGGCTTCCTATCCCAATTCCACTAGGTCTCCTGGGAGTGAGCTTGCTCTTTGGTGCTGCTGCCCAAAATGTTGCTAGTCAGCCTTCGTTGGGCCACAGTACATGTTTATGCCCAGTAATTCTCTGTTAGCCAGGCCAGTGTTTGGCCCCATCTTCCAAATTGCCTTAATGCTTCGTTGTCTAGCATATGTACCAGAAACCTTTTCAAATGCCAGGTCACAGAAAGGAAACCCAAATTGTTGATGGAAACCTGTAAAAAAAAAAAATCAAGAAACCCCTTATTCTAAGGAGATCTAAAGTGTGTTGCAAAATGCAGTGAAGATGCTGGTGATTTTGCTTACAAATGTATTAATCTGAAAATAGAATTAGCCGTTATTAAACCACAAGAAAATATTCTGGTGTGGATTTTATGAACTGTGTTCTACATGGAAAGGCTTGGCAAAAGAGTGACATTGTTTAGAAATATCAAGGCTGGAAGAAGCTTTGGTGTAGACATTACACCCCTTCCTTGAGCTGGAGAAACCTTAATAAAGGAAGAATGCTGTAGTGACAGAAGTCATTTGAGTCTCAGATATGTCGTGCTTCTGGACTCCTTCACTGATGGGATGTTTCAGTCTTAATGGAAGAGGCTAAATGCTTCTGCTCCTGTAAAGTTCTGGAGATAATGAAAAGGTTTTGTCTCCCACGCACAGACCTTTGTAGATCATTTTCTGCGTGTCACTTTGGTATCCTGGCAAATCTTGTTAACAGTAGTTACATTTAGTTTTCAACAGCTTTCATGACATGCTGTTGGCTTGACTATCATTGTGGGTGGTGGGACTCTGATCTTAATTCTCTATGTTTTACATTCTTTGATTATTGTTCTGTTTCACCCAGTAGGATATGCTTAATAAGTTTTCACGAATCTTAGAAATTATATCAATTATAATTGATAATTGATATAAACTAATTATGAAGCTTTTGGGAGAACTGAAGAAGTACATTGTATGACCTCCAAAAGTGATTTCTTTTTAGTTTAGATGTTAACGTAGAGTGATTTCAACTTTTTATCTGCTATCTTAGTATCCAGAGTTGTCGCTTAATATTAGCAAATAAATGCTACATCAAATACAGAAAAAGATGCTCTAATTCAGATTTGGTAACTGGATGTGACAGTTCAGTTAGAGTTACCATGGTTGAAGGCATGGCATAATCCCAGCAGAATGTCTTCCTTCTGCAATAAATAAACCTCCATTTCCTATGGAGCACACTTACCACATTGAGACTGTGGTAAGTGAAGATGGTTTTCCCGGAATCTGAACTTGCAGAGACTAGTAGTACCACTGACAAAATTATTTATAAGCTCCCTCATTTGGCCTGGTGATCCTGTATTATAGATATTAAAAAGAAGTGGTGTTATTTTGTTTCCATTTAGTCTGTTTTTTCATGGCATCTAGAAAGTTGTTTTGAAAAATTTTTATGGGTGGTTTTAGCATGTCTAGAGAAAAAAAAAATCCAGACTGAAGTCTTTAAAGTTTTAATTCTTCAGGTTAAAATTTAGTTAAATAATTTGTAAGTGTGATTTAATTTCATAAATGTACAGTCTGTCTTTTTTTTATGTGTGCCTTTTTAATAAATTAAGTCATTATTACGAGATTGTAAAAAATAATTTAAAAAAATGGTGCCGGAGTGGACTTCAACAGCAGTTGTCTTTGCCCTGTAAAGTAATGCTGACTAATTTACCTTAAAACTGTGTAATTGCATATACAACAGAAGTATCAGAGATAGGTAGGCCACACATTCAGATAGTTACCTACCTGAGCTGTATGTTTCCGCTCTCATTTTGCTAAGGTAATGTCTTTTTGTACAAGGCTTGGTGACTTTGTAATCAAATGTTGTGATAGCCACATGCTTGATATGCCTTGATACCTGGGCAAAACATCCAGAGGTTCCAACTTCTACAATTTTATCAGTGGAAGGACTTATGAGAAATTAAAATCTGTTTTTCTGTTTTCAATTTAAAAATATTACTGTAGTAGTCTTAATAAGAAAAACTGTTATAAAAATAGACATTTCTTGTCTGTTACTATTAAAAAAAAAAAAGTTCACAATACAGTGGTTTGTTGTTACAATGTATTGTTCCCTCCCCCTTTTTTTTCCCTCCAAAAAAAATGCAAATGGAGTTACCGTGGGTGGAAGAGATACTGAAGTGATGGGCCTATCAACAGTGCTTATGGTGGCACGTATGGCCATACTGTGGCATCCTACTATATTATTTAATATATTAAAACTAATGTGTGTTGTAACGTAGCACCACTGTGGCATTTCCTAAGCAGTGCTGTACTTGGGGATAATGGCAATGAAGACTTTGGGGGTACCATATCAGTAGGATACAATGAGTCTTCATCATGTATGAGCAAGTAGATGCCAAATGCTTCCCCAGTTAAACCTTCAAAACTAGATTGTTCAGGAGTTGAAAGAGGCCGTACACTACAGTGTTTTTACTCAGTACAACTCAAATGGGGGCAGTCATGTGGTTAAAAGCTCACTAGAATGCATAAAAGACCCACATGCATCACTCTGAATTTTACTCTCTCTGTTTGCTTTATCTCTAAATGGTGTGCGTTTTCATATTAAGACTATACACTTTAGGATTCAGTAGAACACATGGTACGTATTGGTGGTAGTTGTTCAGAATTGATTAATCATTGGAGATATGCACAATGCAAAAGGAGTATGCTCCAAGCACGTACATTGAAACTAACACTGATGTTAAATATATTTATTCACGTTAAAATTCCTGCATTTCTAAAAACAATTTGTCATGTGTGTTTGGCATTACCTGGCCTCAGGAAGGTAAAGGGAAGGGATTTTGGAGCAATGGAAATACTTTTGAAATTAATTGATACAGAATTATGTTTTGGTTTGGCCAGTGTAGGGTATGGAGATGTAAGAGAGCCGCCCGCCTCATGAGTAGCATTTTGGAAGCCTGGGTTTTAAAGTATGCTTCTGGTTTATGCCCATACATACGTCGTAAGTTAGTGATGGTGGCAAGTGGGGATGGACGGAGTGAAGAAGGATGAGCCTTGCTCCCAGCACTCTGGGTGGCATTGCTGCACCAGCACGTTGGGCGGTATATGCTGTGCCAGGTGTAGATCAGTTTGCTCCCTCCCAGAGTGGTGAGGGAGTCCCGAGGGAGATTGCAACACCCTAATCGTAATTTCAGCATTTGGCTGCTCCAGGGGCAGTCTGGTGATGCGCTGCCCTAACTCTGGGCAGAGCATTGTCTTTTTGTCCAGACTGTATTTTTCAAATGTTTATGACATTAGCTCACAAACAAGAAACATGACACTGTAGTATTTGTCAATACTGTTTTACCACAAAGGAAACAAAATCACAATCTAGTCAATTGTTAGCATTTTTATTTTTTATGGTGAATCTCAGAATACTTCATGTTGCCAGTCTTGCATATATGCTTGCCTTTGTTTCTTTTAAATTAAATTGTACTGGTACAGTATTATGCTCTTAATTTTCTAGGGACAATGCTCATCTGTATTGGAGCAATACTCTTATTTTGGCCAATTGCCTGTATTCTGTAGCAGCGTTACATGATTCATCTTTCAGTGTGTTTGGATTATTCGCCTGCAACTTACAGGTCATGTTGGCTTGGAGTGAATATTGCAGAGTTAGGACCTTAGAGTGAGCAGTGGCAAAATGTCCAAGCTTCTACATGTTGCTGCTTGGTAAATTCCAATGTTGAAAAGCTTATAGATTGCTTGTTCTGTTTGTTTCTGAAAATTATTTTACTTCTCTTAAAAAGATTCTTAAGTAATGGCCCCTTTTGCTGTGTTAAATTACACAGTGTGAACTGCAGTCCAGCAGACAATAGAGAGGACTGTGGTGTGGGAGATGGGGAGCAGGGGAATGCCAGGCCTGACTCCCTCCCCTGGGGATGTTGAGGTTATACCACCTTCAGTTATACCACTGAAACTTTAACTGTATCAGAAATGTAAGCAGCAAATTATCTTGACAGTTAAGAAGAGTATGCCATCTTTAAACATGCTCGTCATTGCCGTTAGTTACTGCAAAGTTAGGCCACACAATTGTGATCCTAGCTTCCAGTTTGTTTACCCAATTTAAGATACCGTAATCATTGTTATTGTCCTTTTAGCTGTGAGGTCTAACTGTGACTTTTGTTTCCTCCCCAACACCATCTCACCATCATTGTCACTGAACTGTTCACATGGGTCACTCTCAAGATACATGAAACAATCCTTTTCTCCCCTTTGTTACAAAGAACAGTTATTATTTCCTACTCTGGAAAAAGATGCCATCCCATACTTTTCTTTTGCATGCTAAATCTTTCTATACTGCCAATCTTACTTGTTAGCCTCATTAATTAAAAAGCAATCACGGCTGGTTTTATGTTAATATTGTAAAGAGAGCGATTTAACTTTCTTCCTGAGGTCAGAATGCGGTGTTCCTCAAGAACGTTGTAGAGTTATACTGTGTAATCAGTGTGTGATTTTGAGGTCTATTCCTTCCTAGATATAACTAAATAGCATTGAAGTTGATTGAGATTTGGGAACTTCTGCTGCAGGAAAATATGTTCTAGAGTTATGAAATATTTTGTTGTCAATAACAATAACTTACCTTTCCTCATACAGACAAACACACAGTGAGGAGACACTGCTTTCTTACCTTTTAGGAGTTGAGTATATGTCTTTTAAAAATGTATCTATGAAAATAAGGCTTTTTTTTCATACTGGACTGGTACTCAACGTGATACTACCAAAGCAGAGTGTTAAAATCTGGTAATAATGTGATTATGAATGCCCCAATTTCAAAATTATTATTCTAGTTTACAGAAGAAATGAATTTGGTTCTGTGAATTTGTATGAGATACAGGTGTTTTCCTGAATGAGCAAGGCAATATATCTTTAATACATAGCATGTACTTTTAACTTGAATTCAGATTGTTAATGTTGTGTAATCTTTCTTCCCTGGTTTGCCAGGGACTAGTTCAGACTGCTTAGACATGCTTATTAACAATTTAAATGAGACACTCTCACTTCCACTGTATACAAGATACTGAAAGCACATTCCAAGTAAAGGGAACATTGTCTAAATGTTCATATATGTTTGGGGATAGGAAACTATACTGCTTAGCATAAACGGATGTCTGTAACTGAGAGTATTTTGCTCAGTGGGTAGCTTTCTCATGATGATCTGTGGTGGTAGCAATGAAAATAAGTAATTTGAATTCTTTTACCATTTTGCTCTGAATTCTAGAGGAAGACGTAATGTTATATGCTAAATAAGATTTAAGTTTGCTTTTTGAAAAAGAAAACAATAAAGTGTAAAAACTCCTTGGGATCATGAGATACAAATTTCTGTGGGATAAGTGATACACTAAGATGCAAAAAGGCAGATGGCTCTGGTATATGTAGAAGAGAGAAAGCTGTGACTTGTAAGAGGCGAAAGACTTGTGCTGTAGGTAATAGGTCATACTTCGTAACATAAGCTTTGTGTCCATCTAGTGATTTTTTGTAATATGATTACTAGTATTTATTTCCATCTATATTTTGTATTTTTCTATATTTGATAGCTTGCCAATAAAATTTCTTTCCCAGACAGCTGAACCTAGCTTGCAGACTGACAGGGCACAAAAAAACACCTTCAAAGGAAAGCACATTAAAAAGCTTAGAAATCACCAGAAAGCGTTAACGGCTCTGTTGGCTGTTACACAATGGGACGCAGGAATTGCAATAATGTTCTTCTTCCATCTGGTGCCTGCAAACTTGCTGTTTTCAGAGGCATTCATTGCTGTAGCAAACTGTTCACTTATTCATTCATGTGTAGCTGCCCGTTATTCTTTGGAAAAGACTTGGGTTGAAATCGGCTCAGTTCTTTGTTACTAAAGTGTTCAGTGTCAAACATATTACGAGAAGATGTCAGTCCAAATGCAAATACCATCAAATTTCAGAGCATCTCCGCATGTTGTATATATTTGGAATGTACCGTGAAGGTGTAGTCCAGGAGTGAGGATCTTGACTGACAATACTCAAAAGAAAATCGTGCAATATCTCTGCCAAAATGTCTGTCTTAGACTGAAATTTCAATTTCCGTTTTAAATTTCCTGGCTCATATTAGCTAACATCCCAGCCTTAAAATTCTTTCTTTTCTTTGAATCTCTGTAGTTATTTTCTTTGTTACATCTGGACTGGTTAATTTTCAGGACTGTGAGATAGCTACTGACTGGAAGGAATGTGTCTCTCTGAGAGGGAAGAATGGTTTCATGAACTAGAGGATGGGGAAGAGCTGGAGCTGACACTTTTCACTCCCAGTAGCAAAAGGAGACAACTTTATTTTGGAACGTACTTCCTCATTTCCTTATCTTGGTTGCCAGTTGGGGCAATATCAGGGTTGCCAGTTTTGTCACTGTACTGCAGAATGAGGACCATCTTAGGTCCCCATGAGGAATATTTCGAGGAAACATGGGCCTCAGCCTGCTGGCAGGGTTAGTATTTCCAGCTTTCATAGGAAAAGCTTCAGAGTTCTGTCAGGAGGATAGCAAGTAGAGACAGAGAAAGGACACTTATTTCTTGCCAGACCAGGAGATTAAGAAGTTGATATGTAATTTCTGAGCACAAACCAGTTAAAAATGTCCAACTGTTGGTCCTCCCTGAACATCTGAAATAACCATGTTCATATGGCAAGAGTCTTTGATGATGTGTTCACAGCAAGAGAGGCTTGTAGGGTTAGCCATCGCCTATCCTACGTTCTGTTCTCCCAGAGTATAAATTAGTCTCTTCAGTCTTGCAATAGTGAGCAGGTAAATGAACTTATTAATATTTTTCTTGAAAGTGTTACAGGAATTCTCAGTATTCTGCCCATTTTAGTTAAATGTCATATAATAATATGCATTCATGTAAATCTTGTCTTGCTTTCAGAAAGTGTGAGCAGCAAGGGGGTGAATTGAGACTACATGGGAAACGTTCGTTTTGGCATATGGAAGCTTTTAGGTGCTTTACTATGCAACTTTGTCTTTTTCACCCTTTTCTTGAAGGATTTGGTGTTCACTGTATTGATGTAACTATGATAGTTGTTTATGGAATTTGTCACTGTGTGTTGTATACCTACGTGCTACAGGTGCAGTGACTGAAATACTAACTGCCAGTTACTGGACTGGAGAACCCTTGTGAAGAAGGATTCATTTATAGCAGCTGGAACATCACTGATGTTCATCTACTATTGATATGTTACTTGTGGGAGAAAAAAAATCAATATTTCACGGAAAGAAAAAAGCTCAATTAAGCGAAACCCATTTAGTTTTACAGCAAATGAGAGAAGTTTGAAGAAATAAGCTGCAGAAAAAATTTGGGAAGGTATAAACAATGTACAGATACGTAGCATTGCAATAATTGGTAGGATGGCAGTACTGCAGAAAAAATTTGGGAAGGTGTAAACAATGTACAGATACGTAGCATTGCAATCCATGTGGTAAATGTGCTTATAAAAGTTTCTTTAAAATAGCACTGTGTGTTCTCCCTACACAGTTTTAAAATGTTCACATTCTGGCCACTTTTTACAATTTGTTATTATAATAGGCTGATAACATGCACATTTCTATATCAAACAATCAGCTACTGTGTTACAAGATTTCAAAATAAATAAATTAAACTTTGTATAAAGTGTGGTTTGTGCTAAGGTCTTCTCTTAAGGGTTTTGGTATCAAGGATATTTAGGATGAAAGCATAGCTCCTATAGGCAGTAATATGGGAAACTCAGTGGTTATGAGTAATCGTTTTTGACCAATTTCCTTTGGAAATTATCTTAAGAGGTCATACTGTCTGCCACTTCACCACGATGTACTTGTTTGCCAAGATCAGTCACGTCTGGCAGAGTTTATTCATATTCTGAAGATCATAGAATCATAGAATAGTTTGGGTTGGAAGGGACCTCTAAAGGTCATCCAGTCCAACCCCCCTGCCATGGGCAGGGACATCTTCAACTAGATCAGGTTGCTCAGAGCCCCGTCCAGCCTGACCTGGAATGTTTCCAGG
>NW_008795491.1:134916-161385 GCF_000699145.1 Aptenodytes forsteri
TCATAGAATCTAGAATAGTTTGGGTTGGAAGGGACCTCTAAAGGTCATCCAGTCCAACCCCCCTGCCATGGGCAGGGACACTTCAACTAGATCAGGTTGCTCAGAGCCCCGTCCAGCCTGACCTGGAATGGAGGTGGGGTCTCACCAGAGCAGAGTAGAGGGACAGAATCACTTCCCTCGACCTGCTGACCTCGCTTCTTTTGATGCAGCCCAGGATACGGTTGGCCTACTGGGCTGCGAGTGCACATTGCTGGCTCATGTCCAGCTTTTCACCCACCAGTACCCCCAAGTCCTTCTCGGCAGGGCTGCTCTCAATCCCTTCATCCCCCAGCCTGTAGTGATATGGGGGGTTGTCCCGACCCAGGTGGAGGACCTTGTACTTGGCCTTGTTGAACCTCATGAGGTTCACACGGGCCCACTTCTCCAGCTTGTCCAGGTCCCTCTGGATGGCATCCCGTCCCTCTGGCGTGTCGACCGCACCACTCAGCTTGGTGTCATCTGCAAACTTGCTGAGTGTGCACTGGATCCCGCTGTCTATGTCATTGAATAGATGCTAAATTCTTAGCAAGCTTTGCAATACCAGTCAGTGAGATGGAGAAGAAAGGCGTTGTTAATAACTCAAATGACTGATTTCCACCCAGGGGTGAAGGAAAGGGGAGGGAGGGATGTAAGCTGTAGTGCGATCATGAGATGTATTTAGCCTGTGTCTGTATTAGTACTGTGGTTCAGAGCAATAGTGTAGTTTTGGAGCAAAGCCCCGAACTGTCCCCGCTTACCATGAGTTCGTTGGTTTGGTGCACATGAACTAGATTACTTTCGGGGAAACTAAGCTAGGAGATCTGTTCCAGGTACGCGCTGCATGGGCACCAACTCCTAATGGTGGTATAAGGGTCCAAACCAATGACTGATTTTTACGTACAGCTTTGAACCACGTGTAGTTGGTCTTTCAGTTCAGAGAATCAGACTAACTCCAGTCTGCAGTAAAATCTTGGAGCTGCATACACTGTAGGTTTTGGGGTCTCTGCACCAGCTATTGATGCCTGTGATCTGTTCCCGTAGCGCTGTATTACTTGCTGATGTGGGCGTATCCCTAAGTACCTTAACGTACCAGCACTTGTGCCTAGTAAAGTAGTCCTCCTAAAATAAGGACCTAAGTTCCTGTGTAGTCAGTGAAGAGCAGTATGTGCTTTTGAGTATCTCTAAATATAGATCTTGTCTGCTTGAGTTTAGGCAGCTGTTATGCAGACAGGGTCTGCTTTTGGAGACCTTCAAAGCCAGTTATTTCTTCACCAACTAAGTTGAAACTTAAGCCCTGAATCTGAATTAATGACTCTGAATTCAGTGTCTAGCTTAAGCAAACTGAATTCTATCTTCCAGCTTCGTTAGTTCTTCAGCTTGTGAAATTTTTGTTTTCTCCCCTTTGTGCACTGCCCAGTCAAATCCACACTTTTGGGATGTTAGCAGGTAGTACTGATCATGTTAGAAGCGAGATGTGTCAGAAGAATTAGCTAAACATGACTAAAGATCATCCCATTTTTGGCATCTGGGCCATGTGATTTTCAGTAATCTCTAGAAGCTAAGCATAGGTTTCTGAACTGACCTGATACTTAGCAGTGGTGAGTCCTTTGGCTATCTTTAGTGGAAGCTTCTGAGTACATGATGCTTTGGAAAATCAGGCCACATAGGCACTTAAATAGAAACCTGCTAATCTAAATGAAAGTTTCTGATTTTGAGAGTTTTGTCCAAGATTTAGAAGCTAAGGCAAGGTTAATTGTCTTGAGTGGTTATGCGGGTTTGTAAGAATGAACACAAGAGCAAGAAAAAGCTTCCTATATGAAATCCTAAATGCCAGGTAGGATGCCTGGAATACATTTAAATATCTCCTTTGTAGGGTCCTTATGCTTCAGCAGTGTCACAGCATGTGTTTTAATGTATGTTTAATGTATGTTTAACTAGTCCAGTGATTAAGATGTAGAAATGCAGTTAAAGAACAATTGAAGAGAGCATGCAATCAAAATTTTGATCCCATGGTCTGGTATTAGCTAGAATTATTTACCTGCCATTTAAATACAAATGTAAATGGCAGGTAATGTTAGAAACTCTCATGAGGTTCTAATTTTTAAAGTATTTTTATTTGCTGTCTCTTGTTGGATGCTTATTTTCATGTTTCCCATTTTTTTCCCCCACATTTTGAAAGGGTGGAAACATGGTTGCTGTTTAACATCAAAGGCATAGTTTTTGTGTAAACCATAACTGCACAAATTTGAATTCTAAGAAAAATGTTAAACATTGGAAAGATGAGAATGCAAAAGGTCTGCTATACCAAGAGTTAGCAAGGCATAATACTCTCCTTTGGACTGTATTAGAAAAACTGTTTTGATCGATTTTCTGTGATGTGTGTTTCTGTCTCTGCCCTTGCCTCTACTCAGAAATTCTTCCATCAGTGGAATATTAACCACATCTGAGCAAGGTAGAGGTTTTTAAAGATAATTAAGCTCCTGTAAGTTTTATGGAATTAAATGGCTGAGTGGAGGACAGAGACCATAAAAGTTCTCTGCTTGAGGGAAAACTTGCAGCATGTGCTGATAACTTACTATGTGCCAGAGAATCCTCATGAGAAAGACCTTATAAATGTCCCAGCTGAAGGAAAAGCCTTCTCCTTCCTTGGACCTAAAACTCAGTTGACCACAAGATGCAAACCTGAAGGAAAGAAAAATCAGTCAGACAAAACATTTCAGAATAATTCAAGGTAATTCTGAGTATACAATATTTAACAAGCAACTTGATGAGCAATTTCAAAATGTTTTGTCATGTGGATTTGATGCAATATGAAAAAACAAACATGAGTTGATTAAAGAACTATGCTTACATAAATAAAAGATTGGGTTTTTGCTATAGGATTTTTTTTTCCCTCTTTCCTCAAGTACCTATGCTTTGGGAAGACAGAGAGTGCGTTTGACTAACTGTAAGTAAAGTCTCCTGATGGGCAGCCTTGTAGCCCTGTCAGGATTTGCTGGGTATATGGATATTAAAACATTGCATTTTTTGGTGAAGCCCAGCATACCTTTAGTTGATACAACGTCTGTCCCTGTGAATGGAAAATTTGAATGTCTGTGAATAGTAAAACTGTGCTGAACTGAACCTTTCTGGGAGCGTTTTTGATCCTACATTATATAGATATTCAGGACTTGCTAAGTCTGTCCTAAATTTCTGGACATACACAATCCTATCCAAAGCTGCTCTGTGTGTGTGTGTGGTACTAAAGTAAATCCATAATCTATACAGCAAGCTCAGTGATTCCACCAAGCTTTATTACCCAGTTCTTCATATATGCAGAAATTCTTAACACTTCCAGGGAAAATATTGGACTTACTTCGCAGGCACTGTATAGTGCTAGGCATCTCTCATACTTAGGGTAGATGGCCATCTTTGAAAGCAAGATGTAATGGAAATACTCTTTTTAAATTTCATATAGGGAATACTTACTTTCCCTGTCTTTTTGCATATTTGAAGATTTTTTTTTTCCTGGTTGATTTCATAATTTTGTAACTACAGTATTGCATGGGCATTGGGTGCTGTAGCAGATTTCAGAGCAAGAATATATTAATATTCTATCCAGCTTTCACAGAAGTTAATGTAAGGACTCACTCTACTGTGAACTGTATCTGATTCTGCTTTACAGGTAACAGTCTTAGTAGCCAGACATGCAAAGCTCCTTAATATCCAAGTTTTTGAATCAAAATGAATCATACCTTACTGATGAAGTAAAGGTATTTCTAAACCATGTTTTCAAACACTGGAGCTAGTCTAAACTTCTTTTATATAGAGCTTCTTGAGCACCTGGAATAATCTGGCCATCAGTAATCTTGACAAGGCATTTTTTGCCACTGCTAATCAGATTTGTTGTATTAGACTTTATTTACTTCTCCATGTAGTTCTCCAGGTTTTCCACCTCTTCTACTAATACTACTTATTTTCTTTGTCTCTGCACAAAAAGAGCATTCTGCTGCCACAGTAGAGTCTCATTACAGAACTTTATTTCAAACCCATTCTAGAAGTACCTCTAAAAATAGCTAGACTTTAATGCCCTTTTTTTAAACTCTTCTTTCTGAAAACTGCCCAGATACTACTGTGATGGAAATATTGGTAAAAAGGAAGAAATAGAAAAATAACGTGAGTGGGGTTGTTATTGATGTCTTTCAGTTAACGCGCTTCATTATTTTCAGTTGAAATCCCTGTTGTAATCTGATATACTTAGTATTCTGGAAGATGTCCTCACAGTATTTTATTTAGCTGGTACTTTCAGATTTTGTCCATTGCTATTTTAAAATATATCTGAGAATTAACTTCTACCTGTTGTTTTTCAAAGGCAGCCCTTTATCATAGATCTCCTAACTATGTGTAAACATCAGTTTTATAAGAGTCGACTCTACTGACAGCTGGTTATGTTGTAGGTGTTCCAGTGAATGGTATCTCTTTTTTCAGTCAGGTCTAGAAATCTTGCTGTGATGAGTTGTTCCCTTATATGTGTGAAGTCCTTCATAAAGGACAGCACTCTTCAAAGATGTAAATAATATGTAATTAAAAAGCATAATGAGTTTTCTTTAGTGATTGAAGAACATTTAATAACCATACATGAGTAATACAAAAAAGTGCTCAAACAAATCAAATCAAAATCAAGTGCCTTGAAAATTTTTGAATAATAATTATTAAGAACTGAACAGTTAACACTTTGAACTGAACTTACTAGTAATATGTAGACATACAAGGAGTGAATGGATGAACAGAAACAAGTGTTAAGGGTAGGAGGGAAGTGAACTGATGCAATACTTTGGTAAGGAAGGGGATGAACCCATTCTAGTCAGTTAGAGTCTACTTTTAGAGCAGTTTCAGAATGCCAGAAGTTAGATTACAAATATTTCCATTTTCAGGATCAGCAGAGCAGAATGGTGGGTTTTCCCTCCTTTTTTTTTTTTCTTTCCAGCTTTTGATCTGTCTCTTAAATTTTCCCCTAGCAGTATCAAAGAACAGGTATTAAAAAATATCTTATCTCTGACTGTAGAGTAAATACAGTTGTATTCAGCTGGTTCTGAAATGAAATGTTTGTCCTTAAATAATAATTTAGTAAAATGCTAGAAATTCAAAGCATTGATTAAATTTTATGAAACGTATTGAATTAGCCAATAGCGGATGCCACTTAGAGTGGGGAGAACCCTTGCAAATGGATTCTCCCACTACACTCACACAGTTTGCAATTATCTATTGTATGTTGCAAATAACAGAGAAGAGATAAAAAGAGAAAACATTTTTCAGATGTTTCAAATGTGGCTATAACAAGGAAATAACTTAGGTTGTAAGCTGTTTTTCAGAGACTTTCTATTTATTCTGTTTTTGAAGGAGTTACAAGTACTTACTTTTGGAGGCAGAATAGCTATTACTCGTGCATTGCTTTGTTAGCCATGATTAACTTCATAGAGAAGTAGGATATTATGTTAACCCAGGCAGAGTATCATACTAATATGGCTATGTTCTTTCTAGTACCTGAGCCACCTCTCTAGAAGTTGTGAACATGCCTTTGCTGAAACAGATGATTCATTCTGATAATGTCAGGAAACCAAACAATATAATAAAATGACTGTATACACTGAATAGTTTCCATCTGTCCATACCTTCCATATTTGTGTTCAGTAGTGTGTTATTCCCTGAGTCTTACTGCAAAATAAACAGGAATACATGTAATCCTTTCTCCCTCCTTATTTCCTTTTGCTGCACTTTATAATGTTTTTCTTGAGTATTCTTAGTGATGGTAGATAAATAGCGATCGTATCCATAGTATTTGGAAGAATACAGAAAGCTTCCTCAACACATCTCTCCAAAAATAGGTTAGGAAAAATTTTTGTTATGGAACTAGAAATCAGTTCTGGAGGATTTACAACTTTTTAGGTTAAAAAATAAGAAGTTTTTACCATGTCAATAATAGCATTTGAAGGCAAACTTGTAGAATTATTTTTCTGTTGCAAGTGGTTTGTTGATAACTATGGTATTATTAAATTTAATTATTATTCTGGTATTATTTGTAAAAATGGTAAGAGTCTCGTGTATGTAACAGCTGATGAATTTTTTTAAGCAGTTGGGTTTCTTAATGAGCAAAACCTGAAACTCTTTCAGATTTGGTTTTAGCATGTAGTAAGAATTACAGAATAGCTGGCCTTAGAAAACAAGCTTGAATGGATGTATTATGAATTGATTCTGTTTAAAATAAATAGAAGGACAAGTTAAGTATTTAAGTTTCTTAATTTCAAAAGGACAAATTGTAATTTCTTAAAGATATTTAATGATTTTGGCTGAAGCATGCTTTGACATCCTTTCAGTTGAAAGTGCAGAATAGTCTGAAACCTAACCATTGTAGCAAGATCATTAGGAAAATAAAGCAACCTTAAGGAATGGAGCAAAGGTATAGCTTAGACATTTTAGACATAAAATAAGGATTCCCCAAAAGAGAACCTGCATTATGTCTTGAAAATAGGTCTGAAAAGATGCTAAGACAAATGTCAAAAAGTTCTTCAGCCCTGCATATAGAAAGATTAAAAGAAGAGAAGCAAGCCCAGGGAAAAGAGTGCAGACAAAATTATATTTTACTCTCTCCACCAGGTAAATGGAAATGAATTCCCATTTTCAGTAAAGATGATTTCAGAGAAGGCGGGATGGCTAATGAGAATAGGGGGGTGTGTAGACAGAAATTACTTCGATCAAGGGGGAAGCAAAATTTGAGAGGAGATCTTGAAGTACAAGGTAAGAGATAACTTCTACCCTAGAATTCCTGTCAGGTATCTGTCTTATTGGGTGGTAGTGTTGGAATTCAAAAAAAGAAATCTGTTTTTTTCTATTTAAAAAGGCAAAAAGCTGTAGGTTTATGAGCCTAACATTCAAAAACATCAAGGTTCTTGGATAAATTCTTAAGCATAAGTAAAGGTTGAAAATGGAAATAGGATGGAATGCAAAATGGATTTACAGAAGATAGTGGGTGTATTGAACCATTACCTATTATTTGGCAAAATAACTGATTTGTTGGAGAAAGAAAATTCAGTGCTTCCAATCCATTTAGAGTTTAGTAAAACATTTTATATTAATAGCACACAGGAAAACAAAGCTGAGAGATAATACCACAAAAATACGTCCTCAGACAAATCTTATATTTTAACTATTTATTGTAGTACAGGAAGTAGGAGAGAGTTAATTAAATTTGTTGATGGGAAGATATCTGGAGGCGTTGTCAATACAGCAGAAGATAAGAAATTCCTACAGAGAGAACCAGAGAACCTTGAGGACTGGCATAACAGAAACAGGATGAAATTTAGTGGTGCAAAGTATAAGGTCATGTACTTGGGGAGTAAGGATAAGATAATTCTGTTTCAGAAGCTCATGGTTCATTAGTTGGAAATGACTGAGGAGGAGAAAGACATGGGTGTTTTGGTTGATCGTAGGATTACTGTGAGCTGCTAGTGGGCATGAATGAAATAAAGACAGTTTTAGGTTCTGTCTGGGTGTTGCTCTCAGCTGAAATTGGTATTATACAAGAAGGATGTTGAGGACTCATCTGTCATGCTATATGTTTAATTTCAGTTGCTCCCACTCAAGGGAATAAAAAAAAAATAGTAGAATTGTTATGGTGATTGGGGAAAATCAGATTGGGAAAAGCCTATCTTACGAGAAGAGACCAGAAGCCTGAAAGGAAATACGATTTATCTCTGTTAATACATTGGGGAAAAAAGGTTTGAAATGCCAGGGAATGAAAGAGCTATTTAAACTAAACTAAAATGTTGGCACTGGAATTAAAAGTTATAAACTGAACTTGGATAAACTTGCACTAGAACCAGAGGAGAGAGAAGTGAGATGCTGAGATGGCTTTCCAAAAGAAACAATAGTATCCTGAAGCCAGTTAGTTTTCAGATAAAACTATATAAATTTAGTAAAAGGCATTATATGATGTTTGATACCTGTGATAATGAGATACTGAACTTAATGACCTAGAAGGTCCCTTGCTGTCCTATTTCATACATCATTATTATTCATTTTGTGTTATCCATGACTGTGGTGAAAGATGGGTATTTAGAGTTAATGCCTTTGTTGAGAGAGAGAGAGATATATATATCTATCTCTCAGATTTTGCAAGGCTGCTTGGAGGGTCAGGAAATTAGAGCAAAGATTGCACAAGAATGCATATTTTCCCTTGTGAAACAGGACCCTGATCTTTATATTATCTATGTGAGAGAGATTTTCACTTTTGCCCTAGATAGGGGGTCCTAAAAGCCTGGGATCTGATTTTGAGAAAATGCGATCCTCAAAATCCCTCAGATCCTCAAGATCCCTCAAAATCCCTCATTGCATTCTTTCAAAATCTGGCTCCCAAGTTCTGTTTTCATGTGAAGTTTGGCTAGGAATTCCTCCTTCTTATATGTCCTTCCCAAAGCAAATCAGAGAGATACTTTACCTTCACAGCAGAGGAAACAGAGGAAAGAAAATACAGGAAGTTTATCAGGAATTAGACTAACAATTCACAGTGCTAGCTGGCATTTTCCCCTTATTGTTTGGAGTCCTGCTTCATCACTAGACTCCAGTGTACCATGGGGAATGCCTGTCTTAGGTTAAGCTTTCAAAAGAAAATGAGGAAATAATTTGGTTTAGTTAGAGGAAGTGGGCTGAGAATTTGCGGGTGAGATTGCATGCGTGGTCACCCTTCATTTGTGTGAGAAAGATGGCAGGAGTGTTTGCTACAGTTGGACTGCGACGAGGAGCATGTAGAGAAAGTCTGGGATAAGCAGACAGTCATTGGTATGGACTGAGATTGTTCCCTGCTAAAACTTCCTTAATGATGGTACACATTGCATTTTTTCCCCCAGAGGCTGAACGGGGAACTTTTGTGCTTCCATGGTTCAGACCTGATACTGCTACTCAGAAGTATTATTATTAGTAATGCTAAGCAGTGCCCGTGGGCTTCAGGTAGGTTGTGCCCACTTCGTAATGAACATTAGACATTTAGGAATTGTGATGGGATGAGACCAACAAATGATTAAATCCCCTTGGTTGCTTTTGGTTTTTTTTCCCCCTGGGATTGGAAATGTAAGTTGTCATAGCCATTTATAGTTAATCAGTCTAAAAACTACATTCTTATCCAATAAAAAGAACGGGGAAGCGACTATTAAGCTGGGGAACAGAGGGTATGAGAGGTCCTATCCTGAATGCAAAGCAGAGAAAGAGAGTGGAGAGAGCACTGCCCTGAGCAGCCTCAGAGGGTGAAAAGTTGGTCCCTGCACTTGCAACTTAGCTTTAGAGCTGAGCTCTGATGGATTAAAGAGGGAGGATGCTGCAAGGTTAGTCATTTATTTCACCTTTGTAGCCGAGCTTTGCCTTGAAGCAGAGAAACGCTGTGGTGGTTAAAAATGCTATTTTTAATGAAACACAGTTTCAGATTTTTACCTTTTTCTTGGTAATCTTGTTTCCAGCTTTGTTACCAAGAACATAATCTTTTGCTTTCCTAGGTGAAATTTGTTTTCATTTTTAAGTCATCTGGTGTTAAAAATGAACAGAACTGACAGACAGGCTTCTCCAGAGAGGATGTATCCTAGGGAAGCAGCATGTAAAGCTGCCAAGCAGCAGGGATCCCAACCTGAGAGAAGGTTGGGATTTTCTGGAGTTGTGCATGAGTCCTGCCAACTGGAGGGGTCCATGTGCAGCTGGTATCAGCTGCTGACTGGTAGAAAAACATCCTGGCAGGCAAGCTACCGGTGGAGTAAAGCAGAGCCCTGGGCAATCCCCCAGATTGTTACACGCTTCTGCACACTTTGAGCTTCTGAAAAGCACTTTTTACCCAATCTTTACAAATGACTGGTATTCGGGAACCATGCTACGAGTTGAAGCATATGTGCTATTAAATGGTCCATATTACTTACCTTCTAGTGGCTGAAAGTGCAGTCATTTGGAAAAAGAACAAATGTTTTTGAAAGTGCCATTTTACATATCTGTGCTGAAAGCTTGCCCTAGTGAAATAGATAAGTTTTGAATATTAACATTGTTCTTAACTTCCCTTGCCCTTGCTCTCAACGCCATGCATCTTCATGAACTTGGTTTAAGCTTATTATTTTACTTTCATGTTAGAAAAATGAACCAATACATAGTAAAGAGTTTGAGGTGAATACTTTTTTGATGATGATAAAATGAAGACTGTGTAGAAGTCATCTACAAATGTGTTCAATTTTCATTTCCTTTTTCCTAAACCAGAAGACCATTCTGCTTTTTTTCAGAAGTATTACCTTCACTTCTCTTTCATTTTTTATACCCAACTGCTCAGCAGACTTTATCTCCATATTAGGACTAAGGCCAGTAGTTCTGGGTTTGTGTAGGCACTGAAATCTTGGCCCATATTGGTGTTCTCCCCCTAATGTGCCTCGAAGCCTCAGGAGGATCCCCAGGAGATAAAGCTGTAGCACATACAAGGTTTATATATGTTCCATGCAGGCTTGTGGAAGCCTATCCTTTGGTCAGGTGTGCCTGTTAAAGCACGTCCATGCAGTCACAAGTGGGGAAGAGGATAGACAGATATAGTCAGTGTCTTAGTAGAGGTTGGTACTGCAAAAAACCCCCACTAACCTTGATTATAGAATTATGGTTTGATACGAGAAAATCTAATATTAATGTGCTCTTTTTAGGTTAATTTTGTCTGAGTGACTCAGACAGTTCCCAATTGTGATTGGCAATCAATAGCAATAATATGAGCACTAAGTCATGTTTCTTCATCAAAATGACAAGTCTCAGAGCAGACAGTATAATTGTTTGCTTTTCTGCACAGATAAAGACATGATTGCTCTGATTTTTTCTAAAGAATGAGTTCATGGGGCTGAAGAAATTAATGTGTAAAGTACCAGAACCAAAGACTTATGTAAGAATAGGGAAGTGTAAATATAAAACAGAATGGACATTTAAAAAGTCACACTAAACACTTGCAGCAGTAGCTAATGACAGGTATTTTACAAATACCCTTTAGAAATTTGAAACAGAGTGGAGCTTCTACATGGCATCTCAGAAAGGCTTGTTAACGTGAAAGTAGAACAGTGTTAGGTACATACATACATGGTCTTTTAGGAGGAGAAACAAGGATTTTAGAGTTTATGCAAGTAATATAACTTATGTAACTGCTATTTCTCAACAGTGTCTAACCTTAAACCTCAAAAGCAAAATAAAATCTCTAAAAACTTTTTTTTTACTTCCCAACATGGCATATGATTTTTCCTGTTTTCTTGAGTCTTATCTCCGTAACAAAGAATTAAATGTCACTATTTTCTTTCTATTTTTAGTTAACAAAGCCATATATTTCTATCCAGCATCTGATTTTTTTTGTGTGCATTCCAAATGGTATGTATCTTTTGGCTCAGTTATATGTGTGTTACTTAATATCTGCAATATCAACAGTTCCTTCAATACCAGTGTGATTAAGAGACAAGCCAGAATAAGTTAGTTATTTCGAGAGCACCTGATATCAAGCAGATCAAAGCTACAGAAATCCTGTTGAAAGTTAGATTGTTTCTCACTATGAAATTTCAAGACTGTCAGGAGGAGGAGTGGGGCAAGGAGACTTAATGGTTTCGAGATGGAGCTAGCATCTCCAGAGAATACGTGGTGTATGTTTGCTGTGCCAGACCGGTACTAGGCTTGGTAGTGCATTCTGTTCCTTGTTCATGATCATCTAACTCACATTTCAACTATTTCAGTTAATGTGTGGGCAGGAGTTTTATCTAGATAATTTATGCATTTTGGAAAACCTGGACCTCAGTAAAGCCCAGCATGTGATCTGCCAGGCTAACATGATTCAGGTATTCTGCATTTATTTGTACGTTTTTTTACTTTTTATTCCAAATCAAATGGAATTGTGTAAAACTGTGTCATGTATCAAGAAGGTTGCTCCTGTACAACCACCGTGAACCATGGCAAAATGAAACAAAACAAATACACTGTAGCTGGTCAGTCTGTTTTGGAAAGCTGATAGCAGCCCTGTTTTACACAAACATCATCCTTCATATGTTAAGGAAATATATGTATGTTTAGTTGTTGTTATAAAATTCATGTTTCTTTTTTCTTTCCCATTTTCATCTTTCCTCCAAAGATTATGTTAAGAATTGAGATTTTCTACTACCATTTTACGTAAAAAAATTAAGATTCTTTACTGTGAGGAAAAACTGTATGATTGAAGAGCTAACAGGAATGCTAACAGAGGAGAACGTGGGAAGAGAATTTTTAATCAGAATATGTTAAATTATGTTTTAAGTATGCTTTCAGCACCTACTTCTGTGATTAATCCATATTGGAATAGAAGACAAATTTGTGAAAGAGTTAACCATCTCAGTGTTTAAATTATACTTCTAAGTTAAAGATACAAACACATCTTACAGCTACTGTTGCTTCTCTGGCACCAAGTTCTGTGCCTGGGTTTACACTGGAAGTTTCATACTAGCATGGTAATACTAGTTTTACAGGCACAGTCATATGGTTTTCATTGGTTATATCTAGTAATAGTCTTGCACCAGCTGAAGAAATTCACAAATCTTGGTGTTACCAGGTTCAAGTATTATTGCCATTTGTTCTTCAAGGTTGCTGAAAACTAAATTTTATTTTTGCTGATGTGGGGGCATCCAGCTTTTGAAAGCACGCTGTCTAATATTTCACAGAACAATTTGGCAGTATTTTTGTTGTTAAACTTTGGTATTTGGTACAGAGAGTTATTATTTTTCTTTAAGTTATTTGTTAGATTGTTTTAAAGCACAGTTTTGACAGTGGCTAAAGCTGTGAAGGTCCCAGGATGTATTACAAGGTCATCTGAGACATGGTTATGTTAATATTGTCCTGTGATTAAAGGTGGCACTGACCTTTGATAAACCATTAGGCATGGTTTGTACTGGTTTCAATTTTAAAATTAAACAATTATGAAAAGGACTTTCTAAACATGTTGATATTTTACCACTGAGTGATTACAGCTTGATAATATTTGATCTTCATTTTGGAATGTTTGGTTTTGAAAACAAAAAAACATCTTTAATATGTCTTGTGTATTTTACTGCCATCCCTTGTTTTAAAGGTTGCTAATGTTCATAAACGGTTTACCTACTGAAGCTTCAGAACTGGTTTTGAAGTTATTTTGCTAAAATAGTGAGTTGTAAGGTAGCTAATTATTGTTTTGAGTGCTTGGAAATACACAGCATTTTGGTACTAGGAATCATAATAATTAAATTATACTCTCAGTTCTGTTGTGAATTTACCATGTAAACTCGATCAAAGCACTTCACCTTTCTGTCTCAGTTTTCACATAGTAGCTTGTGTTTTTAGGGAGCAGAAGTTAACAAAACAAAATAACTTTGTAAAAGAGTAATCTTGATACAGAATATGCAGTGAACTTTGTAATGCCATGTTTTATTGAAAAACCTCCTTCTAATATTCTATAAAACCACTAAGGCAAGAACTTTACCTTGAATTAATCCATCATTGCATTGTAATGTTTACTTTCCTTTCAACTATCCCCATCTTAAACAAGGAAGGGACCTTGCCTTTCCCTGTTACATCTTGGTCCTCCTGGGCTTATTACTGAAAATTTTGCCTAATTTTTTTTAAAGCTGGAACTGTAGAATAAGCAAACATGGTGGAACTTAAAAAAAAAATCATTTGAGTAAAGACTGTGAGGATAAAAATCTCAGGACTGAGCTTTTGGTATTTATGTTACAGGTGACATAAGGTATTTATGTTACAGGTGATCAACCTATACTTTAAAGTTAGAACAAACTGTATTCCACACTAAAACTGTATGTAACCAGTGTTAGTGCAGTGGTCTACATTCTTCTTCCATGTGACACATTAAAACATGTAGAATTAAGCAAGGGATACATTTGACCCCATTTTTCTTGTTTTTATTGTCATCCAATTTTAATTTTACAATTTTCCCTGAGCAGAGGAGAGGGGGAAACATTACATTGCTCAAATGAAACATAGTGTATGATGTGAGGAGTTCCTAGTGCATGTTCTGTAGTAATGAGAGCATGTTTATCATTATGGATTCCCCTGCCTGCAGGTTGTTTATTCAGCTTGAGTAGCAACCATGTTTTCTGTTTGAGTACTAACATACCGTATTGTAAGTAGTTACGCAGTTTTCTGAGCAATTGGAGGACAATTCAAAACGAAGAAAAAGAAGTGGCATTAGAGGAGGACTAGAGGGCTAGCTTAACCCCTTCTACCCTCAAATTTAGTTTGAAATACAACTTCCTGTTGGAGGTCTGTATCTCTAGCGGGAGTGGGAAGAAAATACAGTTTTTTTCTTATTGGATGTGTTCTAAGTACTGGGAAGGGTGGAATGGGTTCATGTGAACATTTATACTTGAGGGAAAAACAGGAACATTGTTTCTAATTCCATTGAAATACAGACATTTTAAAAAGCTCTTTTAGAACAATGTAAGAAGCTATTTGGAATTGTCTCAGTAATATGGCAAGTCTGCGCTAAGCATGCGCTACCAGCAGGCCATGCCAGCAAAGTGCTGCTGGTGTGGGCGTAGTTCAAGAGCCACCATTAGTGATTTCTACTGCTGTAGTAGGTAGAACCATCCCTGGCCCCAAATGAGACAAACTTGGCTGATAAAACCACAGATTTGTCCGTATGACTGCACCTCCTGCACCACATTAGAGGCTACTGCTCTCTCACTTCTTCACGTTATTGAGCAGCTTAGATGTTTTAGGTGATATATGAGGCAGGTCTGTAGAGGTGGCAGATGCTTTAACTCTAGACCTTGGGGACTGGGCTGTTTCAAAGTTAGGCCTTTGATTTTATTTTAATTCAAATTTGTGTATTGTCAGTTGTTTTCAGAGGCAAAGAACAAAACTGATGTAACTGTAGCCTTCTAGGTGGTGAGCTGCGATAAATTGATTTTGGTTTTACATTCTGTCGTGTAAATGCATACTTTGGCTCTTGAAGTACTTTTTCAGTATGCTGGGTATGTTCACGTAGTAAAAGCCTTATAAAAGGATTTGAAATGTCCCTGGTATCAATATGAAATAAATGGATTTTCTTTGACTAGTAAGGGCTTTTATTTTTCTTTTTTCAGAGTTATAATTGCAGTCAGGTTTATAAACATGCAGTTCTCTCTTGCTTAGTGCTGTATGGGTACTGTGACAGAGGTGAAGGTGTCAGGGAATTTTTTAATGGAAAATTCGTTTTCTACAAACTCAAATTTTCTTCACGAATTTATTTTTCTAATTAGACAAATGAAAATGAAGTGGTTCACCTAGGATCAGTTTAATCCTACTGAAAGTGTGACAATGTATTAAACTTCTCTGAAAGTTTTTTTAGCAACAGTTCAACAATATGCTGCATCGCCCAGCAGAGCTGTATTTTTTAGATCTTTCCCCACCAATGCTCTGTTGTGGAAAATGGCGTTATACTTTTGGTGGTATAGTATTTCCCTCGACTGTATGGCCATTAGAGTAGTGAAGTGCCTTTGAATGCCTCAAGGTAGAGATAGGCTGGCTAGAAACCCTGTTTTATGGGTGAGAATCAGACATGCATTAGGTTTTGCACACTACTAGGATTATCAAACCGAATGTCCAGCTGATTCTAAGTGAATCAGTTCAGCAGATTTATATGGCACGCTTTAATTTGGAAATACTGACATTTTCTTTTTTAATATTTATCATCTCTAACCAGAAGGTTTTTGTCGTGTGAGTAATGTTCATATTTAACTTTTATGTTGGTTAAAGAAAAAGACAAATGCTAAAATACTGGAATTTCTTGTGGAATGGAAATTGCAGTATTTGGTCAGATCTCAGCATTTCGAGTTCTCTTTTCTATGTGTAAAACATGGTCGAGCAAATGAGATCTGTGAAGTGTGGGGGGAATCCCTAGTTGCAACAGGAGAATGCGGGTCATTCGTCTTCTGATTTGTTGATACTGTCAATACTTTTGTGACAAAAAGGGAGAGTAGAGCTGAGATCAGCTTGTGGGTGATCTTGATGTGGCAACACTTGTGTTAGAAACTGTTACAGGAAATAGAGTTTATATCTCCAGCTCTATTGACCATGCTTCCCAGCTTTGTATCATCAGCAAAATCTGTCAACAATACCTTGCTTTTGTGCTCGGGGTATTAAGGAATATTTTAACTAAGATTACTTTACAGACCAGTTTTAGGGGTGCTTTGTTAGTTGACTGTCTCCTGGTCAATAATTCTCCTTTTAGCATTAGCATAATCCCATTATTATCTCCCCTTTTTCTAGTTTCTTATGTATCACATTTTTAACATAATCCCCATCTTCTCCAGTTTAAATAATAATTTCCCATTTGGCGCAGTATCAAATGTTTTACTGAATCCAGACAGATTGAATCTCCTGCATTTCCTTGTCCACTAATTTAGTTATCTTATCAGAGGAAGATATCAGGTTAGTTTGGCATGCTCTTTCTTTGGTAAACCAATGTTATGTTTTATCCCAGTTTCTATATAGCTTTGTATGTTTAATTATTCTGTCCTTCAAAAATGGTTCTAAACCCTGTATACACTGAGGTCAGACAACGGTTACCTAAGTAGCTTTTTTCCCCCTTTCTTAGCTGCATATACTTCATTTGTTATTTTTCATTCTGGTATTATCACTCCAGCATGATTCAGTTATAAAAAACCCTTTCTGCTGGATCTGTACCTTCATGTGTCCATTCTTTTAGACTTTTAGACTGGAGCTTGTTCTCGTCTCCCTCCTTGGCTCTCCTACCAGTGACCAGGATATGTCTTGGTCATCTATCATAGGATGAATGTACCCTCATCCTCATTAACCATTATATTGTGCTCCCATCTTCTACCTTAGTGCTCTGAATGCACCTACTGGGCACTGAGACAAAATCTGAAATTAGGCTTGGGGCTGTTCCTTTGTTATTTTTAATTTGAAGCTCAGTCTTACTACATTTTTGCACTACTTTTTTTCCTTGTTTTTCTTCTACTCATGTCTGGTGAGCCTTTTGCCATTTGTAAGTGTAAATCCAGCTTGAATTTTGGCAGTTCTCACTTTCTCCTTCTAACTTAGACTTCAAGATGTAGCTTTTTTTGCTTGCCATTCCTCTTTTCTATTCTCTGTAGGGTTTTTTTGCATACTCTTGGTATCCTTTGTGAGGTGATTATTCACTCAGCTAAGTCAGCAGCTTTATCCTATAGTGAGGTTTTTTTCAGTGGTTCAGGGTGTAAATTTTAGGTAGTTTTTGTATCTCTGATTTAAATAAATGTAAGTCTCTTTCAAATTCCAGTCCTTCACCTTTTTAATTTGGCTGCTTAAATTCATTATCTCCCTTAATTTCTCAAACATTTTAAAAAATCTTAACATAGATTTAGAAAGGCTTGTCATGGACAGTTTCTCTCAACAGATACTCAGTACAGGAGGATTCATAAAATACATGTTCTATGATCATCTGCATATTGCAGGCCGAAACACATTTCTCAGTTCATCACACAAAGTGAAGATCTGTTGTAAAATACCAACAGCCACTTCTTTAATTTATAAAATTCCTTGTTGATCCTAGAAAGCAGAGTTCACTCTGATCTTCTGTCCAAGAAATTAAAATTTTAATGATCTCTGCCAGTCTGATGGTGGAGAGATTCCCACCTGATCTGCAGTCTTGCAATTGGTTGTTTCTGAGAGTTTGAGCAGGACACAACAGTCAAATAAGCTTAATATCATGTATGCACCTATCTTTCTGTATTTGTTTGTACTTACATGTAATTGAAATCTTTGAGTCAGATTTATTTTACATAAGCAGCTGTCCCGTAATCATCTTGAGACTCTGTTAATCCACATAAAAATATTTTTTTGTCAATTCAGTGATGTTTTGATAAAGAAATAATTCAAGTACTGCATCTAAGAAAAAGTGAGTCTTGCCAATATTAGAAACATTGTCTCCTGCAGTTCCTGGCAATACTAATCTCTCTAACAGTATTCGAGAGATTTCTATCCAAATAAAATCCTGTCAGTCCTTTTTGTACTCTTATAGACCCTATTTTTATAATTCTTCCCCCAGATGATTTTTGACCCAAACTGAGGTATCTTCATCTGCGTTACTTTTATTTCTCTGCAGCTGGAATATAGGCACTGAAAGCATTTTTTCTCAAAGGGAGAAAGTACTGTAATATTTTCCTCCAAGTCTTGCACCAGCCGTCCACCAGAAGTCTCTGGTTCTTCCCGTGTTGCCAGTTCTTGAATCAGTATACTGACACTGTGAATGCTTCCCTTTGACTTCTCCCCGTCTCCTGTATAACTCAAATACAGCCCTTTCACTAACTGTGAACATTAGTTTCAAGGATCATACTTCCTCTCCGCTAATGATGTTTCCAGCACTTTTCCTTTTTCTTTATTAAAATTTTTGTTTATATTTTACTATTTCTTCACTTACGGTTTTATTCTCTGTTTGGATAATAGACAAATCTTTCACAACACTTTTCTCCCAATTTCTGGTTTTTATACACTTACTAACTATACTAGACGTGACTGTAAACATGAGTGACCCATGCTCAAATGGTGTATTTTTGTCGAGAGAAGTCAGTTTTGTGTGAATGCCTACCAACAATGAAACATCCCCAAACCTTCCAAAGTTAATCGGAAAGTCGTCTGCCAGTCAACACTATGATATTATGCCCCCACCTTCCCTCCCTTGAAAAGGCAAATCCTGAAGAATCACAAAATTTCCACCGAAAGTTCCATGAAACCTTCCTTTCTTTGAGCATTTCCTCTGCCTGGAGCAGTTGTCTATGAGTAATTTCTGTAGAAATATGGGTTTATGGTTTGTCTCAGCGTGAGGGACACGCAGTGGAGTTTCCCATGCTTCGTCTCCATCTGGTGCTTGGAAGTTGCTTATCGAGTGACAAGAATAAAAAGTATGGTACTGCTGCTGACTCTCCGTCCTGTGTGCTAAACGAGGTGAAGAGTCCTTTGGGAAAAAATTGCCGTCTGCTATAAAGAAAAATTTATGTATCTACACTCATGCTGTGCATAGGTGTGCAAACATTTGTGAAAACATATGCATTGATATAAAAAGCCAATATTTGCCTTTTTTCCATAAACTACATACAGTTCTGTAGAATTCAACACATGAAAGATCCTGGGATCTGATTGGGAACTGATTCCTACAGCCATAAATTCTTGATCTGCTCACATATTACTTCCAGACTCAGCAAAGTCAAAAATGCAGAGGTTCTCTTTTACCTGAAACGTAATGGAATAGGGACCTCAGCAGTACTGTTTGAAATATCATATGGACACCAGGCCTTCATTCTAAAATTATTTCTTCAGGGATTGCAGTTGAGTTTTAGAAACCTATAAACAGAAGTTAAAAAAATCAATTAAATTGTGTCTTTGATTTTGGTGCAGCACTACCATTCATAGCCTCTGCCTTATGAATAAAGTTATCATATAGGATGTTAAAAATATATTTAATGGCTTTTTAGTTGCTTCTTCTTCCCCTACATCCTTTGTTTTGCACATGACTGAACTTTAATGTTTAGGAAGGCATGCTCTTAGTTGATTCTAGATTGATTCCTTTACATAACCAGAAATAATTGAAGTAGTAAATATCTTGCCATTTCTGTGGGACCCTAGTTGGGGTACATGCAGCAGCACGCAGTACAAGAAAAGGTTCTTTCAGCAAATGTTTAGGAAAATACTTTCCAAGAGATCTGCACACGATTAGAATTACTGAGTGCTCTCCTCTTTGGCTTCCTGTTTTGGAATTAAATGCCTTCGGGACACTTGGAATATCTCAGTTTTGAAAAGCAAGAGCAATTTAACCAATTAAATACTTCATCGTCTTAGCTATGATTTCAGTTAGTTGTAAATAGGGACGAATATATGAAATAGTCCCCGAGATACCTTAATCAAATTGAAGGAATAAATTAACTCCAGTAGCCGTAGACTAGCTTTTGAGCGAAATTAGAGCAGATAAAATGTAGCAACAGTAAAAGCGACGTTCTGGCTCTTTCTCCGCACGTGTATACAATTACTAGCTCTTTCCTTACTTCTTGTATCCTGTGTTTCTGATCCTATGGGATACTGAGCGAATCACTTTCTGATACGGTCAAGGAAATTGGGGCTGTGGAGCCTCTCACGCTTCGTGCCCTCTGAACACAAAAATCACCTGCAGAGGCTAGTACAGCATGGTGTCGTTCACCGCAGCCCTGGAGTACCCGGGCTCTGTTCCCTGGTCCAGAGAACGATGGGTGACTCATACAAAGTGGAACAGCAGAGACGTCACCTCAAGTGCTTTGTGGCTCGGTGTCTGAAGTGCTCTTCTGAGGGAGGAGAAATGTGCCACGCGGAAGGAGGAACTGTGCAAAATGGGTGAACGCAGCATTGAGAGGGAGGAGGCAAACATACCAGCTCTCCTTCTCCTTCTCAAGTTTTCTGCTGCTCCCAAAAAAGAAAAAATTGAACATTTTTTTGGAAGAATTTGCTAATTGCTTGAAGTATTTTACATAGCTTATTTATAAAGTTTGAAGGAAAATTTAGATACGCTTGTTGAACGGTGGTATGCAGAACAGTCTCTTCAGGTCCCTCCACCTAGTACTGAGCAATTCAACTACAAGAATTCCCTAAAATGAGATGAATTAATGTATTTAACAGCTCACGCATTATATGGATTTTGCATCTGTGTAAAATTTCTGTAGTAACACTATACATGAGCTTGGCCAAGTGTAGCTATGCACGGTCTGTACCATTTCTTGATTTTTGTAAATCTCCTGCTACAGCGGTGCTGTCTGGTCATTGTATTTATGTAGTATTGTTGACCATTACAGGTGTTTTCCACCACATACTGTGGTGGAAATATTTGGGTATTACTAATTCTGTATTGGACTTTCTTGTCAAATAAAACAGAGTTTGCATGAAGATGGAGACTGTTAGAAGATTCATTCCAGACATTCATACAAATTTTCAACTTGGCTTTAAAGAATTGCAAAGCAAATTCCAAATTCTTAGTTTTGGAGTATAGCTGGCTTCAAGGTGCAGTTGTATTGAGTTGTACAAAACTCTTGGTGGTGTATTACTATAGGAGAGATCCTTTTCTACTTCTGTATTTTCTTTATTTTTCCATAGAAGTCTCCTAACCATATTATTCAACCATAGGAATATAGTATAGCTATCTTTATTGTTAGATAATGCCTTACCAGGCAATTTTTAATTGCAAGAATGTATTGCATTGTGTCTTCTCATTTGAATTTTGGGAATTTTAGCTGCATTTTGTCAAACTACAATTACTTCTTTGTAAAGCTTGCTAGCAGTTAAATTTGCACTGAGATCTGTTATGTACCGCATTCCTGGAAATTAATAGTATCATGTAATACAGCATGGCAGTTTTCATTTGAGATCACATTAATAAAAGAAGTAATTCAGTACTTTCTTTCCAGCCACATTCTTACAGGTATTTTGTTTGAAAATGAACTGAAGGGCTTTGGACCTGTCCAAATCTGAATTCAGAGCTTCTATGTAACAGTGATTAGAGACTACAAAGTAAGTACATCTGTACATCTTCATATATTAATAAAATAAACAGTTTTTCAGAGCAAGAAAAAGCTGAATCCAATATACATTTGGGCTAGTTGTGATCAATGACATTTGATAATATTATATTTATCAATACTTAGAATATTCTTACAGAGTATTTTGTTTGAAAATGAACTGAAGGGCTTTGGACCTGTCCAAATCTGAATTCAGAGCTTTGCATTTCCTATGTAACAGTGATTAGAGACTACAAAGTAAGTACATCTGTATTATATCATATATTAATAAAATAAACAGTTTTTCAGAGCAAGAAAAAGCTGAACTTATTTGACTTGGTAGGGTCTGTCCTGTTCCATAAAAAATACGTTTATTATATCTATATGTTTCTAAAATGAAAACATCACTGGATCCTAATATGCTACTAGTTTTATATAAGTGTAGCAACAAATTCAGATTTTTTTTTTTTTAGAATTTACAAGGAAATTCATAATTATTTTGAGTGATAGTTTCAATTTTTTAATTAAGATTATTTTGAATTTGAAATAGATCATTACATTTTAATTTTCTCTTCCTGTTACCTTAATAAGATAATAACATACATGCTTTAGCCTTAACGTATAGTTAATTTAATTGGATCTCTCATATTCAAATAAACTAGTTGTAATTAAGCAACATTGTTTATGATTAGTGTTTCTAATTGTTGTGCTTATATAATATAGGCTATGGCCAAGCTTAGATTAGCATCTCAGGTAGCTTTTAAGTTGCACCATTTGACAGATACTAACTTAATCGGATACTATTTCCTTTTTCAACCAGGCAGCATGCAACTATTATACTTACTGCAGTAAGTCACTGTCCCAGTGACACTGCCTTTCTCTTACGGTGTCCTGGGTGGGCATCAGTGCAGGCAAGCCTCCCTGAAGTGCTTGCCTGGCCCCACCGAGGCGGCAAATGACTGGCCCCTTATAAATAAGGGGCCCCTAAATAAGCTGGCCCCTTAGCACAGCAAATGACTCCAGAACTGCACGATCCCTGCTTCCCCTTCAGCCGCTTTTAATTGTAACCTTTAACTTCAAATTTCTTGTTTTTGTAATGCCAGATTTTGTGACAATTTCAGCATTTCTGTCTGTAACTTTCTCACTTGAATTACTGCTAAACACTGTCTGTCAGTCTTGGCACCATTTTTGTACAGTTTCCCATCTGAGAAATTAATGAGGATTTGAGTTTGTCTTCTATAAAGTAAAGGTTTGTAGGCATTTGCTGTCAGTCTCCCCATTGAATTAAGCATAGCCAAAACTGGGTTGCTGCTGAGATTCTCAAAGCAGAAATAATATTCCTTGTTCTAAAACATAAAACTGACCTAAAATACAGTTGAACTGCTACCTTTGTCTTCTAGTGTAGCAATTTTTTTTCTTTTTGCCCGTTATAAAGCATATTATTGTGAAGCATAGAGCTCAATCCTGGAAGCACTTCGGTTCAAAAAAGCAATAATCTTGTGAAATAGTACTTAACCTTGAAGTAGTAACTTTTCCCAATTTGTACGAATGCAAGATAATGACAAAAATAATGGGAAAATACTGCAATTTGGTTTATGTTTGTCTGGATAAAATTCAATGATATAAAACTTGGCTTGTGTGTGAATTTTAATTTTTTTACTCTAATAATTATTGCAAACTAACTGCAACAGTGTGTATTTATACCTACTTGATCTGTTTTTCATGAGCCTTGAAAATTCTGTGCACCCCTGTGTATATGCGTAGCTTGTTCTCATATGGTAGCACTGTTGAGGACTGGCATGTTTTGCAGGTATTTTTTATGAAGGCTTGTGAGTGAAATTCCAAAACTTTCTATTAAACATAGTTTTCTTGTTGTAATCCTAGAGTAAGAAAATTCACAGATCTAAATCACTAGAGGTTATGTCCACCAAAGGGCGTGGATGCACTTGGCAGCTCTGGCCAAAATTTGGTCTGGAAGAAACCTTTCTCACCTGCCCCTTAAGCTGGGATGTGCCTGGGGTCCCTGGGAGTCCAATTCCAGGTTGGTCATGCCATGAACTTCCACGGCCCATCTCGCCCTCAGGACAGGCAAGGCCCTCTCTCAGCAAGGCTTCTGAGAACACAAGTGCCAGAATGTGCCCTGCAAAAGATGGCCAGAGGAGATGCTGGTTGTCCTGTATTGCCCTGTAGTTTGAGGGAGGTTATGGGCGATCCTGATTTTGGTTCTCTCCTTTGGCAGAGGGGCTGTAAGCTGCTTTGAAAGCACCTGACTCATTGGGTGTTAAGGTATTGTGGAAGCTGTTCTGCTTCATATGGAATAATTAAGTATATGTTGGATGAGACAGAGGAAAGGGCTTTGGGCTGATGTTTACAGTACTCAGAAGAAGAGCCTAGAGTTTCTCTCCCTGCAGAGGGACATATGCAGAGTGGTCTCCATACCTTATCTGTCCTGCATGACTTTTCTTACAGAAAGGCTAGAGGCAAAAAAGAGGTATGGGTACTGCCATCTCTAATTGCTTCTTATCTCACCATACTTAGACAGAAGGACTGCTGTAAATGCCTAATTCTGAGGAATAATATTGGTAAAGAATATTGGTTGGAGGTAGTGGAAGTAAACGCATCCCTACAGCTTACAGATGAGCTTGCTCTGTTCTTCTGCAAAGTGTGTGTCCATAGCTTTGCGTGCACCCTTCTTTTAAGAATTTTGAATAGTCTAGGTTAGTCCATCGTCCCTCAGCAGGTGGGCCTTGTCTCTTCTGCTCCTTTGATTACCTTGCCTCATTTCCTAGCTTCGCTGGGTGTTAACTGTAGTTTCCACCAGAAGAGGTTGCCTAATGTACTGTGTCTTAGTGCTTCAGCCCTGTTCAGAATGGAGTCTAGTACTTCCTACATAAAAAAGGAGAAAACGTTTCTTCTGGGGGAGGAGAGAAGCCACCAAATTCTGCATTTTATGTGTGACAACCCAGGAAGAGTGAAGAGTGATTTTGAAAGAATTCCCCACCATTATGTGAAGAAGAGAATCACAACTGTTCTGTTTTCATGGTCCGTTGCTTCTTTTGCTTGAATAGACTTTGCTTTCACTTGTGATAGCAGTTTTAAAGCAATCAAAAGATGAATCTAATTTCCAACCATTAGAAGCGACTGTTAATGCATGAGGGACTACTGCAATTTTATGTGCTGTGTCTTTTTGGGGTGGAAGTCTTGGTTTTGGTCTTTTGGTATGCCTTGAAGGACAAAAAGCTGTGGATTTTTTTGTTAGTCACCTGTATTTTTTTGGGGAAAACAGTAATTCTAATAATGACTGGATGCTTTAATAGCGTCATGGTCAGGGCGCTGACTTGCAGTCAGAAGATTTTCCTTTGGGAAATGAAGTATTTCAGGCATCTGTGTGCCTCTAGGAATCCATTGCCTGTTTACATTAACTCACCTCTTAAGTTTTTCCATTGGTGATGTAGTGGCTTTTCAAGGTAGCTGCGTCTTCCAAAAGAAGGCTCTTTGGACATGGCATTTAGTAACATCACTGAGTAATTTAAGGGCCACTTTCTTTCTCTGTTATTGAGGCACAGTATTTAACCAGGTTCTTCACTTGGCTAACTGAATTTGAAGAAATCCAAGATAGTGGGGAGGATTTTGTAGCTGCATACAGAAAATAAATCTGTAAGGTAACTTTGTTATTCTTCAGAGCTCTTTTGTTATCCTCATATTGCCTCGTCTGCCACTAATGGTGGCGGCACCAGAAAACACATGGAGATCATTGGTTTCCCTGTATATACTTCACATAAAAGAGCAATTTATTAATGTATCTAAAAATGCTGCAACTGTTGGCAGACTTTTGTACACCATTCGTCTTACACTTAAATTATTCAGGAAGATGTCCACATTTTTATAGGCCATGATACAGTGGGGTAAGTTTGATTAGAGCCTATAAATTTTAGCATAGTATGAATAGTTAATAGTGAACAGAAAATACTGATGATCACTTAATGCAAACTGAAATTCTCTTACTCTATTAAAATAAAACCCCCATATGCTAGGATGGTTTTGAGGTTCTTGCAAGTCTTGGTTTGTTGGGGTTTTTTTCCTCAGCATGTTAAGTTTTGCAAGGAGATTTTTTTATTTTTCTGGGCCTCTTTGCCATTTTCAAGTAATGCTTCATTTTGAGACTTGAATCCAGGCACCGGGCATACTAGCAGTTCAGCCTTCACTCAGTCAGCCAAGCTCCTGTCTCCTGCCATCCTCCAGCTTACAGGGACAATCCAAGCAGCTCCTGGGGGCCTGAGGTCGGCTGCTGCCCGGAGGTCCGACTCTCCTTCTCTCCGACCACGGTCACCTCGCTGAGCACTGCGACTCCACACTGCATTTTCAATATGGAAGGGAAAGGGAGGATGGGATCTGGAGATTCGAGGTCTGTGTAAGGGTGGGGGATGACTTGAGACTCTGCACGGGAGGGACAAAAACCGGCAGCAAAATGACCTGCAGAGACTAGACCCGTGGGGGCTGCAGGCAAAAAACTGAGACACAGTCCAAATAAATGTGGAGAACACCCAGGAGGAAGAATAAAGAGCACAGATACAATCTCACCACGCTGCCGCACCCTCCACATTAAGCTCTGTTTTAATTCTATCTGATGAACACTGTCCTACCATTCAGTTTTCATGTTCAGATCTCCCTATTTGCCAAAGGGAAAGTGTTGAATGGGGAGGGGAGCTGCTCCCTGAAAGCTCTTGTGTTTCACACGGTAGCTCACCGTCATCTCTGAAGAAAGAGAAATGCCAGCTGGAGAAACAGTGATACGTTTGTTTTCAACTTTAGAGGCTGAAATGAAATTAAGTGTAAATGTATTCCAAGCAATGAAATCAGATTTGCTTACTAATCTGGATTGCATCTCCCCCTCCCCCCCCCCCCCTAAAAATCAGTACACTAA
>NW_008795491.1:161560-172260 GCF_000699145.1 Aptenodytes forsteri
CCGCCCCCCCCCCCCCCCCCCCGCCCCCGAAACTAGCAGTACCAGTAACTGTGCCTGCGTCACCTCTTCCTCCCTTTCCTGCTTGCAGCCCAATCCTGCCATGCTCCTGCAGGAGAATTTCCCAGGAGGCTGGCCTGCAGCAGGAGGAAACAGGGGTCAAGACAGCAAGAACAGAGATGAGGAACATGGGAATTGGGAGAAAGGCAACAGTGACTTGAGATCCAGGAGAAAAGTGCCTGCTGTTCTTTAAACAACTTCTCTTAGCTTTTCCCCAAAAAAGGGCATTAGGGCCTGCTTCTGCATTTCAAAGGGAATTTGGGCTGAGCAAGGAAGGCTTGCTCAACTGGCATCTGCGGGTAAGGTGGAGAGAGGGAAATGTTTGGCGTCAGCACAGAAAAATCCCTTTTTTATCAGGTAATTCTGTCGCCTTCCCCGTTTACCCTGTCTGTCACTTCCCTGGCCCTTCCCTTTCCTTTGGAACCCTCCCTCCAAAGGTGACCTGCCTTAACCCATACCTTCCTGCTGCTCTTCAGCCTGCAGAGCACAGTTACTACTGAAGAGTATCAAAACACGCTATTAACTCTCTCCTGCTGTCAAATTAACTTGTTACCAGGGGTTTTTAACTTGCCTTCTTTATCAGGAGGAATAAAAATAGTACAAATACGTTCTTTTGCCTTCAGAATGACATTTCCTATCTCTTGATTTAAATAATTTAGCATTTTAAAAGGAACAAATCAATTTAATTTGTTTAGGGGATACTTAAAGGTTGAGAACAGTATTATATCAATTAAATTTAGTGGTAATTCATTTATGATGGAACTAATATAATTAATTAGGTAGTTGCTGCTTATCTTTTTTCTAATACATATGTTGCTTTTAAACATCTGCTCAATAGTCCGTTATGATAGCACGACAATGATTTTACGTGACAGCAATAAAGGAGCAGATGCTTCCTGATGACAACTTCCCAGTTTGTTTAGGAAACAGTCAGTGAGTCCTGGATTCACAGTTTTAACTTGAAGCATGGCAAGCTTGCAAGCAAATTTGCAAAGCAGAAACAAAAAATTGAGAAATCAAATTACTTCATAGCATTTTTAATGATTGCAATTTGGTCAAAACCCCTTTTTTGTTAATGTTGGGGTTTTTTAATTAACTCAGGTATGTTTGTCTTGCCTTTGGAAGATCTAAGCAAAATTTTGAATTTGTTTTGTGATGTGTGTACATGTATGAATGTTTTGCAGCAGTTACAAAATCTTCCAAAGTTTGATTTTGATATTGTCTATTACAGTAACTAAAATTTAGCATTAGCTCAAAAAGAGATAGAACAACAGTATACATAGAAAAGGAAAGTAGAACAATTACTTGAAGAAAAAATTTAAATAGGCTAAAATATGACAATATTTATAAAAATAAAATTCTGTGTTTTTTTTTTTAATAAGTTACACCTGCATTTTATATTTATGGCTTTATCAGTAGTTGGTTAAAGAGTGAAAAATAAATCTCTTCTTTTGGGCTGATACAAAACTCTCTGAGGCTCCATGGCTTTATTCAGCCATGCATAGATTTTTAGATGTTCCAAAGATCGCCTAAAATAACTGTACTCATTTTATTCATCTCATCAGCAAAGTTCATCTCATCAGCTAGAGAGATACCATCAAAACTTCTAGGCTCCAAAATGTACCTTCCCTGCATAAATACTGTGTGTCGTACCTACAGAGACTGTAAAGTACAGGATTACACATCAGTGCTGTATCTTTTTATGAAAGAAGTCTTGAAACTGCTGTTTACCAAAAGGAAAGGGAATTAGAGGTAGCCCTAAGAAGGATTCAGCTATCTGCCTTTGTATGCAGATCACAAATACAATGTGCCCACTTGTCACTAGAAACAGCAGAAAAAGACATCTGAGTATCAGAAACTTACTTCGAGTAAGTGTAGAAACTTTGTAGTAGACCAAAGTCCATCTTGTGGAAGAATGTCAGTTTCAAAGCTTCTTAGAGCTTTGCATTCAGCTGAATGCTTGATTTCAGAAGCTGCCTAAACTATCAGTCAGAAAAATCCAGGAAAATGCAAAATAAATGTGTCCAAGAATATTCTGCTCTCCAAAACAGTAAAGCATTAAAGCTGCCTTCTTCCCTTCTCTGCTGCCTCTCCTGCCATCAAACTATGTACATCTTCTGGGAAGGCCACTTCTAGATAAAATCACCTTTCTCTGGAAGTAGTAGGATGTTTTGGGAAGTACCTCACCCTTTAATATCTGGTAATGACAGGAATTCTTAAGATTTTCAGTGGCTATCTCAAGGAACAATGGAATTAGAAAGTCTCTGCTTTGCTTTCCTTTTCCTAATCCAGAAAATGAAGATAGAAGTTGCTTACCAGCCGAAATCTGTGCTAACCCAGGAAGTTGAATTCTTAATGATGAAGTTGTTCCTAGCTTAATTTATGACTTTCTGAGATAGTAAGTAGGGTTTTTATAAAGCATGGTTTCCCTAAGGGTATACAGGTTTGAGTATTTCATTTTTGAGTGAGTATTAACTTACTACTTTTCCTAAGTATTTGGAGGTAATAAAGAATGTGGCTTCTTTATCATTCAGTCTAAAATCGTCACAAATTAGGTATCAGTATTTATGTGAGGGTATACAGTCATTTTACCCTTATATATAGAAAGCAGGGGAGAGAAGTATGTGTTGACATACAGCTTTTTTCTAGAACAATAGTATTTAGTACATGAACAGGTAGTCTTGCCATGAACAGGTTGTCTTGCCATTTCCAGGAGAAGGTAATGCCTTGCCCCTTTTTTTAGGGCAAGGTAAGCTAATGACTAAGCAATAGGCAAGGCCATAATATCTGATGAAACATTCATGTCTGTAAAGCAGTACGATTTTGATTCCAGGAGGTTGATCCGAAAGGCTTTTGTAAATTTTAATGTAGGTTCAGTTCTGAACATGGACTCTTTCTCTTTCCCACCCCTACAAACTTGAAAGGCAATCTGTAGTTGTTTTTTGTTTTCTTTTACCACATGCTGCTGCTGTTCCTTCTTTTACTATTCTCACTAAAGCATTGAAAATGGATCCGTTTTAAAGAAAGTTCAGCTTACTATAGAGAAGAAATTTCTATTTTCCTCAAGAGATTTTTTTTAATCTGTATTTCACATCTGATCAGAGGGTATGACGTGTGTGAGGAGGAAAAGAGCTTGCCTTCTTAGTCTGTTACACATTTACATGGGAACTGGGCATAGCATACCTAACTTTACCTGGTTGTAAAGTTCACATAACTGTCTGTGAAGTCACATACAGTAATCATCATTGTCCCTTCTAGCATGTTGTCTTTAGTATCTCTTCATGTACAGTTCTTAAAACTAGGTTAACACAGAGAGTGCTTTCTTTAACGTTCCCTTTCAGTGCTTTACATATCTGTGTCCTGATAAGCTAAAATCAACCATTCCTACAGCTGTCCAGAATTTCCCAGAAACCTTCGGTTCTGTAAGCATCTATGATTTTCTCATTTCATGTCCAAAAATGTATTTATAGTACCTTGGAGTGTAGCTTCCCAAGGTCTGGGCTCTCCATTCGTGATCTTCTATCCATGTGCCTCAGCAGCATCTGGTTGTCTAATACACTAAATTTGGAGGAAATAAAAAAAAATTGAAAGTATTTTGTATCTCTTCGTAGATTGATTCATGGCTCAGTTGAGTTAAGGATATGAGATAAAAATGCAAAATAGCTTTAAATTTCTTGTGTGTTAAACCAGCATGGTATTCAAAGGATGCTGGTTCTTCTTTTTGGTTCAGTCTTTTTTATTTTGCTTGGACAGAGGCAGTAAGCCAATATTCACAGTTGCTTAGCACAAGTCAAGTTGTGAAATGCACACCCAACCTGTGGGGCATTATAGTTGCTAAGTTCATGCATGTAAATTTGGGGGTTTGAAAACCAAACAAGTCCACACACATAGTGTCTTCTCGGAAAGTTTGTTCTAATATTTAATCTTAATGGCATTATTAATTTAATGGTTCCACTTTCAGAGATGTTGAGTATCGACAATTTTTAGAAAAGTCAAAACAACTTGATGCTGTACTGCTTGAATATTAATTTGAAATGTTAGGAAATTTATGCTGCAACTGGGGTATATCTCAGTGCATCCATCTCTCCTAATTTATTTCAAATCTACAATAAACTTTACTTACTTTACACCTAAACTATACATTAACAGGAAAAAATTCTGTCAGTTTTAGAAGTATTATTAGCAAAACTAACCTCTGGCAAAAAGCCGTTAAAGAAAGTAGAACAGAGAATTTTTGATGAATACATTTGATTTGTGTTTTGGCAAGCAAAACCAAACTATTTAAGGATACACTTTTAAAATGGTCTATAATAAAGGTAATGAGGATATATGCAACTGTAGTCACCTCATTGTACCAGTTATTGTGCCGTAAAGATTTTAGAGAGCTTTTGTCTTTTGCTTACAAAAGCGGTCTGCACTTAGAAAGACCTCAATTCTGCAAATGCTTACACATAGTTCACAGTTTGTGGAAGTAAGTCTGTAAGATGTCTTTGTAGGTCTTGGACTTCCATGATTTTCTTGCTAAAATTGAAAAATTCCTTTGGGAATTCAAATGAGTAGTGCTGTGAAAGGGGTGATTGCCATTATTTCTGTTCTGTATATTTATTGAATTTATTACAACAGTAGTAATTACTCTTCCCTTGATATGAATACAAAAGTTGATATATTACTGTGTTCATGTTTGTTGTTTTAGGAGTCTTCGGATGATTCTCAAGTAGCTGGAGTTTGTGCGACAGAAGAAGTGATTCGCTATGAATATCATGTCTTGTACTCCAGCAGCTACCAAGTACCTGTGCTTTATTTTAGGGCATACTTTTTAGGTAAGACCAATCTTCTATTAGACAAAGGGAAGAAAAAAAAAAAGTTGGATACACTAGATGTTAAAAACACAGATTTTGTACTAAAGGGAGGAATAGAGTAATGATCATATGTAATAAGAAAGTAAGAGATGAGGCTGTTCACCAGTAAATTTTGTACTACTCCCGACACAGAGCTTCAGGACCTTGGAGTAGATGATATCATCTCAGCCTGAAGGAGGCTGATCTTTGGCTCCTGGCATCTTGCCTGTGGTTGACTAAAACTGCTGGTCATTTTTCTTGTTCTTTTCGTTAAATGAATACTAAAACTTAAAGGTGCAGGTTTGAATTTGGCTACAAAATAAGTGGACATAATTAAAGTGCTTCAGCAGAACTGTGTCTGTTTCTTTGGAGCCTGAATTTGAGCCACAAGGCTGGGGACTAAATGTACCTTTAAAGTGTATGCTGTTTTCTATTTAAATTTGCTGCTTAAAAAAAATAATACCACCAGTAAGGTATTGCCTTTTTCTATCTATTAAAACTGGCTCTTGAAACACTAACTGATCTTCTTTCCTCCCTGGTTTGTACATCTTGTTACCCATTACTCAATTGCTGTAGCCACTGTGATTTCACTCACCATCCTGTCAGGAAGGAAGGAGGAACACACAGCCTCCCTCCAAGGCCGCTGTTAGTGTCACTTATTTAATCAGCAAACATAGAGTGATCACACTGCAGCACTGGCTGTGTTCTGTTCCTCTCTGCCCGAAGACTGTATACCTAGGGCAGAGGGATTGAAATCTTCAAGTCATTTCATTCAGTCTCCTGCATGGTAGCATCAGCATCTTTTGTGTTTTGAATAATCTCCTAACTTTATCTAGATAAAGATGTCTGAACGTTGCCAGTGATATCTTTTCCTTTTTAATTAAAAAGTAGCTTAAGCTGCTTTGAATGTGTTTGGTAGATTTAATCACTCTCTGCCTTACATTGTTTAATGGTTTCTAATTTTGCAGTGTTAGCGTTTTAAAAGGCACTTTAGGTTTAAAATTGAAGAACAAATTCTCACAGACTCCCTGGTGGAAAGATTTTAGTCTGAGGTGCAGTTTCAGGAATGGATAATTTGGGGTAAATCTTCAAACTGGGACATGGGGAATTGGGGACATTGCTCTGCCTTTACCACCAACAGAACTCATTTGCACACATCCTGCTGCAAATTTATTTCTAGAATTATTACAGGCATTTACAAATGCGCAGTGTTTTGCCTTTAAACTTATTGTGCAGACAGGAAGATAAAGTTTTGCTGTAAGAGACAGATTAACCTATTTGTGGTCCTGAAAAATGTCATCTTCTTGGTTTTAGCTCAATTAATAGTGCACTGTCTCTACAGAAGAGGATGGAGATGCCTCAGGTAGAGGAAATAGGACACTATTTCTACTGTATTGTACTTTCATATAATTAGTATTCACCATAAGCAGTTAATCACCAGAGAAGAGCTCCCAGAGACAAAACAAGTTGTTTAGCTTGTCAGCATCAGGGAATCGGAGGTGTTGAAACATGACTCCTTATAGCTGGAAGTGGATATTACAGAAGCTAGTGGATGATCTAATGCACAATCGTAGTATTATGTGCCAACAGCTCCCCTTGCAGTACAAAACTGTAATTGTTCCTACAAGTACAATTATATTTTAAAACACTTCTTGGGAACCTTTCACAATGGAAAACAAGGACTTTTTTTAGAGAATTCCTAAAGTCACCTGGCTTCTCTTCAGCATTTAATATTCTCTTTTAACAGTTAACATTCTCTGACTCTTGAGAGAAGGATACAAAATGCTGGCAATAAGTACTTTTTCAATAATGTTTTCAGCTAGTATTCTCTGATTTTAATTATGGATAGCTTACTTTTGAAAATGAAAAATTCTGTCATCCCTGCAAGTTATTTGCCCGCCTGTGCCGTGCTGTCTGAAGGTCCCAACATGGTGTTTTCAGGAACGTGCAGATGACAGTCACTCACAATCACTTGAGATATCTGAGCAAAGTGTCTTTTGTCTTGTCCTGAGCCTGGTATGAGGAAAACTCTAGGTAATGCCCTGAGATTTTTTTTCCTTTGAGGTAATAGTCTTCATGTGATAGGCTCCTTACCTTGTTTGTCAGACAACTAGTAATATTCACTGCATTCCTCATCTGAAACAATCAGGGAAGAATCTTCTTCTGAGACTTACATCAATTTCCCAGTCTAAATTCCTACCATTATTTGTAGATTAAGTAACAGAATTGGTTCCTCACAAATCTCTTGTGGGCTGTTCACAGTTTCCCTTGAATCCTGTCCATACTGATCCTCATGTTAATTAGAGCTTGTTGCAGGAGGTGAAGGTGAGCTATAATCCTTCCAGTGTTTCCACAGCCCTGCCCTGTCTTGTCTTCCCCAGCAGCAGGGCACAGAGTTTGAATTCAGAACTCTGCTTCCTCTCTGGCAGTATGTTAAGTGCCTATTACACCTGGAGGCCTGCCTAGGAAATAATAATTCTTCTGTTTGACTTGACTAAGTAGTTTTGCTTGTTTTGCAATATTAACTTCCTCACTTTGTATGTTATAATAGCAACTGGTGCCAGCCTGTCCAAATCTGTGTTCTTCCAAACAGACTCTTTAAAAACTTCTCTAGAACAATTAAATCCTGCCTTTCTCCCATTGAATGTGAGTCCAGTTTTCACTGACCACTTGGTCTCTCTCAGTCCCTCCTAGGAAAAAGGCTTCCAAAACTGTTGCTGAGGACATTTTCCTGTCATATTTAGCACGGTTGGCATCTTCAGGAGCTTGTGTCAGTGAGGACATCCCGTTTTCACTCCTCTCTGCTAGTGATTGTGCTCATAAATTGTAGATCAGTTCTTCCTGCAGAAGGACAAAAGTTGTATTGTATCTTTATCCTTGCTGCTGTCTAAATTGGATGAAATAATTTATTTTCTGGAATTCATCTTCAGACCTCTTTTTTTGGTGAGAAGTTTGATATGTAAGGTAGTGCAAGGTAAGGGCTTGAAATTTTAATTGCAACAGAACTAAAACATTCTGAGAGACATCTAAGCTTTTTGGTAGTCTCTGGGGATAGATTTACATGGAAGATCTTGTTCTGCGCAAGGACAAATACTTCACCTGAAAATAACGATTAAGCATGATGACTCTGTCCAGAAAGATGTTTGGGAACTTTATAGGATACAAGAAGATATTTTTAGGCTACATATATATATATATATATATGTAATAAACATTTTTCATTACCTTATGATGCTTACCACGTGGCATATATTCCTAAATTCAGACCTACTGAAGTCCCAGTCTGTGTTGGGAGCTCAAGGCAGTGGTCCTCAGTACCTCAGTCTCAGAGAACTAGGCGTCGTTTCTCCAAAATCAGTCTTATGTATGCCATACCTTTCAGAAATAGGAGCCCTTCTTTCTTTCTCTGGCTTCTGAGATTACCAAATAGGTAGTTGAAGAAATGCAGGAACCCCTGCTGATATCTGATGTCAGCAATTAGCCCTCTTAGAGACAGATGGTATAGGCAATTAGCCTTCCACTTCAATGCTGGCATCAGCCAGATGGGCTGGGCTAGGTCCAGTAAGCTTTCTTTAATCAGCAGAGTATTTTCCCCTTTTCTTAGTCTTTAAGATGTCAAGGAACTTTGGTCTTTTCCTGAACTGTCATTGTCTGAAGCCATACATTCAAAAACCTCTTGCACCGACAGTGAGGTAGCAGCAACACAATTACAGGTGGACAAAGACATCATTCAGGAATCACCCTGCATGTCAAGAAAATAATGGCTTGTCTCACACTTCTCTTCTTATTTTTCCTACAAAGGTAGAGGAAGAATCATGAATGCTGGCTAAGCACCGACAAGGAAGAGCAGGACTAATGGGAGTCAATAAGGACTGCAGCTTAATCCCTCTAGAAAAGAGAGAAGGAATTGGATTTGCAAGTTGACCTGCTCAAAATACATCTAGCTCTCTGACAGAGATATATAGATCCCTGCCAATAAAAACCATGCTAATCAGTGGTTAGAGAGAGGGAGCTTGTAAGATAACGTTAACTTCCTCCAACCCTGAAGGCATGACTTTCTGTATTCATAACCCTACTGGGCCTGACTGATGCACTTTCCAGAATATAGACTTACTCCTTGAACTCAGAAACATGTCACCACTATGTCCTTTCTCAGAAAAATAGCTCCTCTTAAGACCATGTCCCATATGAACTGGTTTTATCATGGCTTTGGGCATAAATAAAATTGAATAATTTGTATAATCATATATTCTCCTAAGCTGTAAAGGTGTTTTTTCTTTTGTGGAAGTGTTTTCTTAAGAGTAGAAAACCCTAATACTTCCTTGGAAAGTATGCCAGAATGAAGCCTCAAAACAATTTGTGCAACCTATGACCAAAAGTGTCAAATAACCTTTAATTAGAAATCTAAGACATTATTAAAAGCCCTCAGTAAACATCAAGAAAACAAAATACAGCAACTTGGGAAGCCTGAAAACTTTCTCTGAAAATGTATGTGAAATCTGTATGCTTAAAGAATTTCTGCTCTTTGTAGAAATTACTGGGAGCTGCAACTCATATGTCGTCTTAATGCCACACCTTGCTGCTGTGAGGGGGCACTCAGCCCTCTGCTTTTTAACTGTTTCTTATTTGTGGTGACATAAACGAGTTAACCCCAAGTGGACCATCAAGAAGCTTTTCTCAGGAAAGTTTGTTATAGTCTAGACAGTTTAAATAATAAAAATCTGTGTTTGTGATAGAAAGGATGTAGTTGTTCTTGCCTGACTATTAAGGCAGATGGTTGATTCGAGCCCCCGGCTAGTTAATGGCAGAGACAGAACCCATACTTAGGCTCTTTTGACTCCCATCCTTTTTCTCCTTTCTCTCAACAAAAATCTTGGTTACTTCCCAGGCTCTTTTGGCCTGTCTTGCTGGGTAGATGTAAGGTTAATTGTATGAGAGTCTGTATTTCGCAGAGCCTGGGTTAGTACTGATGAGCTGATGATGTGTCATGTGCCAGACTGGTGGCATTACAGGCATGGAGCTTCAGACAAAGGTACGGTAAATCTGGCATGACCCACAAGCAGCTATTTCCTTTCACTCTCTGTAATTATTTAATGAGCTGAATTAAACAAAACGTACATATAACCACAAACTTCCACTTCTGTCTGCACACCCGCTCCCAGCTAGACTTGGGATAAGACTTGGGACAAGCTGTAAGAACCTCAGCAGCTGTGTAGTTGTGGGTGGATGATGAGTAAATGTACTTCTGGATGAATCTGAAGCCTCTACCTCCCTCTCCTGCCACTTCTCTTGGCTTGATGCTGCTGTTGCCCTCTTTTTCTGGCTGAACTTTTTGAGTTCAGCTCCATCACAGGAAAGAATGAGACAAGAAGCAGAGAGGCTGCTTGGCTCAGCAGGTGCCACAGTGGCCCCTTGTTGCTAGCAGCAACAATTACAGAGTGCTCTGTCAGCCCAGCTGGATATTTGAAGTCTCAGTGGGTTGCAAGAATGTGTAACAGGGCTGCTAAACATGTAAGTGCTGGCAGCCCTGGAGAAAGGGGTCTAAAAGTGCCTGAAGAATACAGATGCGTGTTTTGTGCAAATCTAGGAGCTCACGAATAAAATGGATTCAGTTATATCATCTGTCCTGGTTTCGGCAGGGATAGAGTTAATTTCTTTTCTAGTAGCTGGTACAGTGTTTTGGATTTAGGATGAGAACAAAGTTGATAACGCACCGATGTTTTAGTTGTTGCTAGGTAATGCTTACACTAGCCAAGGACTTTTCAGCTTCCCATGCTCTACCGACTGAGAAGGCTGGAGGTGCAC
>NW_008795491.1:172687-186888 GCF_000699145.1 Aptenodytes forsteri
CCGGGGGGGGGGAGTGAGCGAGCGGCTGTGTGGTGCTCAGTTGCCAACTGAGGTTAAACCACAACATCATCCTAAGCAGATGACCACGCAAACTGAGGAGTTTTAAAATACAAAACATGCCTCCAGCCAGATTAGCTGAAATGGGTCCTTCTATCAATCATTTTAAGATCTTAGTGTAGTTATTTTGTTTATTTTATTTTATTGAGAGAGAAAACTCTTTCGATAGACTTCCAGGTCTTCATCCCACATAAGAGGATGGGGAAACTGCCCATCTGCCCCCTCTCTTTTTGCAAGGGTCTTGCAGTTCCAAGCTATGTAGCTGAACCTCACATCCATTTTAAGTATTGATAACTTAGTCTTTCCTGCTGCATCTGGCCTTCCATCTTCTGAGCTAGTCAGTTAAAAAAGAATTTACAGGAACACAATACTTGGGAGCATGTATGAAAGCTTACTCAGTTTAAAAAACACACTTAATTCAAACTCATTTAAAGCTTAGTGAAATATATTAAAATAGTGCAGCAAATTCAAAATGTAGGGAAATTTAAATCCAAGCATATTTCAGTATATAAGTGCATAATCAGAATGCCCAGATCAATTTTTGTTCCTATGTGAAACATTGCAATTACTCTATATTAACTATTTAAGTATTTTACTGTCTGTGATCTCACTCCGACGTGAAGTGAAACTTTCAGTTTGGATGTATTTGTATTTTTCTGTGAAATGAAAATAAATCTACACTGAAATATGATGGAAGACATACTGCTTCTCATTCATGAAGTAATAAAATCCATGAGGTAAAGACAAAACTCAATTTTAACTATCATATGATAAATGCTTCAACAATATTTGATCGTTTCTGTAAATGAGATTAAAATGGTTAGAAACAGACTAATCCATTCCATGTGTACAATCTGAATTTGCTCAAGTGTTACTATAAAATTCACAGATACAAAAAAAGGTGTACAGAACAAAATCTAGAGTGGCAAATCAAATTTTGCATTAGAATGTGTGTTCTAGATTTTACATTTGGACTTTCTCTGCATTGTCTTTGCAGGTTGAACAGAAAACAGAAAATTGCAAGTATGCATGGCATCTTGTATTATGTGCACACAAATGATCTGAGCGTGAATACATCCTTCTAAAGTTAACTTATGCTCTTGCAACAAATTTCTTAGTAAATGTTAGACCGTTTCCAGCACAGCTCTGGTATCTGCCGTCATAAGACAGAGGGCATGATGGTCTAACAAGTCTCACCTTCATGAGGATGGCATAGTATAGATAGTTAATACGCTGTTACCCCCTCAGATACTTTATTTGCCACATGCTTCTGCTATATGGTGCTTATACAAGTTCAGAACTTGGTGCTTTTTTATAAATATGTGCAGAAAATAAGATAAAACAGAGGCTGTAGGCAGCTGGTTTTAACATATCTAAACATGGCATTCAAATGTTAATTGGGTGAATAAATCTTGTTCGTTTTACAGACATGAAAATGTCAGTAGAATAAAACTATTTATCACAGGATAATGGTTTCTGACACCTAATAAATGCCAAGATGAAGCTACTTATTGAAAGTATATCAAAATATTCTATTGCTGTTTGCCAAAACAGGCAGCTGGTTTTAACATATCTAAACATGGCATTCAAATGTTAATTGGGTGAATAAATCTTGTTCGTTTTACAGACATGAAAATGTCAGTAGAATAAAACTATTTATCACAGGATAATGGTTTCTGACACCTAATAAATGCCAAGATGAAGCTACTTATTGAAAGTATATCAAAATATTCTATTGCTGTTTGCCAAAAACAAATATTCAGGAAAAATTGACATGCTTGTTTTCTAAGTGGTTGACACTAATATCTTGGCATAATTCTAACATTACATCTAAAAACCTGATGCAACAATGCTATATAAATGCAGCTCAAGAAAAAATTATGGGCATGTAGATTACAAAAATGCAGTAAACTTTTGTCTGTGGAATTTTGTTCCGTGGATTTTTTCCACTCTCTCACTATGAATTGTTTTTATTTATGTGAGATAACTGTTCATGATATTATTTTGTGGTTTTAAATTTATCTTATCCAAGCATTGTTTTACAAAACTAGTTTAACTTCACGCCTTACAACCAGAACAGTAAGTTACTACTCTCAGGTGACAGAGAAGAAAGCTGAACAGGGAATTTAGGATAGTTTTATATGCACCTTCAGTTAGGATTTGAGCAATGCTGTTTTGGAGTTATGGGGCCAGAAGGGGCTCAGTCACATTTTGCTGTTATTTTCTCCATCTGCTTCCAGATAATCAGTATTTTCAGATTTACTTTTGCTATTCGGTATTAAAGATACAGCATGCTTAAGAGCTTTGACTGTGTGTGGTTGTTTCCCCCCCCTCACAGATGGAAGACCTTTAACTCTGGATGAGATATGGAAAAGTGTTCATGCATGCTACAAGGCTCGTCTGCTGGAGGGTCCCTGGGACACTATTACACAGCAGGTGAGAGACCACTGGTCCTTTACAAAATTGATGAATGCAATATATGCCTGAATCCTTGATGGCCTTATTCCTCTCCTGGACACAAGTAAAATATATAAAAGTCTAACTGAGTCTGTGCTGAGCCAGTTACCAACAATAGTTTTAGTCCTGGATTTTGAAGGATATATAGGTGTTCACTGTGTAAGTCTTAATGTGACAGTATCTCTCATTTAAAATACTTTTCCAAAGCCAATCCTGAAAACTTCTGAGTAATCATGGATTTGGGTCAATACAAAAGTAGACTTATTTATGTAAGTAAAATATATTAGTGTAACATTTCACAAATTGTGTATTAATCAAATTACCAAAATAGACTGTGTAATTTTCAATTTTAAATAGACTTGCAGTCCTTAGGATTGAAGGAGAGAAAATTGATCTCTCAATCAAATAGTAAGTTATTGCTGACTAATGTCCTTAAGAATCAGTAGTTAATGAATGCTGTGTTTTACAAGAGGAAGCAGATTAGTAAACTGTGATATCACTGCCTTCTTTTAAGGCTATCCAAATCACTTTTATTTAAAGTGGTTTTAAAGTCACCAGGTCATTTCAGCAGCCATTCCCAGACTTGTGATGATGGCTGTCTTGAGAATAGTCATACTTGTTCAAGGAAGAGTGAGATATGGTTCAGAGCTAAGTTGGTTGCTCTGGTTTCTTCCCTCAGCTCCAGGCCTCCAGTGCAAGTTTGGACAAAAAATAGAGACTCTCCGGGTGTGAATTTTTTATTATCAGCAAAGATACTAATGTGTCCTCTCTTCCTCCCCTTTCATTCATTGACTTTTTGATTTTACCTGTTTCATGGTACACAGGTCTCTTACCACAGCAGCTGGCACAACAGGGATGTAACCTCAACTGGGTTCTACAGGTGTTTCCTTAATTATTCTGAAATTAATTTCTTTAATTTCTTCCTTAATTTCTTTACTGAAAGGGTTGTCAAGCACTGGAACAGGCTGCCCAGGGAAGTGGTTGAGTCCCCATCCCTGGAAGTATTTAAAAGACGTGTAGATGAGGCGCTTAGGGACATGGTTTAGTGGGCATGGTGGTGTTGGGTCGATGGTTGGACTCGATGATCTTAGAGGTCTTTTCCAACCTTAATGATTCCATGATTCTATGAATTCAACTAATACAATTTAATTACAGGATGCCTGTTTGTAGATGGTACTCAACCATGGGAACACAAGCAGCATTCATGTTTTTGCAGCCATGGACTATTATTTATATTATAATAGCTCCCCAAGAACCTAACAGGCATCGGTTTTCTGATGTTTGCTGTGCTTGTCTGAATTCCAGTTGTGAGTTTACAGACTCTTGTAATACACACTTTTAAATAAACTGTTACCTGACTTGTCTACTGCAGAATGAAGATGAGTAAATTAGGTTTTAATAAAATAATATGATATGGTAGCAGATGATTTTCTGCACAAGAAAGTATTGCACTTCAGATTTTTCAGTAAACTTTTATAATTTATAGCTGAAGTTTAAGATTTGTAGCTAAATCGTGACTGTTTCTACATAGAGAGGCAGAGGATTGAATTAACTTTGCCTTCACTACATCCACCTTCTTGCATTCCTAGTAGACAGAGACCAGTAACCCCGTGGTCAGGTGCTAGGTGTCCTTTAGGGCTGACATCTCTGGTATTTCCCAGCTGAGCTGTTCTAGCTTGTGGATAGTTCATATTCCCACCTGCAAAAATGTGCAGGGGAATCTGCTATGTGCACTCCAGAGGTGGTGTGCCTTCTCTACGCTCACATTATACTGTGGCCTGAAGCCATATTCAAGCTCCTCTGTAGAAAGCACAGTCTCTTTCTATTCGTCTGCAAAGCACTGCAAGAACCTACTGCTTTATATAGGTAATAAATCATAATGCAGTACTGCTGAGAATAAAGCATAAACAATATGTTTGGAATGTGTAAAATCAGAGTGGTGGAAGCCAAAAGGAAAACCAGCTCACTCCCACCTAGAGATTATTTTTGCCTCTTAAGGAACAGTAAAGTAAAACTGTCCTGCATCTAATAACTAGGGATATGTACACACAAAGGCTTGCAGAAACAGGTTTTATGGGTGGTAAAATGTGTGGAGAGCTGAACCTGTTGTCTCTGTGACACATCTCCAGAGGCGGCTCAGCCAATGTGAGTCCAGTGACAAACACAAACTAAGATGTAAGGAAAAACATTTTGGAGAAATTAGCAAAGCTATAGCAGCAGAATACTGTTGAACATAACATCAAGGTGACTTTCCATTAAATAAGGAGATTACAAACTAAGTTAAACTGTTTATCCTAGAGTAATATAGACTGTACCTCAGGCTGATATCATAATACTGGAACTGCTGGCAGGTAGGAGAAGCCAGAGAAGTTAAGATCGTCCAGCAATCCCACTACATAATTTTGAATTACTGTACTTCTTTTTTCTATGCCATTTGTATGTACGCTTTCTCCCTGAAGACTGTGTACCTGTGGCTCAAGGCCATTGAATTCCACTGACTTCAGTGAGGTTAGCCTGCTTTGCATCAGTATTGAACTTGGTCCAAAGGCCCCAGCTGCATTCCTGGGTTGGAAATGTACTTTCCCACATGTCTGCGAGAGAGAGCCTCCGGGAAAGCAGTTTTAAGAGGTCTACAGTTTTAATTTTAGATGAAAGCAGAAGGGCACCAGGCAGTGAGGGTGCATTTGCTTATGGTCATTCAGTCAAGTGATAAGAAGACAAAGGAATGCATGGTTTGTGGAACTGTACATCTCTGGAACTGAATCAGAGCAGAGGAAAGCACCAGTACAATTAGCAGTGTGAACACTATCGTATTTTCAGGGCAAGCAACCACTGGTGCAACAAACACTTCCCCTTGTAAACTGAGAGATGCATATGCCAGTCCAAATACAAACCAGCAGTAGAAATCATAGTATTCTCAAAGGAATTATGAAAGATAATAAAAACATACTGTAAGCACTAGCCTGCAAGCCTCAGATCAAAACAAGTGTTAGGTCTACGAGAAAAAGAGTATTTTTCTCCCTCAAATGAATCAGGGTTCTGAATTGAAATACAGAGTTTTCTCTTCCCTTTCTGCTTTTCTGCTGACCCATTTTGTTATGTGGGTTAGGCTTTGCCTGCAGGGACACAGATCGTATAATGCAAGTCACTGGGCAAGCTCACCAAATCAGGCTTGAACTCTCAGAACACATGAGCAGCAGAGAGAAAAGGTTTAGGATTTTGCTCCAAAACAGATACAAATTTTAAATTCTACAAGCAGTCCACCACTGGGAGAAAAATTGAGCTTACCACTGTCCACACATAATGTTACTTAACTTTTAAGTAGGGCTGATTTTGCACTTTGATTCAATAGTTGGCAGATTAGGAAAAGAAAGTCATACTGCCTTTTTTCCCCAGATCCAGTATCTTACACTAGTCATTTGGGATTTATATTCCATGTATTTTATGAAATGTGGGTGCCATGCCTGTACACATTTTTGATACAACTATATTTTGGCTTATACTCTCTATGGAAAATGTGTCTGAGATCAGGAACTGAGACATTGCCTAAGAATTTAGCTTTCTGGAAATTACAATTATATTGCCAAAACCAAATTTTAGGTAAAATTTGAACTTTTTTAGTTACTTTTGATTATTGTGGAAAGTCTTCAAATATTTTTACTGACTAGATTATTTTTATTGCAAAAAGCTGAAGTCAACTAGTTACCTTCTCATAAATAAATTAACATGATAAGGTTGCATAGTATTTTATAATGGTAATTGATAAATGGTGATGATTTAATTGCACTTCCTCTAGTAATATTCTTAAAATGCTCAAATGAAGTTCCTATGATTGGCTTTCTTCTGAGTTAAATCTCCCTGGAGTCTTCAGTCATCCCTTTTCTATATCCGGTGATAACTTGCTTTAGCTGTTTTAAATAATACAAATCAATTATAACACACAGCTGTTTAACAAAACTTCCAAATATTGCTACGGCTCTCTGTGGGTATTTCCTGATGGCTTATAATGACATCGATTTAGCACACCTGGTAAGATCTGTGTGAGCTGGAAGTAGCTTAATTCTGCAATGACGGGAAAATTAAGGAGTATTTATGGATTACTGTTGCATTTCAGAACTGTTGCCAACTGTGATTTTAGCTTCTTTTTACAGAGTCAGAAATGGGATTGCAGACATTGCATGCCCGTCTCCTGAATAGTTTACTTGTAACTTTGTGGGTGCTTTTGAGGGTATCCTGTATTAGTTATTTCTCTCTACACATTCTGCAGAAAAGAATGTCTGTTCGCCTTTTTGAATTGATGGATGCTAGAAATGTACTCTTTACAAGAAGCTCCCTTCCAAGTCTTTGTAGCCTTTCCTGAACTGCAGACAGACAGAGCTTTCCTCAGTTGTCCCTCAGTTGGACTTTCCCGTTCAGCTTGACTTAGGATGGAATCCCAGCCCTGCGTTCCTCATACCACCATGCTAGGTAACCTTTGGGGCTCCTCAGGCTGCCAGCCCTGGTGTTTTTCCCTGACTGCGTTGCTTTTTAAAAGTACTTATTAAGCCAGTTATACATCAGCTGTAAGAGCAAATAAGAGATCTAGATGTCTGGAAGGGGGCGGGGGAAGAAAAAGACAGATATGTCAGACTGAGAGAAGTTGCGAATAGGATGAATGTAAAAATTAACACTAAGGCTTCTGGAGAGATTTCAATTAATAGTGGAAAACAAAACGAAGACACAATCTTCAAAACCTCGGGCAAATGTATCCAGCTAAAAGAAATTTACAGTAAATGGGAAGAAAAGTCTAGACAGAAGAATGATGAAGTAAGTCACCATGGTAATGGATGGCAGCAAAAGAGACACATGTTTCTCTCACATGTACTCTGATATTCAGCAGAGAAGTCCAGTACAGTTTTAGGTAAATACATAGTGGCATTGTGTAAAACAGCTCAAACATAATGGTCCTTCTTTGTGCAACTGAACAGCAGAGCCACCACATTAATACCAGGTATAATATACCAGAGGCATAGTTAAGTTGGCAGCAGTCCAAAAGTGCCATGGTCAAATGCTAAATGATGAGACAATTTTAAAGGAAAAAACCACAAGAATAGGAAAAAGGTTCAAAAACAAACAACAGAGAGTAGCGAATAGAAATGAAACAAAGGAGGGGGGGAATCTTCCAGATTGTAAAGGTGAACATATTTTACCACATGGTAGCGCATGATTTAGCAACCAGGAATTTAAAAAACAAGGATAACTAAAGTTTAGTTAAACTGTAAAGGCTACATTTTGTCTTTTATCATTTTGGAAATCTCTCCCAAGATGGATGGGAGATGTGAAGCAGCAGAAAGTGACTATATGGTTATAGCCAGAACTTCTGTCTTCAGACTATGTGGTATTAGGTCCTTGCCGTAGAAGTTGGAAATACAGAGGCCATAAGTACCTGAGAATATCAGATTTTCTCCTCTAATTTTTAGAAACCTGCTTTTCAAAATTATGGCCTGGTAATCATGAAGATTTAAGAGCATAATAACTTCATCAGATACTATATACACACTGCTTTGAAAGTTTTAATGTATGTCTAATGCCCAAAATTTCAAATAATAATTGAACTATGTAAAAATGTAAATTAAAAAACTGAACAGAGATGCTCCACTGTCTTAGTGATCCACGTTTACATTTTTTCCAGCTATAAGATAACATTGTCTGTGAAAAGTTGCTGAGATGAGAGTCTTCAAGACTGAAGCCCTTTTTTGTTAGAATGGGTATGGGATAGGCATTGGCAGTGCATGAATTTTCATCCTGGTGTGGCTAGGTGCTCCAAACCTATTTTGAAGTACCTGCAGTACTTACTAGTACCTGTGTAGTCTCCACATCCAGTTGAGTCATTGGTTTCTCCAGTGTGAACTGGTACTGGATTGGTGATGTATACAATCACCTATTAGTAGATAAACTGAGACGTATTTATTTCCCAGGCACGTTCTGAAAGTTGTTTTAAAATAGTAGAATATTTACTGGATTGGAAAATGGGTGAAGGCACTAGTCATTTTTCATCCTTTCTTTGCCGTGATGGGTATTTATAAAAATGTATACAAAGTAGAACAACTTCAACAGTGGAAAGTAAAGCATTCCCACTTCAGAATACCATGTAGGTCAATGGTGAACTGCTCTCCTAGGAAGTTAAGAGATTTACTCTAAATCAAGCAGAAAAGAAATTTGAATCTACATCTCTTGTGTCTCAGGTAAGTTCTCTACTTGCTTGTAGAGTAGAGTGGGGTATAACTGCTCACTCATCTTTCTTTTTGATGCGTTTTGTGCAAGACCTGCTTTGGTAGGCATGCTGCGTGAATGCCTACAGGCTACCTGCATTGCTGCCACAGACATGCTCTGGGACTCATATCAGGGCATAGGCCATAAACTGATCATCTTTTCAAGATGCAGTTGTTTATGCACATGCCCAGCAACAGAAATGTGTTTTTTTTTTTTTCCTGTGGGGAGAGACAACACTCTGAGAAACATGCATTTCTAAGGCTACGATGAAGCTGAGTAATAATTTCACGAATTTTAGATACAAGCCCTTGAATATATGTGCCCAGGTCCCTTTTTGACTCATCACTTGTGCAAGTCCGTGTCTTAGTTATTTTTTTCCTGTGTGGAAGCAAACTAGCAAGAGGATTTTAAAAGCTGATGAATGAACCTGATCACAGTCAGTACAAAGTATCACCAAAAATTTTGTTTTAGTTTAACAGTGTGATGTTGTCATAAAGCCTGACCTTCCCCTGAGGAAACAAAGCCATAAACACAGTCAAGTATATGTGCTAAGGCTTAATCAATACTTAGCGATGATGGAATGTAAAATCAAACATCCAAGGATAGAAATCGAATTGCATTATTACAGGAGGCTCAACAGGTGAAAAACTGCCCAATAAAACAAGAATGAAAGCTTGGTGACTTGAAGGTCCTGCAGAAATAGTCTAAAAAACTAATCTGTGAGTCAGGACTCTGAAGGATTATGGAAGTTACAGAGCACATGTATCCATATATCCCTCCCCCTCCCGCCCTTTTTAACCAAAACTGTTCAGACGCAGTTACTTCTATTACCAAAATGGGAGTTAGAGGTGTGTGTGCAGGGCACTCCACCCAGCCACGGGACTGGACATGTTTCATGTGTGATACCTTGGTTCTGGATCTGCCAGCAATAGATCAGCATTTTGCTTGTTCAGCGCTTTGCTGTCTCTCCAGAAAAAGACATTCAGAGCATTCTCATACCGTCTGTAAATGCGGCAGTTTGTGAGGACAGTGCAAATCTAAGCCTCGGGATTATATTAACTCAGATCTTCTGCCAGTCTGAAATTCTGCTTCCAGAAGGGTGCAAAAACCTTCAGGATTCTTAAGAATGAGAAGTTTCCTGTGGTTGCATTGATTGTTTTATTCTGTCGCTGTATTCTCATAAAACTTCTTTTTCACGAGCCTCTCCTTCATGGCACTGCAGAAAAGATAAACCTAATGGTCTAACTTACAAATAGCGATCTCTGCAAATACACCCTTCTTCAATGTTTATTTCTCCTTTGGTGTGTTCCTGCTGTTCTATAACCTTGAAAAAATACTTAAATATGGGAGATCATTGTTGTCTATGTGGTGGTCTATTAAAAGATCCTCCACAGTGCTTCAGGTCTTAGCTTAAAGGCTCACCCTGTATAACCCTTAAAATAAAAAGCTGTGGACTGTTGATACCAATGCTGGTCAAGTTAGGACTGAAGGTGATTCTGCTAGTTTCCTTCTGCATTGTTCATGCATCTTCAGGTGCAGACTGTTCAACCCGTTTTTGAGTCCTCATCTACAATTAATAAAGCTGTTTCCATTTACTAATAGCACTTCTACTACAAAAAGGGATGAGTTAGCAACTCTGTCCCACAAAGTACTGATCTTAAGTTTCAGAATAGTAAGTGATAAGGAATTCTCCTGTGTGTGTTTTCTTCTCAACATTTATTTCTCAATTTCATCTGAATGAGGTGTTTTTCTTCTGTCATTTGATACTTAGCAGGTAGTTGTAATATCATCTCTGTTATATGTCCATTCTGTCATCTAAAAAGTAGTCAACCAAACCTAAACTACCCAAATAACAGCAGAGAACTGCACTATTGCTACATTAATCCAGAGTCTGCTCTTTTTCGATATGTAGTTAAGAATCTGGAAGACGTATTCTTTATCGTACTTCAATAATCCTGTCCATTACATCACTTAATTTATAGCAGTGTTAACAGAAAAATCAATAAACATTATTTCTAAAATGTCAGGGATGTTAATGGTGTGATTTAAAAAAGGAGAAAGATTCAAAACTCTGAACAGACCACATTGATGTAGTGTTGTGGAGGCACATCTTGCTGAGACTGTGGTAGGGAGGATTTAAATCATTATGGCTCAGTCATCTTGAAAAATGTGTGTAGGTAGCTATTCTTAGACATACAAATCTTTCTTGCCATATTGTGGGATTTTGCTAAGTGGGGGAGGCTGTATACAGTGTATCTTAACAGAAGGTTGCTAAAATCGCTCTTAAATCATTTTGAGTCATATCAACAGTTGCTATGGATCCCCTGCTAATATTTTTGGAAAATTATTAGTACAACTTCCTGAGGAAAGGGAGTCTTACCAGTATAGACTGGAAAGCTGTTTCACAGGGAAAAATCTAAGAATGGGAAAGCTGGGTGGATATTTATTTCCAGCTAAAATTTTCTGTGATGTATTGAACATCTGTGGTTTAAACCAAGCCAGTAGTATTGTACAAGCTAGCAAGTAGGTTTTATTTTAAAACTAGGCATTAATTAATAATGTATAGCTGCCCTACAGTTTAATCGTGCTTTTCCCAGTAAGACACTATGGACATAAACCTAGTCCGACTAATTTCGTAGGAGGAAAAGACCAAATAGTGGACTAAAACTAAATGATGTAGAATAAATACAGAGGCTTAATGTATAATTTACATGTAGAGATAAAAAGCAACAGGAGGATCCTTGCCAATTTCTGGGGCACAATTCAGGATAGACTTTCAAGTCCTGGTACTATTGTTACTTGATCAGTTATTCTGAAATGAAGATTCAGTAACATTTTCCACACAGTTATGTAATTAATTGAATGAATTACAATGTAATAGTATTGATTCTCTTGATCCTTTTCTACTTCTGTAGAAAAACTGTTTCAGTGCTACACATTGCATTTACAGATAATTTATCTAGCAGTGGCTTTGCTTCCACAGAGCTTCCCAAGCAGAGATTTTGTGGAGGAAGTTGTAATAGCATGTTCCCTCCCTGGTCTGGCATTTCTCCTTGTAGGCTGAGGTGGGTTGCTCTTCTGTCTTCCCCCTGCCATGACCTCTAACAATTCACTACTGGAATGAAGCTGGTTACTGAACATTCCCCCTTATTAAATGTTTTTGTGAAAAATTCTAAAATACACAACAACATTGATTGCACAATATGAAAGAAGTGGATATCATGTATGACATGTTCAGCTCCATTTGAGAGGCAACCGGTATGGTCACAAGGTGTTGAAAACTTTATAACAATTTCCCTTTTTGTTTTCTGCAGCAAGGGCTTTTGGTCAAGCCCTTTGGCAGATTATTATTTTTTTTTTAATAAAAAAAGCATTATAAGTGCCATTTAAATGGAAGTTAGGTATCCATGTTAACAGAAAGCAGTTTATGCCTAAGCACCTGTGCTCCCAAGTGGTGGAAGCAGATGGTATCAGCAGTTCAAAAGCATTTAGACAAATTCATGAGACCACTTGTCCATAAATGGATGCAAAAGTACCGGGCAGGAATGTGTCCTCCATCACCCTTAATACAGTAGACATGCTGGAGTAGTAGAGGGGGAGTGAACCACAGAAAGAGGCCAGACTCATGTTCTCCCAAAATAGCTGTTCCAACTGGCACTGTTGGAGACAGAACGCACTGGTAGATGGACCATTGGTCCAATCCAGTCAGGCACTTCTTACATTTTTAAGGCCGTCTGGGGGTTCAAAAAAGAAAGTGAACTCATACAAGGAGATTAATTTACTCCATACAGTCAGACTTGTATATGAAGGTGTATACAATCTCCCAGGCTCACAAAATCAGCTGGCAGCCCTTGAAGTTGAAAGTCAACCTGAGTTCCTTTTTGGCTTCTCTTTTTGTGTATTGTATTTCTGACTGCATAGCAGCCTGATTCAAGAATAAGGAGAGAGACCGCCCAAAATCCCCCTGCAGACTGGGAGCTATGGCCCCTATAGAAATGGGGGGTTCAAGCTTCCATAAGCTGTAGCTCTTCTGTGCTCTCGGAAGAGAGCTTGGCGTTTCAGTCCTGTGTTGACCGAGGCACTGACGTGATCAAAATCTTTTCTAACCTCTGATACCAGTTTCATCAAAGCATTTAGCTGCAGTCCTGAGACGGGCACTTTAGCCTTGCAGGAGACAGTTTCAGTGTCCTTTCGGCATTTTCTGTTGCCCACCTTTGTTGTGCCAGCATTCACTGTTCTGGTGGTTGCTAATCCCTGTTCAAACCTCTGACTCTACCACACTGCATATAGAGATCCATAAGTACCTTGGGCAAACTTGTGACAGAACTGGCTTTTAGGTAGTACAAAGTTTGTAGCGTTATATTGAGTCTATCATTAGGAGAATTACCATGAATATTGACAGTCCCACTGTGTCTGTGCAAGAACATTGGATATTCAGTTTCAGTAGTGATTCAGAGTACTTGGTCTGACAAATGTTATTTCAAATGATAGGTAATACAAGATGCTTTGGCTGGAGGAGGGGAGCACAGACATCTGCCACTGTAGGGAGAGATGAGGAACAAAGAAAGTCTTCCCTTGGCCTAAACTCAAAATGAGGGTTGAGTCACACTTCTATGGACATGTCATTGCCTCCTTATATTTGATATAGTTAAATTAGTGTTCTGCTGCTCTGCTGCAGCAGAAATTTTCTTTCCATTCATTACCTTGTGGTAATTGTCTGTCTTCTGACTCTTATAGCTATCAGTCATACTACCTTCTTGATAAACTGTAAAGAGGAGGTAGGAATATTTGCCATCCCATTTGCTGGTTACAATATTTCAGACTCAAAAGTCTTATGAAATCTCTCTTCTCAGTATCTTTTTGTCCAGGAATTCCTGGGATTATAAAATGAACCCTTTCGGGACACATTTGTCAAATGCCAGTATGGATTTTTTTTCTTAATTTACCATTTTTTAATCAGGGTAGGAAATCTGTCTCCAATATCTTTTCCATACTTCCACAGCTTGTTGTATCTTTCAGTTTTGCACCTTAGATGAATCTCTTAACTTAAGAACAGATTTTAAATAGTAATTAATTAAGACTATATGCTACATAACTAAAATGGTGACAACTGAATTAATCTTATTTTGGCAAGCATGGAAGAAGAATCATCTGTTTATTTTCTTAGGAAAATGGCTGAGATGCCATTTCTTGACAATATAACTATGGTCCTGCCAATTGTAACTATAAAGTTTTCTTAAAGAATCCTAAATGCAAGTTACATGCCTGTGAGAAGTTTAAGCTTTAAAAACATACTTTTGTCTGAGCGTCACCTAGTGCTTTGATTCCTTTTGTTCTTAAAATTAATAATTCAAACCTTATTCTACATATATAAACTTATAAACATATAAACATATAAATATCAGCAGTGTTGGCTATTCTTTATTAATATTGTG
>NW_008795491.1:191196-213112 GCF_000699145.1 Aptenodytes forsteri
GGAAATCTGTCTCCAATATCTTTTCCATACTTCCACAGCTTGTTGTATCTTTCAGTTTTGCACCTTAGATGAATCTCTTAACTTAAGAACAGATTTTAAATAGTAATTAATTAAGACTATATGCTACATAACTAAAATGGTGACAACTGAATTAATCTTATTTTGGCAAGCATGGAAGAAGAATCATCTGTTTATTTTCTTAGGAAAATGGCTGAGATGCCATTTCTTGACAATATAACTATGGTCCTGCCAATTGTAACTATAAAGTTTTCTTAAAGAATCCTAAATGCAAGTTACATGCCTGTGAGAAGTTTAAGCTTTAAAAACATACTTTTGTCTGAGCGTCACCTAGTGCTTTGATTCCTTTTGTTCTTAAAATTAATAATTCAAACCTTATTCTACATATATAAACTTATAAACATATAAACATAAAAATATCAGCAGTGTTGGCTATTCTTTATTAATATTGTGACAATATAACTATGGTCCTGCCAATTGTAACTATAAAGTTTTCTTAAAGAATCCTAAATGCAAGTTACATGCCTGTGAGAAGTTTAAGCTTTAAAAACATACTTTTGTCTGAGCGTCACCTAGTGCTTTGATTCCTTTTGTTCTTAAAATTAATAATTCAAACCTTATTCTACATATATAAACTTATAAACATATAAACATAAAAATATCAGCAGTGTTGGCTATTCTTGATTAATATTGTGCTTGTCCTGCATTACCTCTTAGGTGTGCCTTTCAGGGATATTGTGTTAGCTATTCAATAACTTTTCAAAAAGTAATAAAATTATAAATTGTAAAAAAGGATCACCATCCCCGCAAAACTGTAAATATTCTAGAAACAGACAGATAAACTGATTTTGGGAATGAAATATGAAATCGGTCTTGGTCATGTAGTTACTGTATTTTGTATTCTGTAGTATCGAGTATTGCAATAATAAGTTAGCTCTGCATGAAAAGAGCATATGCACATCAAATCTTACGGCAGTCTTCTCTGTTGTTATCATTGTCCTAGTTATAGAAATCACTATATGGAGAATATATTTATCTTTTGAATACACTTAAAATAGGAAGGGCCTAAAGATGTAAAGTAAAGTAAAACTTCTAATTTAAACCCATTTCCATCTGTGACCCTTGAAAACACTTTACTTCTGGCAAACCAGCTTTGTCTCTGACTTTCTAACTTGCACTGTGCATTGTACCAGAGCAGTAAAGGTGTCTTCAAAGATCGTGGATAGAGGTATTGTTGCTGTTTTGGATGCACCCTGATAGTTCTGATAGCTTTAAAAATGGAAAAGCAAGATTGATGTTTTTGTGGCATCGAACTGTAGACGTATTCAGCTGTCACATTCAGCAGAAGCTGCAGCTGTCAACATAACTAGCAATGAGTTAGCAGTATAGAAGCGATGTGCACATGGAGCACAGTGGTCAGAGCTCTGTCCAAAGGAAACGATGGTTTTATTGCAAGCTGTAGTCAAGAGGCAGCATTCAGGCTGTGATCAGCCAGGCTTAATGACATTAGCAGGGTTTTAAGACGTCCTTTACGAAAAGAGCAGTTTGTGCCATGAAGTGTTTGTTTCTTCAGAACCTGCATTTCCACCTTCGTGGCCATGATGGCTTTGAAACAGCAGGTACAAAGTGGTAGGTGTGGTTCATCTTATGAAAATTCTGGCTGTGTTAAGTGCCCTCTTATGCTTGTGTTGTAGGATCTGCCGAAGCAACTCCATTTTCCTTAGAAAAACTTAGCCGTTTGATTAATTGCCTCTTCAGCTTGGACTTCATATTTGATGAACGAAGGATGGGATGCAGCTTAGTTGGCTGTGTGGGGTTAGTAGTAGTAAAAGTATTAATAAAACCTTGTCACTAAAGTTAGTTGGTATGTCTTTCAAAATACACAGGGAGCAGGTACATTAAATCATAAGGGCAATTGCAACTGCTCGTCTGCAAAGAACTTGAGCATAAATCAAAATCCCTTTGCAGCCTTTTCCTCCAAAAAGACATTCAGTAATGACAGAAATTTGCTTTTTTGGTCTAGTTTGCACTTCTTTGTCTCATCAGGGTCCCTTCAAGTTTTCCCTTGCTCACTACCGTTGCAGAGTTATTTTGATTGTCTAAGAAAATGCAGAACAGCGGTAGTTGCACTTTCATAGTCATTCTTCAGCACCTGCTACAGACAGGAGTGGGTTGTTTCATCTTCAACAGGTTTAGCAGTGGGAGTGCTTCTCTGGGTTTTACGGCAAAGTTATAGAAACTTTCCTCAGTTATATCAGTAGGATGACTTGGCTTCTGCTTGTAAACTGAAATCAAGGCGACTATAAATATGTCACCTGTCCCAGGCAATAAACTGTATCCAATGCCCACTAGAATAAATGTCTTTTTTGGAGTTGATGGCTATTACAGCAAGCACATTTCTTTCAACTGCCATTTTGCCCTCTCTGAAATTTTTTTTAATTATAATTTCTCTGTAACCAATACCAATCCTATTACTAAAACATTATTTTTATGAAATGGCTGCATTAATAGAAATGTTGTGACCTATGTCAGTAGGATGGAGAAGCCCTATACAATCAGTATCCTAACAATAGCTTTATTACTATGATCTATACCTTCTATGAGGATGATAAAAGTTCCCTGTGTAATTACAGTTCCTTAACATTGTGTCTGCAGCATAGTGATTCCGTAGTAATAGAGTTTCTGTTGTAGTAATTCCATTATAAGGGAAAAATCTTCTGTGAGGAGAAGGGGAGAGAGAGAAGTTTGGAACATTTTTCTTGTGACAGCTGTTGTTGTCCTGTTGCCTTTGCAAGCACCGTTACTGGTCCTTGTAAATACAACGTGCATATACTCATCTGGCTTCAGTGCTCAGGCTTAAAGTCTCCTTTCTCCCTAGCCCTCATTCATAAAAATGTTACTCACTTTTTATACCCGAACCTGAGCACACATGTAATTTAAGGATAAAGTAATCCTCAAGTTCAACGCGGTTTAAGTTCCACATGTGCACAGTTACTGTTCTGGTTGTGGGATACACAGTCAATCTGAAGAGCAAAATTTTATTACTTTCTTTCTGAATGAGTAGAGTTACATTTTATTAACACGGAAGTTATTATTCATGTATATAAAAATAAGGAATGAAAAAGAAGATAGACTGTGAATTCAAGACCATGAAATACTTGCAGTATCATAATCTTGTGTGAAGGATTTTTACTTAAAAACAGGCATTTTTTTCAGTAAGTGTGGTCAAAAATTGGTGAAAAGGGAAGAGCATGCAAATTCTTTATTCATTGCATCACTGTTTCCATTTCCCGAAATGGAAGAGATTATGGGGGACATGTTCTATTAATCCTGTCTTCTTTTTCTGACCTGATGACTGGAATTGTGAACACTGCTGGGAAAATGTCTGAAAAGAATTGGTCCTGGCTGTGGCGTTTGGTGGTAGCATCCTGCATGAAAGTTTTGACACCCCTCCATGAATTTATTTTTGCAAAGCAACTTCATGCAAAAGCATGGATTGGGGAAGAGGCAGTTTCAGGCAAAAATCCCTTGCACGATCATAAATGGAGAGACCATAAATGTTATGATGGATGCTCGAAGGCAGTTTAATGTAGCACTGGAGAAAATAGAAGCCGTTACTACTGGAAGAGTTCCAGTTATGACAGAGAAAATAAATAGTGCTTTTACAAGAGGTGTACTGACAACAAAATACCTGCTGGCTGGGGAAGAGAAGAGCAGAGCACAGTACAGATACCTACAGGCAATTACCCGTTCCCTGAAGTAATGTTTATTTTTAATTTAAATCTGACATGGATAGTATTTCCTACACGCTCTGCTTGATAAAATGACATAATCCCATCTGATGGAAGTTTTAGACTTAATTGTACTTGTACTAGGAACTACCCAGTCTTTGCCACTGTTCAGATTCATGTCTTAACATTTCACTGTGCTATAGGCACTGCACAGGAGAGGGAATGAAGTTAGTTTTTTACATCTTGACTCTTGATGACCCTGTGAGGGACAGTCCAGTTTCTTTAGGAAATGATGACAGGACAGGTGAAGGACAGTTGATCAAGCCTTCGCATCCCTGATGGACTTTATGGGAAGAGGCCTTCTTACACCACACAGAAAAAGCTGCTGCTCAACTGAAATGTTTTTCAGTCCTCTGGGAGCCTGTAGCATTCATTTTTTGTTGTTGTTGCCAAGGGCTCAGGCACACTATCTGACATAAGCCTCAGTGAAGGAGGTTTAAGCTCACCAGTTTAACCTCACAACCGAGGCAGCTCAGCACCTGTGCACGGATGGTTGTAGTTGCACAGCTAACAAATAGTGAGCTGTTTCGCTGCCAGCGGTCAGTCACATTCAATCTTGTGTAGCATTCCTAAACAGAACTACATTCATTTTCAAAATACCCAATCAAACATTTCACATCTTTCATCCATCTATCTCTTGCATTGTTTTGTATGGGAAGAGTTGAGGTAACAGCTACAGAAATGGGTACAGAACATCCTTACAAATTTTTCTTGAAGTTACCTAGTAAAGAGGTCTTTCTACAGAAAATAAATGAAGCAACATTTTGAGCTTTCACGTTCACTGGAGCTAGTTGTGGCCTGTAAAAATTTTATTTCCCATGAAAGTTGGGTCAGACTCAGAGGGATATGCAGATGTATGATGGACTCCAGTGTACAGTGCTGAATAGGCAGTGTTATGAATCAGCCTCAAAGATAGATACAAGATCATAGATAGATACAAGAAAATAATGCTGTTGATTTCAAGTAAACTGTGTGTCAGTGTATCACTGTCCAGAAGAGTTCTGGGCAACCCGCAAATGGGTTCTTGCTGTACAATTCGAGCGAGTAATTGTGAGAATTGACTTGAAACTCTCACACATTGCTCTCTAAAATGCATCGCTACATGACTGATTGGAAAAAGATTAATTGTAAACTAAAAATGGGAAGACTCTTTTATACTACTTTTTTTTTTTCCCCCCCCATGAAGTCCCAATAGGACTTTATATTCTTCATGTAACTGGCTCATGGATCAGGCTAGCTGAAGGCTATTATTGCTGCCCTAATATTTTGCTCAGGATACATTTCACTGCACGTGGAATATCATCATTCCACCAGATGACTGCAGCAGGTAGTAAATATGCTTGTGAAGCTGATGCAGCACAAACTTTAATTCATTCTCACGCTTTTGACTGATAGTGTTTGAGAAGGACTTGGGATTCATCGTGCTGCGGATGCACGACCCTCTCTCAGGGCATGCCAAGAGCAGCAGAAGTGCAAGTTTCCTGCTTTTCCTGACTTCAGAGCTGACCTACAGGGACTGCCCCCTACGGTGACAAGATAAACCACCGTCTTCAGTTCTGGACTCATCTGCAGTGACTACCAGCAAGGGCACTAATTAACGGCACTTTGACTGTGCGAAGCCTGACAATTGCACATACAGCCGTTGTACAGTAATGAGTTCTAGCTATCACCAGCCCGGACCAAATCTGAACTGGTGACCTGGCAATGAAAAGGCTCTGTAGCCCATTACCAATTCTGAAATCATTCAGCGCTTTGATAACTCCTGCATTTTTATTGGGAACTGTCCGGTACTTCCTCCTCAGAGCTGCTGTGTCAGTGATTTAACCCTGAGTGTACATCAAAGCCTCGTGGGGATGCCATTATGTACAGGATTTGACTGAATCAGATCTGATGCTCTAAGAGTGTTTTCCCTGATGCTGAACAGCTCTTCCTCCTTGCCTCAGCCTTTTCCCTTTTTAGAGCCTCCTGCTTAATGGGTCTTGGCTCATGATTTCTTTTAATCTCCTGTGCTTTTGTGTTTTTCCTATCAGTGTGTGACATATTCCTATCTTTCAGGTTTTGAATAAACAGCATGGCATTCTTGCAGTTTCATGCCTTTTGTTTAGGGTAAGAAAGATAAACACAGCAAGCTTATTGAAAAATTCCGACTTTGGGCACAGCTGTTTTGCATGACGTCATGCCTGTGGACTTTCAGTGCTGAAGGATCTGTGTAATAATGAACTTCAGTTTCCTGGATTAGAGGTAAACAAACAAGGGACAGTGCTCAGTTTTCAAAATACGCTCCTAAATGGAAACCAAAGCAACTCTTCCTGAATGTGCAGACGTGCAGCGTTAGTGCACATGCCATTCTCAGAGCCCAGCCAAGGAGCAGCCTGAGTTTAACTAAATCCCTGGGTCGTTTCATTGTTGCCATTCAAAATTCTGTGGATTATAGTGGGATTTACACCACCCTGGCACACCTGTTACTTCAGGAAGTGTACAAAGCAACCCTTGATAATTCGAAGAACAAGGAGACAAGCTAGGAAGAGGGTTTGACTAACCAAGTCCAGGTGTCCTCCGAGCCTTCATATCAACCCGGAAGCTGATGGCTGGGTCCTGTAGCAAAAACTTCTCCCTTTACATCTGCTGGATCCGGAGGGGAAGAAGGAGCCTTTCCACCCATTCAAGAAGAATGAAGGAGAGATTGCAGGGAATTCGGTGCAAACAGATTTCACCTCTATCCCATGCTCATGAGTCACAGATTGCTGCCAAAGACGGTGGGACCAAGGATGTTTGTTACCCTTTGGTAACTGAGTGGCAATGCACTCTGCTTTTTCATACGGACATCTAATTGTTAGAGTTTGGAAATTTTTTCGGTGTCACTCTGTCATGTTGTGAGAAGAGGAGAGACTAAAAGAAAGATGTAGAATATAAAGTTAATAAGCTATTTCAAAAAATCAAGTCTGGCCTCCATTTGTCACTAACTGGTGGTTTGCTGAAGCAAGAAGTTCAGGATAGAATCGAATACCAGGTGACAGGTTGGTTGGGAATGACTTCAGGCTGAATATTCAGCTTTGAGAATTATCTTTACGTTTTGTTCAGAGTGCTAAATCACTTAAAGCCCAGATTATCTTCTCTGTTCTTTGTGGGAGTGTGTGCTACCTCTTTATGCTCTTCCTTTGTGTAAGGGAGTTGGCTGAAATTGCTGCTTAACCTACTGTTTTTTTCTTTGCTTAACAGTTTTGTAAATATTGTTAACTCTGTTTTTGCTGTCTTTGAGGAATACTATTGGCACAATCTATGTATTTTCCAGAATTATTTGGAGACCTAAGCTGATTTGAGCTAGCAGATAATTAGAATGGATTTTTAATTCAAACTACCAGTTTTTCTCAATGGAAAACAGCATCAGTTCACTTTTACCAACAGCAGATAGTAGCATTCTTGCGCAAGTTATCTGTTTGCAATGTAAAACAAAGCTTTCTGAACATTATTTTTTGTATGTTCTGAAGCTTCTGGAAGTTTTTTAATGTTGTCTGAGACACAAAATGATTGATCCTCATGAGTACATTTTCAACATAAGAACGAAGTGTGCTTCAGCTGTAAGAGACCCTGTTTAATAATATAGAACATGTCCTGTTTGCTGAACGTGACAGGCCAGGATTTGTTTTTTGTTTCTAGGCAAGGGGTTGGAGAAGGAATTTTTACTGCATAGCGGAAGACTTACTCTGTAAGCACCTTCTCTTCAGTGCCGGCGGTTTACTACATGCTAAGATAAAATGCCATCACAGAACTAGGGGAGTCTGGCTACAACTGTACCAGCTTGGACAAGGGAAATCTGTGTCAGAGCATGAATTTGGTATTTCTTCTTCTTTGCCATCGAAAAACAGAGCCACCACAAGAAGCACATTTAAGGAAAAGGGTCTTTACCCAGGATAAAACACCCATCACATTAATCCTTATAGTCAGTCTCTGCTGTGGCTCTGGTGAGTGGCATAGAGCAGTGGACCAGGCTCACACAGCTGAATGGGGAACACCGTGCAGAGGTGGTGATACTGCTGTTTTCTCTGTCATGGTCCATGCCTGCTTCTCGCCACCCCACTGCCTTGGGTTGTGTGCTCCTCAGCTCCGGCGGAGTCCTGGGCTTAGCGACATCTAAGCACAGTCTGTGCTTGGCTGTAAACAGGCTATCATGGTGTTTCATATGTGACATCTTTCTTGTCTGGAATCCCTTTCTAGCCATCCCCTGCTGTGCTGTTACAACTCCTATTGCACATGGGGATGAGGTAGGGTTTGTTTATTTTGGTGCAGAAGTAGTAGCAGTGACCTCAGCAGCATTAAAGGAAAATCACTTCCCTAGGGCATGGTGCGTGAGACAGTCAGATATGCTGATCTCGTGGTATCACCCATGTAAGAGCTGATGAGATCACTGTTATGGCTTTGCACTGAGTGCAAGCTTGATTAAATCAGAACACATACTCTGTTCGAGTGCTGGTTGGAGGTGAAAGTGAAAGCTTTATGGAGCGTTGGACTGAGTTTTTGGCAGCACCGTGTGCAGTGTGAAGGTGTAGAGGAACAGGCAGCGTCTTACCACGTTGTAGGGAGTGTGTCTGACTGCAAACTTAGCTGTCACTAAATTATTTTCTTTTTTCCCTCAGAACAGTTTTGACTGGGCTTCTTGAAGAGCAACCCTTTTTTGGACATTTTTCTGTAGAATAGCCTAAAATGAGGCTATGCCACCTAGTGGAAGTTAAAGCCACCTTGAAGGCCCTTCCTTTTTCCTTCTTGGTCCCCCTCACAGGCTCCAAATCAAACTGTGTTTACTTCCCAGCACCAGTTTGAGAAGATACAAGGATAGGGGGTCAAGTTTCTTAAAGAGCTTTTCCATGGAGCAGATTTGTTTTCTGTATTACATTTGATCAGATACTTGTTTACACAGTAGGTTTGCCTACTTGCATTAGGGTAATGCTGATACAGTAACTTGAGTTACTTTTGAAAACCACTACATTTTAACTAAAATGGTGGCGTAGCCTCGTTGGTGATCTTATTTCCCTTTTAAGATAGGAGAGCATGGTCTCAGATACTGATTTGTCAATGACTATCAGTAGAAAAGCAATGTGGGTTAGATTCTGAAATGAGAAAAGTTGCATCAAGGATTAATTAGCCCCTGCTTTGTCTTTTCCAAATGCAAATGGTGTCTTTTCTGTTTTCTTCTTGCATAATAAAACAACTGATATTCCCTCTTAGGAGCACCCCTTACTTGGGCAGCCATTTTTTGTTCTGCACCCCTGCCGGACTAATGAATTCATGTCTTCTGTACTGACCAGTTCACGGAAACAGAACAGGTGAGAAACAGTACTGTGCCTTGCAAGGCTTTATGCAATGCAGGTAAAGTAAATCAGCCGGGAAGTGGAAATGGTCAAAACAACAGCCTTTGTCCAAATAGAATAAGATTCTGATTGTCACCTAAGGGCTGAAAGTTAAAATACATTTGATATAGATAAAGTGAAAGAATAGCCCCATCTGAAGTTTTTTTATGACTGTCAAGTGTGCCTGCAATTCAGAAGAGGTTGGGATAATATGTTTATGGTACTTTTTTGTTGTTTTTTTTTCCCCTAGACACATAAATTACATTGTATTGTGGCTCAGTACTGTAGGCCCAGTTGTGGGTCTAAATCTGCCTCTGAGTTATGCAAATCTAGCACCTAAGCAGAAGGTTGATTCAGTTGATTCAGTTGAAAGGTAAGAGAAAATGAAATCACTTTTTTTCTCTCCCATCCTCCTATGAAATAAAAAAGATCAGATGGATAACTGGCAAAAACATTATCTCCTCCTTTGGAGCTCTTGGTTCAGTTTGTTTAAGACCCACCTTTCAATATTTTGCTTACATGGCTGCCTTATTGCCTTACTTTGCAATGAAAATTTGTGCTGAGAGAGATGTGCTTGGCACATTGTTGATACCCTTCATGACTGTCAGAAGGTCCCTGATGTCCTGGGGTCTTTCTCAGGTGTGTAAAAGCATTTTATGGTGGTCCCTCCAGCACATGGTTGGTGGTGTGATCTAGCGTAACTCTGCTACAATGATTTTAACTTAATCTCTTCTCTTTTTTCTGTTTGATGTCTCCACTTCAGACCTCTGAGCTGAAGGACAATGATGGTTAGCTGTAGTAAAGCTACTGCAGACTGCCCTAAGGATGAAATCAAAGGAATCCTTCCCGACTGGTAAGCAATGCAATGTGGAAAGATGACTGCTCATGGCTCTTTCTCTGGCAAGAACTTGCCTGGTTACAGTGGAAGACCTAAGAGTTGGCTGCAGTTGTGACAACTCTCAAGCACCACTAAGACCTGAACTCCCTCGCGATTGCATTGACCCTTTGAAGTCAGTCATTTCCTACCTCTGTTTTACTGTGGTTATGGCCTTAGTAACACTGCATGCAAATGCACAAGCCTATGGTTCCTTGATACAGAGTTGAGATGCTGGGTTTGGATCTACTAAATTTACCTACTAAAAATCATGTCTCTAGAAAATCTGCACCATCTGTGAGGATATGTACAGCAAAATACTTGTAGGATGTGGTTTAAGCTTGTGGCAATCAGTGTATGGGCTGAGACTACTTCACCTAGGGACCACCTTCTCCACCACAGCCTGATGCATGGACCATCCTCGTGTTCCACACCACACACAGAATATCCTAATCTGAGGACTGAATAGTACTTTGCTGAGAATATTTTGTGTACGTCATGCTTCAGGGAACAGACAGGATCAGGATTGTAAACGAACAGAGTACTTACAGTCTACATCTGACTAAGCATGTACAGTTCTAGAGTTCAAGGTCCCTCAAGCTATCATAGAAGAACATCTGGCTTTTCTGTGCTTCACTGCCTCCAAAGGAAGCTTTGCCATACCCTGTGGGAGTTACTGTTGTAGTCAATTAGTATTTCTCATTGTACTAGTGGTTGTTCACAGGTTTGGTCCCTATCCTGCAGTCTTTATGCAAGCCTCCCCTGACAGCTGTTGAATTTTGGGCAAGTAGGAATTGCATAGTAGTGCAATCAGTGAAAAACAGATTAGAAGTAACTTCCATACAAGTCATCTTGGATTCTCTCCCAATCACATTTTATTTGCAGTATAAACCAGATCACAAGTCCTGAGCAGTTGAGATGGAATTACAGATTTTACTTTATATGTTCAGCAATACATCACTTGCATCCAGAGTCCAACGTATGCTGCATCGGAGTTGGAAATGTGAAATGCATCGGGTTTCATATTCTGGGTTTTCAGATATTTTGATTGGTTGCATATTTTTCACTTATATGATATGCTATTGGTGGATTGAAATACAGTGCAGTCTTCAAAATTCCATTGGTGCAGAATTCTTTGCCAGCCATTTGGAATTAATAATGAAAACACATAATTTATCCCATTCTGGATCATAACAACCTGAAAAGCTATTTTTCCATGTAAGATTAATAAAATACAGCTTTCTGTTCATGTACCATGACAGTAGCTACATTGTCTTTTTTAACATTTTTGGTAACATATGCTTGATAATTGCATCCATAGCCCATTTTCAAATTTAAGGGAGACTTACATAGGAGGAAAAACAAAAAACCAGATAACAGCAGTTTTAAGAGCTGTTAAATGTTCATCCCTGCTCTGTGATCTTCATTTGTGATACACTGCAACAGAGGAGTAAAAGCAGTATCGGCCCTCCTCAGCTGCCCTGCATTGCTAAGCAGCTCTCTGTCAACTTCCCCTGCCTCTATCCAGCATATTGGCACACTCACACTGTGCTGGCTAGCCCTTGCGACCTTTATTCCCAGTATAACTTAGAACTGGCCTCAGGTAGCTTTATTTAAACCAAGGTCTGAATTAGCTCCTGATGACCTTAGGATCAGAGAAGTGGAAAGGATTGATGAGGTTGTTCCCTATAAACCACAAGCACTGAATGCTGCATCAGCGTATCTCAGGATCAGTTATGCTTCTTTTCCCAAAGCGTCACAGATATTACCCGGTACTGCACTGAGGGTTGAATATACAGAAGAAATTCCACTTCTAAACAATAGAAATAATAAAATACAATCCTGAATACAGAATAGCTTTGGAATAACTTGTAGCTGAAATGCTGGTTTTAGTGTTCTCATATACTGGGCAAGAGCTGTTCCTTGATAAAGGAGAAGAAAAGAGCCTGGAACAACCTTGAGTATTATTTTCAGTACTAGTTGTTAGACCTTGAGAAGATTCAACTGCTAAGATGCTGCCGTGCAAAATTTATAAGCGTATTTTCATAGGCATTTCTTGGAGACCAGCTCTCCCTGTTTCTGTCCTGGAAGCAGAAACTGCAGTGCAACAGTATTATTCGTAATAGGATTTGGCCAGTTGGGTTTCTTCACTATAGGCAAGTCTGTGAAGTGTCATTGCTCTACTCAGAATGTCAGCATCTCATCTGTGTGACACTGTACATCAGACAGTGTAACTTACAGATTGTAATTACAAACAAAAGAAAAATATGAAATAAGTCTGGGAGAATATACTCCAGTCACTTTCTCCACTCCATCAGCCTTCCATTGCACCTTAATCTTCTTTTCTTTTTTTCAAGAATTACAACAAAAGTGGAATTTGTATGTAAACAAGAAATAAATACTTCTCTTTTACATGGAGGAATTCTCAACGCCCATTTCTTTCTACCTTAATTTATCATTTGTAAACAAAATCAAGTATTATTTGGACAGGGCATTGCACATTGTACTAGACTTAAGATTTCCTCTGTCAGGGACATCCCTAGGCACTTGTCTAATGGATGGCTGCAAACAGCGGGATACTTCTTTGTCAATGTCCTGACAGTCACACTCTAACTCCTAGACGTCCTCTCCCAGCAATCACTTTACCTCCTAGATATCTTACAACCATACATTCACTTGGCTGGACACTCAAATTGTTCCCAGTTTCTGAAGCTGTCTCTGTCTTGCTTCCTTCCTGCTGATAGCGCCCCTCCAAATTCCTCTTCAGTGCCTTGACCCTGTTCCCACAGTTACTGAGACACGATGATAATAATGGGGAGCATGAAATGGATAAGCAAACTGACAGTTCCTCTGCCCTGCTACAATTCTTAACCATTTAACACCATGAACGACGAAGCAACAGAGCAGTGTCATCATCAGTGTCAATGTTTCCCTGAAATTTGTCCAGAATACCACTAGACAAAAATTCAGCTCAGTTAGTACAAATACACTAAGCTTAGATTGAGAAACAAATACAAGAAAACATAAAAATTTGAGATCAAGGAGAGACATAATCCTGTTTAGATATCTACTTTCTAATGGCTTAAGTAGGAGGTAGGCATCTAATTTCTCATTTACATCTGTGCCTTAATGACTTACAGGATATTTTATATAGAATGATTTTGTACAAAAATCCTGTTTTATTTCAAAATCAAGTCAATTGCAGCACTATTTTGTCATTTTATTTGGCAAATCTATTGAAGATTCTTAGATCTGAACTTGGGTTTTGGATACATACATTATCTGAAATCTTGCAGCCTACCAAAAAGAAAATTTCCAGTTCCAAACGGTTTTGAAAATTTGCTCAGTCATCCGTCCTTGCTAATCTGGGAAGACATATTGAGGACCATTGCTTCTGGGGACTTCTTTTTGAGAGAACTGACTCAAACCCGCCCTTGGTTACAAGAATCAGGAAGAAGAATGAATTTTATGTGTTCAACTAAGCCAAAAAGATGCTTTTCTTTGGAATGCAGTTGCTACCTACATAATCCTTCATTTGTGTCAGCATGATCAGGTTAGAATTTAACCCCCATTCTGGTCTGCCAGAAGGTTTGTAGTTGGTTGGTTTTGGTTACTAAAAGAAACATTCCTTTGGTCAAATTGCATGCTTGTTTTCACAACAGTAAATGCTGAGCTAGTTAAATAGAGCTGAATATAGTGAAGTAATCAATATAAATTCCTGTTGCAACTCCATGAATTTCAGCAGAACTTTTTCAGTAACTTATTTTTGGCCATTTGCTATGACTATGGTTTAATGAGTTTGTTTGGACATCTATATTTACATTGCATAGCGTTTCAGTTCCAGCACAAAGGAAAAATGATTGCTCTTTCCTCTGAACTGTGAAGTTACAACTATTTCCTCCAAGATACTCTCTTCTAGAGAACAGTGTATGTATGTGTGCTGGTTTTGGCTGGGGTAGAGTTAATTTTCTTCCCAGTAGCTGGTATGGGGCTGTGTTTCGGATTTGTGCTGGAAACAGTGTTGATAACACAGGGATGTTTTCGTTACTGCTGAGCAGTGCTGACACAGAGTCAAGGCCTTTTCTGCCTCTCACCCCACCCCACCAGCGAGCAGGCTGGGGGTGCACGAGAAGTTGGGAGGGGACACGGCTGGGACAGTTGACCCCAACTGACCCAAGGGATATCCCACACCATGTGATGTCATGCTCAGCAATAAAAATTGGGGGGAAAGAAGGAGGAAGGAGGGGACGTTCAGAGTGATGGCATTTGTCTTCCCAAGTCACCGTTAGGCGTGATGCTGTCCTGGAGATGGCCAAACACCTGCCTGCCGATGGGAAGCAGTGAATGAATTCCTTGTTTTGTTTTGCTTTGCTTGCGTGCGCGCCTTTTGCTTTCCCTATTAAACTGTCTTTATCTCAACCCACGAGTTTTCTCACTTTTAGTCTTCCGATTCTCTTCCCCCATCCCACTAGGTGAGTGAGCAAGTGGCTGAGTGGGGCTTAGCTGCCAGCTGGGGTTAAACCACGACAGTATGAGAATCTGTGCATATTTTTAGTAACACGTAGGCTTTTAAAAGCGTTTCAGAGAGTTTAGAGCATTTCTTAGCAGCAAGTTCTTACCATCTAGAATTAAAAAAAGTATATCTGAAGTTCATAGCTGCAAAACTGCCATGTGAAGTAGTTGCAGCTTTAATTCCTAAATTTAAAAAGCCAGGCTGAAGCAGAGGCATGCTAGGAGAGTAGTCCCCAAGAGCGTAACCATGTGTTGACTGCTCGGGAAGAATTAGGAAGGTGTCACACCTGTTAGCTTTATGTCCTAGATTTCATTGTGGTCTTAAAAAACGCTGCACCACAAGGAAGCTTTCACTTCACCACTTGAGAGCTTCTTGTAACTGTCACCTACTGAAGATGAATTTCAACTTAAGGCGAGAGAGGAGTTTACTGTTGTGTTTGAAAAGAGAATGGTTTTACAGAGCCTTGCCTTGAACACCTTTTTCCTCAAGCCTGTTAGAAAACAACATGTTTTCCTGTAGTAGTATTTTTCAGTAATGTTGTTAGTACAGCACACTGGAAGAGGTAGCCCTCTCTAAAAAGATTAGGCTGTGTGCTTTGTGCACTGCTGGGTTCAGCAGCCGTGCACTATTAGCCTCAGCAGCAGAGGCCAGATGGAGTGAGATGCTATTCAGGTGCTTCCTTTCCCCACCTTTTTTGCTGTCCAGGATTAGGGAAGGATCCCAGTAAGGAGATTTTCACCAGCAGTCATCTGCATCACCAGGAACAATCCCTGGTGTCTCTTTTGGAATACATCACCTTAAAACGCAGAAGCTGGTCTTAATGATTCTTGTTTCTGCTGAGCAAGCGCCGCAGTTGATGCCGCTCCGCTTCCAGGGGCAGGTAGAGCCCACAGCAGGGGAGAACACAGGCTGAGCACAGGTGGAAACAGATTTGGCAAACTGTGGAAATGAAATAATCCTTCCTTCCTTTGTGCCTGATCCAAACCAAAATCCTGAACTGACTTCTGGTGGATTCCAGCCAGACCTCACTCCACCAAGCATTGATTGCTTCTCCAGGGTTTGTAAAGTTCATTCTGCTGCATCCAGCAGTCAGGTATTGTTCGCTTCATATGATTAGCCAAGTCTTTTAATATTTACACATGCATTGCTAATGAGTTAGGAACATGGTCTGCTGTATCTATTGCATGAGTTCACCTCTTCTCTGACCTCTGTGGATTCCCTTCTGTTATGGAGGATTCGGGTTGTATAACGCATGGTTTCAATGCTGCTTCATTAGGCTTAAAACCCCTCATCACCTGGTGGTGAGGTTTGGCTTGGCTCATCTTCCTTCGACTTCTTTCTACAGTGTACAATCACACAAGTTATTCCTGGGCGCTGGCAGAATCCACAGACACATTTGCTAGAAGAATCCTGGTGCCCAAGTGTTGACTAGATGTTACGGGCTAAAAATGCTTGTAAAACAAGTAATAAAATGCAACTGAAAATGTGCAACTAGCTGTAATAGCATCATGCTTCACTTCTTCTGCTCCCAGTTCCGTGTGTTCTCCTACTCCTGGTAACTATTATTACCCCTTCAGCGTAACAGCAGTCTCACTTCTGCTACACTGCAAGAAGTTTAAAAAAACAAACAAACAAAACAAGCCCCTAATTCAAACAAAGCTGTAAAATGTACACATGCTTGATGGAGTAATAAGCACCTGTGTTCTTCTCTTCCATGTTTTTGATCTAACAAGATTTCGGGTGAATTTACTCCGTAAGCTCTTGTGCTTCTATGTAGCATCTAGCCACTATTTAGGTACGCAAAGGCAGCAGGGCAGCAAGTGTCCCATTTTCCTAACAGGAACTCACTGAATCAGTTAAAAGCTAAATTTCCCATTTTGAAGATTTCCTTTGTTAAAGTCCACATAAACAACTTTTTGGCTTACACCTTTCACGTTTCAGCTTTTCCCCTCATTGTACTGATAGCAACATCTAGTGGCAAAATTACCTCACGACAACGCCCTACTTTTGGAAACTGGTCTAGCTCCATTTACCTCCGGGTAAATCTTCATCTCCTCGACTGCCAGATTGACTTTAGAATTTGAAAAGAATTTGAGCTGTGAGTACTTTGATAGTCCTCTTCGCTGGCTGCAGTAAAATCCTTTTTTGCAAAGGAGTATCACTGGCAGCCCTACTAATAATTTTTGCTACACAAGAAAAGCAAATCAAAATAACAAAACCAAACAGACTCAGTTTGCTGTAATAACAAAACCAAAGCTGCCGATTTTCTTAGTTGAAGTAATGTATCTCCTGTAGAAATTGAGCTAGAATCCTAACACCAGCAGTGTTAGGACTGTTGTGTGGGATAACATTTGCATACCTAAGACCGTGATTTCTGGATTAAACGAGCTGACTGGGATCTGGCTCTTCCACCAGGAACTGCTGTCAGATCTGCAAGCTGTGAGCCACAGTTCAGTGTTCAGGTTCGCTCATCCAGTAGCTTCCAGTCTTACCGTAATCAAGGATCACCTGAAAAAAATTGGTGACGTTCTAGCTGTTTTGCATCTAATTGTGTGCCTGATTTCTCTCACATGTGTACCTGCAGTTGGTTTGATGCATATTATTAGTAAATATAGCTGCACTGATGGCAGCCAATGCTTTCAAACCTGGCTGTCTGCTGACATTGTTCTGCTCATAGATGAAGGGTGGATTTCAGAGACTTTGTAGTAGAATATGTATGCGTTTCTACTATGTGCTACCTCCGATTACTGCATATGTATTCCAAACTTCACAGAAGCATTAGACAGAGCCACAGCAGACGTGCTAAGGATGTATCTGGGATTTCTGGGCATACAATAGCATGGTTGAAGTTACTGTGCATAAACAGTAGCTTTGATTCACTGAAGCTGTAAGAAATACTGGGCAGGTGTAGAACATCCTCAAAATCCATCCACGTAACATTTTGGGTGAAAAGAGAACACATCCAGAACACGCATATGGTTGCGCAAAAGAAAAAAATTACAAGCAGTTAACTATCCAAGAAAACAAGAGGGCTAGGAAACCAGAAAGCACAGTAAAAAACATGGTGGTATTGGGTACCCTGGGGAGCTGTGGGGATCGCTGATGGCATGGTCCACCCAGCCTCTTCACTTACGCTCCAACGCGCTCGTTGACTGAAGTGCGCTACAGGTACTGTGCGTTTACACTGTGTCCAAGATTAGTCACAGAGTCAAGGCCTCACTGAAAATCTTAAAGGGTGTTTTAAGTCCGGTTCCAACAGAGGGAGTCTTAATTCTGGAATCGCAGAGAGCAGCTTTTCCAAAGTTCCCCCATAAAGCTGGGAAGGGGCTGCAAAAGTCGTTTTCGTTATGACTGGGGCTACTGCATTTACAAGGATAAGGGAAACCCAGGTTCAACATTGCTTCTGTGCCTGAACAAGGATTAGAATCCAAATCTCACAAATTCCCAGATGACTAAGCTACAAAATACCTAGTTGTAGAGATTCTCAATCCATTTTCATACAAATTTATGAATACGAATTGACACAGAGCCTTTTGGATGAACACACAGATGAATTGTGATTATAATGAGGGAATTGTTTACACTCTAACGTCAGCCAAATAAATATTTTGAGGTTCTATTGCATGGAATAGCTCTAACATGAAACAAAGAAGCCAGCGCTCCGCTATAAGCTTTGTGCAAAATGTACTTTCAAGGGGCCAAATTCAAGGTAAAATATATGAGTGCAATATCAACAGAACAGAAGGTCTGGCAATGATTTAAAGGCTAATACAGAGGGACATGTTGGCTTCTTGGTTGATGTTCTGTTCTGGAATTCTGTATTAGTTCTGGCATCCACATTTTAAAGTGATGTTGAAAAACGGGGCGATACAGAGAGAAAAATGATTGAAGATGTGAACTGATGAAATACTTCAGTTTTTCAAATATCATGATTATGGTGCAGACATCTTTGAAAAGTAAAAAAAAATCCAACTATTTAGATGTTTTTTTAATCTAGCGAAGAAAGCCAAAAAGCCCTACTCAAAGACACGTTCAGGTCAGTAACACAGCAGTTAAATGAAAACAACTGGAATGCACTAAAAGAAAAGGGTGTTTTCATATCAGGCAGACTTGCCCAAGTCCAACTAGTTAGACTCAATTTGCACTTAACATAAAAGCAACTGGGTGAAGTTGTATGGGCTGAGCAGGACAGAGATGAGATCAGATCAGATAAATGGTTTAATCATCCCTTCAGGACCTGAACCTGATGAATTGTGTGTCAGGTACCATTGCCTGCCTTCACACTAGAAACTAGAACTGCTGTCATCATTTCAAGACCATGAATAAATACAATTTTCAACATTTACAGAGACTATTTTCCACTTGAGGAAGGCTGTTTTCCAACATACGCATTAAAATTCATGCAATTTCTCCTCCCAACTTGCTTGAGGGGTTGTTTTGATTCCTGATGAATTTAATAGTCCCAGAGAAACATTAGGGTTTTTTTGGCCAGACCTAGCAATAAGAAATTTCATTTCAGTTCCTATGAGAAGAGTCATAAAGACTGACGTGATGACTGAAGATAAAATTCCAGCTACACTAGACAGCGGTCTGTTTCTTCCAAAAAAGATTGAGTCTGTAATTAAGTTCTGGACTGTGTAGTATTTATTACAGTTAATGCAGACATCTCTCAAACAGTATCTACGCTCAGCCACTGAACAGATAGGCAAAAACAAAGCTTTGAAAAAACCAAACCACCCAACAACAAACCAACCACCTTTACATAGTTATGCGACAGCTGAACTATTTAGTGTCCCAGTTATCTGGTGCTCCTGAAAAGCAATTGATCTTTCTTCGTAGAGTACAGTGGTATTTTATAAAACTGGAATTACCTTTAAAAAAATACATATATATTGAGTGACTAGCAAGGGGACACAGTAGATCAAAGGGATACAGGATCTAATCTTGCTGCCTGACAAACCTTTTCATCCTAACAGTTACATTCCATCTGTAAGCACTGTACTAACATCCAGTAATACCCACTCCACACCTTTATTGACAGAGGGAAACAAGGAAACACAACTTTACTGCAAGATGCAGCAGTAAACTTGTTACTCCCCCAACCCCTTCCACTGCAGAAGCCGTCCCCGGTGACACACCGATTCGCCATGGCGCAGCCCCCTTAGCATCATTAAGGCTGTGACACCAGAGCTATAGCCACCCCCCTTTCACTGTTGGTGCACACAGCAGTGTCAGCTGCACCGGGGGACACAGAGCTCTCCTCCACGCTCTCACAGCACTTGCAAACTATGTAGGCAGCACAGCAAGCGCTGGAGACCTCTCCCTTCTCCTGCAACACAGCCTGCTTCCTTAGGTCAGAGCCCCAGTTCGCTCTGCGTTAGCGTCATACTTGGACCCAAGCTTCAAAATCTTTACAGTTCTGCGCAACTGGCAGCATACGGTCCAGAAATTGTTTCGCGGGGCCCTCTTCACAACAGCTTTTGGGAAGAAGGGCTATGAGGGGACAACAGCCTCAGAGGGATCTATCAGTCCATCTTGACAGCAGGACAGTTGCTACTCTAGTTACTAAGCTGCAGAAGCCTTCATGAAGGTGCTGGCAATCAACACCAAAACACCCTCTAATTCTATGAAGCAAACCTCTGCCCTTCCCAGCAGACAGCTGTGCTGCTCCACACAACACAAAGGTGAGTGTGGAAATGCAAGTGCTTTTCAAGCTCACCTGCTGGTTATAAAGATGCTCTGGCTTTCTTCCATCATTCAACAGCAAAGCATTTCTTACAGAAAGAAAAGCCAGCTGCCAACAACAAAAAAAGACAGCACGCCCCAACGTCTCTGAGGTATGTCAGTTGCAGATACACACTGAAAAAATCATAAGCCTTAAATAACAAGCATAGAAGTTTTTCCAATCAAGAATTTTATTGACATCCTTGGCAAATTTAGTCTGAATTTATGATCTTGGTCTCTCCTTCTTGCCCTTGTACAAGGCCAACAGAGAAACATTGGCTACTTTTACAACCTTGAAGCGAACTCCAGGAATGTCACCAACAGCGTGACCCTTCCGACCGAAACCAGCAACCAGAACTTCATCGTTTTCCTGCAATGAAAGACCAAGTAGTTACAAAGCTATAAACATTAAGCCTGTACATACTTCTGAACAGGTTAACATTAGAAAGTCTAGGGTGTGGCTCAAATTTAAAGAAAGGGTAGAAATCCTGAAGGCTATTGACAGATGCACATTAATAAAGGGCTGTTACCCCCTTCAGTGTTTTGGAGAAAGGAAACATAAGGAAGGATGCCATTTAGCTTGCAGCAGCACAGCTGACAACTGGCTTCGCTAAGGGAGGGTAAAATACAAAACCATCTCACATTTTTCATCTGCCTCTGCCACTACAGCTTTAAGAAACATGTGGTGCAGAATGCCATGAACCCTTGTCTAACCATCCCCTAAATCCGTCAATTATGCGTTTCTTTACTTTGATATACAACTTTTTATAGGTAACTCCTTGAAAATTACCTCAATGAAGTTCAGGCAGCCATCGTTGGGAACAAAAGCTGTTATTTTTTTGCCGTTCTTAATCAGCTGGACTCTAACACATTTCCTGATAGCAGAGTTTGGCTGTTTAGCTTCTACTCCACTAAAACGGAAGCACATGGAAAGAAGCAAAAATCAGTTTGATGAACTGGCAGACACTCATTACATCACCACCAATTACTGCATTACTTTGTATTAAATGCAAGTTGTATCTGTACTTCAAAAACGGTTAGTTCTCTATTTAGAGCTACTCAATATATAAAAGCCAGTTCCTAAGCTGAGTAAAAATTGAAGATTTTTACATACATGTACTAATTCAGCAAATAAAAATCTGGAGGGAGGGAAGGGGAAAAAAAAAAAAAAAGAGAGAAACCCCTTGGAGCCCTGGCAGTGTCCCAATGAAACTCATAAATTACAAAAAGAAAAAAAAGGCCAGAAGACAAGTAGATGGGATCTTTGACGCAAGGCGCGCACACACAAAATCCACCCCCCCAAATCCTAAACTGCGTTAAGCGGTATTTTTATTCTTTTGCTTCTCAATAAGCAGAATTTTTGAAGTGGCACGTGTATGAGAAAGAACACCTTTCAGCACAGCCACCTGGAAAAATAAACCACGTTTTCAGTCCAGCGTACAGAAACTAACAGAGATGTGGCGTGTTACAGGTAGCAAAACCCCTCACATATTTAGAAAGTAAAACAGCTTAGCGGCGCTTCCTTCCCCAGGCCCCTCTCAAAGGCCTCCTTTTCCGCGGGACTCTCCAGGGCAGCCAGGCGCCCCACGCCGCGCCCCGGCCGCCCGCGGGGTCAGGCACACCGGGGGCGCTCGCCCCGCGACCCGCCCAC
>NW_008795491.1:213749-216659 GCF_000699145.1 Aptenodytes forsteri
CTGACTGAAACTCCCGCCCGGCACCGAGCGGGGCGACCCGCCCGGCCCCGCCGGGGCGGAGGGCGGGAGTTCGGTCCCCTCAGCGGCTGGCGGCACCTCGGTACCAGCGGCCGTTCGTCCCTGGTTTTAGCTTGTTTGGTCCGGCTTCTCTGGGAGTTACCGACCTCGGTAGGGAGGGGGGCAGGCAGGGGTGCAGCGCGTCGGCCGCCTCCCTGAGGTGAGGCAGCGGAAGGAAGCTTCAGCTTCTCTGAGGAAACAGAAGGAACGGCAAGGTGCGAAGGACGCTGAAGTTCAGGTTGTCTTCAGCAAGTGGCGCTTGTGCGGCCCTTCTCCGTAGCATCAGGGATGCTTGCAGTACTTTCCGTGCTTAAGAGAAACGGAGGATGACCCCCGCACTCGGAACAGGGATGGAGCGGGCTTGAAAGTGAGGAGGGCGTGGTGGCATGGCCCCCGTTTTGTGTGGGGTGGCCTCGGCTGCAGCTTGGGAGGCCCCTTTCTTCTGCTGCTTGGGGTGTGCTTGGGGCTCACCAAGCCCCTCGGTTCCTCTGCATCCTCATCGGACGTGTGCAGCAGGCGCCTGCTGAGCTGCTCACAGCGCGAGCAAAAGCAGAAATCTCACGTACGGTGTATTTAGGGTGAGCGGGGAAGATACCAAGGAGCAATGATGGTAGCTGAGCCAGGATTTCTTACTTCCAACTTTTGACTTGAATCCCTGCGTTGCCCCTAACTTTTCCATTGGATCTACGCCAGAGTAAAGCCCTGTAACAGAAACAAGCATGTACTAATTTTGAAGGCTACCATTAGTCCATGCGGCCGAACTCTAGCAATCTGCAGATGGCAGCTGAGCAGGCGCAGCTGCCTCATTCATGCAGCCCTCTTCCAAAGAGAAAAGCCATGAACATTCACCTCCCTTTTTGGGATTGCTGTGAAGGGGCAGTAACTAGATCTAAATGTATCTTTATTAACACAACCTGCGTCTACAGCTTAAATACAAAATAATCAGAAAAACAGCCAACAAAACCCAGAAAACCCAGCAACAGTTTCAGGAGCAAACAGATTACTATTACAAAAAGCAATTCGTTAGAAGATGCAATTCCAATGTGGAGAATGCAATCGCTATTTGGTAATTTTAGGAACAGAAAAGTTAATCTTGTAAAAACACTACAGCTTTGCTTTACAATCTTAAGTGTATTAGGAATACTTAAAAAACTGACTAGGAAGGAAATTGATTAATAAAATGAATATACTGTAACAAACTATGGCATTTAGTGCACAAATACTCACTAAGACGTTAAGATCTAGGAAAGAGATGATTTGAGGTGATGCTACTGTAGGTTTTGCTGTTTCTTCTTAAACTTTAGTAGGACTTTGGGACATTTCTGTTATGACAGTTTTTCTTCATTTCACCATGTTCTTCAAAATTAGTATTGTTTGATCCAAAACCAAAGAGAAGTGCTCAGGTTTAGTTAGTGTCATCCATTGCAAAAATGTTCACTCGGACAGATCACCCAGTGTTTAATAACATGCAGAGGATATATTTGTATATACAAACCATTTATTATGGCACAGAAAGGCATACAAAAATTATCAGATTAAAATGTTTATCAGTACTCTAGCTTGCACAAAAGGAATTTACGATCTTGGTCTCTCCTTGCCCTTGTACAAGGCCAACAGAGAAACCTTACGATCTTGGTCTCTCCTTCTTGCCCTTGTACAAGGCCAACAGAGAAACACTGGCTACTTTGACAACCTTGAACTCCATGAATGTCGCCAACAGCGTGACCCTTCCAACCAAAACCAGCAACCAGAATGTTGTCATTTTCCTAGAATTTAGCAGTAACCAGATCGTTAAAAACAACTGTACTATTTAATTGGAATAACAAATAAGAATAAAGTCAAGTAAGGCTAACAACCAAGACTCGCTTCGGTAAATTTACATGCGTATGTGCAGCGGAGTAGCTGCACCCCGAGCCTGTTGAAATAGCCTCAAGTTGGAAAATTCGAGCTCAATGGTTTCACAGTCCGTGTTTACTAACCAGCAGAATACAGTAGTTGTACACTCCCCAAAGTGTAGGGTGAGTAACACCGCTATTTCTGAGCGGTTGGACTGGGTCAGTTAACTTTATTGGTTTTGAATGCAGCTTATTTACCTCGATGAAGTTCAGGCAAGCACCGTTGGGAAGAAGGGCCGTTATTTTCCTGCCGTTCTGGATCAGCCAGACGCTAACATGTTGCCAGATGGAAGAGTTGGGCTGCTTCGCTTCCGCGGGTCCATCTGACGGAGGAGCAAACCGGTCACCGAGCAGCAGTTTCTTCGCGTGGGGCAGCTCCACAGTTAGTCGCTGCCGGCACCACGGTACGCAATGTGCCTGGCACGGATGCGGCCCCGTCCGCGATGCTCCCGGCTGCAGGTGCCCCGCTGGGCTCTGCAGAGGCATGCTTGCAAAGGTGGCCCCAAGATCCTGCTCTCAGGGATCTGGCTAGGTGTTTTTGTGGTGAAGTATCCCGAATTAGTAACTCTGCTGGAAACAGCTGCTTGGGAGGACTGTTGGCATCTGGGTGGAAATGGGTTGTTTTCTTCGGAGAATGCCAGCACTGTTACATAAGCAATTCTAGAATTAAATGCTTGGCTGAGCAGATAAATCCACCCGAAATCCCATAACTTATCTTAAAACTCCTGGTATAATCTGATCTCTAGCGTTGCCTGTGAAATCTGATTTCTGATGTCCCGCAGAGCTGTAAAACGAGGGGCTCTGGGGCCGACCCCCTGCGGCCGGTCCCTCGCTCCCCGGCGCCCACGCGCAGAGCTGTTAAAACGAGGGCTCTGGGGCCGACCCCCTGCGGCCGGTCCCTCGCTCCCCGGCGCCCACGCCCCGCGTTCCCCCGCAGGCGGCGGCTCCGCGCTCCGCT
>NW_008795491.1:216669-228056 GCF_000699145.1 Aptenodytes forsteri
CCCGCCCCTCCTGTGCCTTCCCCCCCGCCCCCGCCGTTTCCTTAGCGCGGCCCCGCCTGCGGGCGGGTGAAAGGCTTCGGGTGTTGCCTCATGGGCCTGTTCCGGCAGGGAGAACAAAAAAGAGGAGGTTGAAGGAAAAAAAGAGGGAGAGTTAGGGCTTTGACTACCTTGTCTGGTACCTCAGAGCCTGTGGCTTTCCCTCACTTGAACGGCAAGTACTTCACAAAAGGCTGGTGGGTGTAAAACAAACGAACCAGACCCTCTGGCTGCCACAGTTATATTCTCCAGGGGAGTGGAGGTACACGAGTGTTGGGACCTCCTTCCACGGTGGTAAATCTACCTAGTAACACAGACTGAGCTTTTTTGTGTTTTGGTTTTTTTTTTGTGTGTGTGTGGTCTGTCCCGTCCCGTCCCCCCCTCCCCTGAAGGTAGACCAAAAATCGGATGCTTCATTTGTGATCCAGTCTCCATCCAGACCAGCTGTGGTAGGGCCTGGAGTCTGTATGGATATTTCTTGGGGTAGGATGGCATCCTTTGGAGTTGTGAGGAAGGGTGCAAGGAGCAGAAGGGAGGCAGGAAAGAGGGTGATAACAGGATTAATTTTTGCATCATCCCAGCCTGCGTGGTGGAGATGAAGGCTGAAAGGCCTCCAGGCAAATTAGTTGCCCAGAGAGAGGATTTTGTTGGAAGTGAGACAAGCTTTTTCTTGTCTTAATATATATTAAGGCCAATTTTCTGTCCGTGCTTCTGTTGCATTGTCAGTGCATTGTGAATATATCTGAATCAGAGGAACAATGCATGTCTCAAAGTAAAAAAAGAGTAATGACATATTAAGTGCTAGTACCTTGTACAGTGGCTGATACTTCATACCTCAGCTGAGACGTTATTTTAGAAAGCTGCTCAGTTCATGGTGACCGGCTATGTCATCTGAAGGTAGCTATAAACTGAGTTGAAAATAGATCATGCTGTTGTCCACCTGAGGAGATGTTAGCCAAAGAGATAAATTATCCATCTTTAAAATTATGTCTGCAGTCTCATTCATTGCATGCAAACTCAGTGTGCATATAATCATTGCAGCATCAGGCAGAACAGCTGTCATCTCAGGGTGTCCATCAACATTTATGTAACCATCCCATTTGACAAGGGGTTTGCTGGGCTGTGGTGACACATTCGGGGATGTGTGGGATGCCAGCAGTATCAACTGTCTAACCTATCAGTCTCTGATTGCTTCACAAACCTCACGAAACTGTGAACACTTACGCTGAATATAATTTCCAGCTGCTTTCTCAACTACCTTTTCTGCAAGGTAGATCCAAAAAAAGAGCAGTGTTTAAAGTACAGTAAGATCTCCTGCTGTGCCTCCTCCCTGGTGGTGGAAATGTCTGAACTGCCATGATACTAAGTAAAAAACAACAAAGTGGTAGCTGCTTTATCATCAAAGGACGAGTTTCTCATGAAGAGTAATAACGAGCAAAAACTTACTGCCAGAGGGGGAAAAAGATGATAAACAGCAGTTTAATCCTCTTATTTGGAATATTGGCCACTTGTAGCCCACCACAGCCCATCGTATAGGATGTAAACAAAACTGTTGACTCCCCATTGACTTTGTCCTGCCGGACGTTCATCGGATGCCTTTGTGAAATTGAATGCGACCTCGTGTGTTCCATAAAACAGTGTGTGGGCTTTGCCCATGATCCTCTGTTCACCCTTTGTCCACTGTGTATGTATATAGTTGAAGCATGTGGCTGAGCAAGCTTTGTTTGGTTGATTTCAACATAAAACAGGCAAATGTACAACAGCAATTCGTCAACTGAATCACAAGAGCTCATCTAATTGTGCCCTTGCCAGGACTACTGCATGCAAGGCTCCATTTAAGTTTTCTTTTTAAACGTTAATGCAGAGATGGTGATTTTGTCATCATTCTTCACCAGAATGAAGTAAATGCTTAGGATGACTTCTTTGCTTTCAGTGGATCTCATTTCTTTCTAGATACCACGTGAGTCTGTTTATGCTTGAACCTCATAAAAAAGCAACATTTTTCAGAACTGTATCAAATGTTTAATATTGTTATTGTTGTTGTTATTATTACTATTAGCAGGTGTCAAGAGGTAAGGAAAGACTTTTCTTCATGCTCTTTGCTTCTACCATTATTTCAGATGATGACTGCTGATTAGTGAATTACTATCAGCACCCATACTATTAGTGTATAGTGAGGAAGTCAGTATATTTTCACTGGTTTATACTGGTTTAACCTGTGTTAGCAGTTTGGCGTTACTTGTTTTCCTGGTTGTCTGCAAAAACCCCTTTGTTTCTGAGCAAATTGACATGTACTTTTCCCCTCTTTGACTATGTGAAACGGTGGTCTAAGAAGGCAGGTTCCCTCTAGAAATTGGTAGCACCATGGAAACACACAGGCTGGAAGTACAGTTAAAGGTACATTCTGTTGTCACAGAACGGACTACAGGACATTATCATGGATTCAACCTGTACTGACTTTAGCTGTGGGCTGCCGTGTGTTGTTTGTACTACTTTCTCTCACTTTTTCTGCCCTCAAAGGACACGTTATTTGTTCATTTGTGCCATAGTGGTTTGTATTTCAGCATTTTTATTTCTTGGCTTTTGCTCCCATGCTGATGAAGAACACTTAGAAGATAGCAGCACATGAATGAAATCTCAAGGCATCATCAGAAAGCCTGTCTGTGCCTTTTCCCCCCCACTTATTTAGGAGGGACTATGGGTCAGGAGTACTGAAATGTTTAACAGGCCAGTGACATTAGTGGCTTTGCAGTTTTTAGCAAGGTGTGTGGCACTTCTGCCTCCTTCCAGGGCTGCTTAAAACTTTCAGCTGAGCTATGTCTCTGTACTAGTGTAGTGATTCCAAGTTTAGCATCATACATTTCTGGTGCTTCACAGAAAATTTAGAGATTATCTTCGACTGGTCCTTGTTTATCACTATGCTCCCTTACCTCATTTTTCAAGCTGGGATTCTCACATAAGTATCCATCTTCCTCCTTAAATTGGATAGAAGCAGTGCTACTGAGGACAAGCTGTTGAGTTTTAAGATTAGTCAATACGTTGTATCACTGAAAGAGAAATGAATTAAGATGGTAAATCCTTTCTAATAGTTACGATGCTAACCCCCCTATCTTTATCTGGTATCTGGAATGCAATAGACAGGAGCTTTTAATCAGTGAAGTAGGGCTTACTGTGTGATCACATCAGCAGGTTGCTGACATCAGCTGCCGAACAAGAAAGCAGTGTGTGTGTGTGTGGGTTGTGCTTACATAGGTAGGTGTATACACACAGCTGTTAGCAGGAGCAGGTTGTGACTGATACTTAAGTGGAGAAGGGTGCAGTGTGACTAAATGTCAGCTAAGTGCTGGTCTGAGCTTCCTTTCGAGAGTGAGGTGCCCATGCTGAAGGTGGGTACAAAGAACCCATTTCTGCCTGGGCCCCAGAGTTCCCTCCAGACTGATCACAGATCCATGGCTGTGTTCATGAAGGTGGCCAGACTGCATATGAGCGCGCTGCAGAGCACTGTTGTTGCACCTGGTCCACCAGTAAGTATCTTGATTTCAGCTTTCCCGGTCCTGTGTAGACACTGCGAATGCAAGCTGCGGTTAGTGAGCAATGTGTGGAGAATGCATGTGGGTCATAGGGTCTGAGGAGTCAGCTCATGTGCCTTGCCCTCTTCTTTGCCATCATGAGCACAGCTGATGTATATTTTGAGAAGGCTGATGAGGACAGAGGGTCTGCAGAAGAGGTACCCATGCCTGCGACCCACCGTATCTTTTGAGAATGACCCGTCCCAGAACCAACCTGCTGTATTCACAGTGATGTGCATGCACCTTGGTGTCTCAGTCTGACAGTCCAGAAACAGAAGCACTGTAATTTTGTGGGCATGTAACAACTGTGGTCTGGCTCAGAGTCACCTGTAAGTATAAAAACAATTGAGCCAGAAAGCTGGACATGCACAAACTGAATTAGTGCTGAAGAAAGGAAACAACTTCCAAATATTTGACTTCTAAGCTTGCTCTGTCTGCTCTCAATCTGTAAAATGGGGATAATACTATTACTCTGAAGGTATTATAAGACTTCAAAATACATGTAATTCTTTCTCTGGTTATCATACGGAAGGAGAAATTTCAGAGCTGTTTGGAAATAGCACCTTCACCATTCTTTAAGGTTAGGGTTGAGTACAGATAAGAAGTGCTCTTCAGTGTGATTTTAGAGCCGGGAGAGACCATCTGATTTTGTTTCTTTTGTCCTTAGCAAGCAGCTCACATCCTGGTACAATTTCCCCAGAATGTGTAATCTTTAATTCACAAGGAGGCTGGAACGTGCCAGTGGTAGGTGTCTGCCGTCAGAATAAATCTGAGCACGCGAAGAATTTCTCCCGTGGGTACCGGTGCAGCAATGGAGTGGCGAATCCCGCCCCCGGTTGGCTGGATCTGCTGCCCGTCACTCTGCCAGGCAGAGCGTGGGCGTCCGACTGCCCACTGGACCAGAGGAGCAGATGTCCTGGGTGTGGAGGGACTGGCTGTCTTCCCAATGGAAAGAAACGCTGCTGTTAGGTTCCTACTGCTTGTTTTGTATCTGGGATTCGCAGTGTCTGTGGAGCAAACAATTGTGACAGTGGATGGCAGGTCAGTAATTGAGTGTGTATCCACAAACTCTGTTGGTGGAGTTGAGTGCATGTTTTAAATGTTGTAATTTGGTCATTTGTGCTGTGTGGAAGCAGAGTCAATTGCAGTTTAGAATGTCAGGACCTGGTTTTAATTTTCTTTTCAGGTTTGAAAACACCTGGGGCTAATACAGAAATGAATTATTTTGAAGCCTACACTGCATTTAAAATGTAACTTTAAAACAATTTTATAAACACTACTAGAAATGGTTTTAAAGTGAGTGTTTTCTGGGCATCTGTCTTATATTTCATTACATTTTAATGACCCTCACACTGACTTTCCCCGGTCTGTGTAAAAATGAAGTTATAAATAGAATAACAGCACGGGTGTGAAAACTACTCCAAGAAACATAGATGCTAAAGCATTCTACTTGTGTAGAATGAATATTTGAAGCATGAATTCAATATTGCAAAGAAGTATTAAACTTATGAAATTACTAGAGATTTGGATTTATCATTGTTTGTAGTGCCATTTCGTTCTCTAATGACGTATAAATAGGAAGCCCAAATCATAGCAGGGAGAGGACTTTCTAGAGCCAAGCGTTACAAAAGTGAAAACAGCCTAAACTGTATTAGTTGAAACATGGCCTAAAATCACTAATAACACACAGATCAGATATGCTGATGAAGATCACAGCTGGCAGTAATATCTGTGCCTTTAAGGCAAGAAGGACATGTGGTGATTTGCTTAAGCTTGTATTAAGAGATCTGGTAGTCAGTTACCAATAAATACTACAATATGTTTTCATTTAAATGGCTTACTTGCTGTTCTCCTCCATCAGTTTTCAGACTTGTTAGTGTCTTCTTAGTATAATTGCACTTCTCTGCAATCAGGTCAAAATCTGAGAGAGAGCAAGCAGTGGAGCATTACATGACCTTTATTCTAATAAATATTAAGAAATGAAATTGTGATCTTGATTCCAGTGAATTGAATGAGGATTATGCCTTTGCATTCAGTGGAGGTGGGATTGTGTTTACACACTGCTAATCTGCTAGCAGTTCTATGAGCTCAATTTCTTTTTTTATATTAAAAATGAAAGCTTGGGTATCTTGTTGTTCTGATCCAGTTCTTACTGGACATCCATTAAAGTGCAGATCAAACCCCAATACTCAATATATTGTAAAATAATTACATAAATCTCTCTCCCTGTGTCAAATCACACATGAGGCTACCAAAATATGACACAGAATACTTAAAATTTAGAAACTATAGGCGTCATGGGCTTTGTAGATATTTCTTAATGATAGAACTTAAATAGATACTTGGGAAACTTAGTAACATTTTTTGTTAGGATGTTTCTTAGAAGGAACTAGCTTTTGCCCTGAGTCTGAGCTCCCAGGCTTACACATTTATAATTTTAATAACTTCATTGAAATTACTTCTGATCAATGTCCCTAGGACTACAACCAGTTCAGTGCTACCAGGCTCTCAGCAAGCATTCATCACCTTTCATCATAACTTTGGTTTTAGTGCGTTTGAAGATTCACATGTTATTTTCCAATTAAATGCTTCACAAATTAATTTTAACTAGTTCAACAGCCAGTGAGGTAGTCTGCAGCTGGACAATATTAGTCTTAGAGTGATAATTCTGGAGTAATCGAAATACTGCAGTAGAGTATTGCCATCTGATGCAGTTTGTCAGAGCAGCAGCATGAAGAGTAAAAGACAGTATGTGTATGGCTTCCTTTAACCTGATGGCATGAAAACTGTCTATGGTCCCCACACTCTATCACTGTTGAGTGCCAGGCTTATTCACGCGGCTCGTCTGAGTGGACGAAAGACTGCTGATGTGAAAGTCTTCAAGGGCTGGAGCCTATATGAACTTTTTCAGACAAGCAAACTAGACTTGGTTATCTTATGTAGATGGATAATGTTGTCTGATAAGAGGGAATTTACTCTTCTTTATACTTATAATCTTATTTAATTGGGTTTTACATAGTGACTAGTCATCCCAGTGCTTTGTATTAGGGCTAATCCAATTTCATGTAGGTTCCTGACATATTTGGTATTGTAAATTCAACATACAACATACATGTCTGGGTATATCTGGGATAGTCATTTACGAATTGGTAGGGAAAAATATTAGTCATCAAAAAATATATCGTGTGCAGCTGAATTTTACGTTTTAGGGCAGAGTGGCTGAAAAAAAAGATAAATTTGAAAGTCTAGTCTCTAATTCAGTGTGCTAAAAATTATTTGCTCTCACTGATTTCAGGTCTAGCCACTGTTTGCTGATAGTGTTGCAGGCAGTGGAGAAGGCGGCTGTAGTGCTAGCTAGTTTCGTGTCTGTTATACATGTACTTAACATTTTTATATAAAAAAGGGAATACATATTTTTAATGTGTTGTTATTTTCCTGTTTCTTCTTACAATGCTTTTGTTCTATGAAACATGCTCCAGCTGAGGGCAAAAGGGCCTTGCTGCCAGAGATCACCTGTGAATTCCTCAGCTTGCCTTTTGATCGGAAAGGCTGCTGATTTGACAGCAGGATGGCTATTGAAGGCCACCCGTTCCTGTCACAGATCACACACTTCCGTGACACCTCAGGGTTATGAGTGTCAAAGGCAGCTAACAGACCTGGTAACATCAACATAAACCTGTGCTTGCTCAGAAACCGGGAGGTGATCCTTCCCTTACGCCACTGAATAGACAGTCTGTGCCATCGCGATCCGGCTTCAGTAAGACAAAGCAAAGACTGCAAGCCTTGCCATGATGGATTTCCCTTGCCTTTCTCTAACGGGGCTGCATGCATTGTGCAGGAGGAAAGGAGGCAGCCAGCATTGCTAATAAATGGAGTAACGAACAGGAGTACCTAGGTGGAGTTATTTCACTTGCATGCCTCTGCCTGCCTCCCAAGTGTGCCTGCCATGTGGCTGATGATATTTGTCACACTGTGGTACTTAGCGGTGGTTCCCGGGTCGCTCTCTCCACTGCATTCCTCATGAAAGCATGAATATTTCATTAGCTGTACACATTCATCTATATTTGAGTATCTTCAGGCTGAGAGCAGAAACTTGACATTTCTTCTGGAGCAGCATGCCTGCGCATTGCTGTGGTTTTACATGTGATGTACAGGAATCTAACTGCACTGTCATGAGCTCCCAACCTGCGCCCATGGGCTGTGTGGAGGCCGGTTATAACCGTTCTGCTCAGGATGTAACCCCACAGGGGCGTTCGCAATGCGTAGGCCTCATATTCATTGTATGCTCTCCTCAAGGCTTGGTGTTGCCTATCACTTAACATTCCTCAAGGTGATTTAATTGGCATGACCATGGTATTAGCCTTATCCCAGATGGGAAACTAAGTAATGATTTTTTTTTTTTTTTAATTGCCAACCATGAAAACAAAAATAACCCTTCCTTTTCCCAGAACAACATAAAAACCTTTCAAGTGCAGTGAGGGAATGAAATGAATTCCTTATCCCATGGGAAACTAAGTAATTATTTTTTTTTTTTTTTAATTGCCAACCATGAAAAATAACCCTTCCTTTTCCCAGAACAACATAAAAACCTTTCAAGTGCAGTGAGGGAATGAAATGAATTTTTATGCCAGCCTCCTCTCATCCCGATGTTTTCGTCTGCAGTCTGCAGCATGGTGATTTCCAAACTGGAGTAATGGGCTATGAGCTTTTAATTATGTATATAGGGAGGAGCTAAAAGTACAACTAAGCGTAACTAAAAACAAAAATAACCCTTCCTTTTCCCAGAACAACATAAAAACCTTTCAAGTGCAGTGAGGGAATGAAATGAATTACACAATTTTATGCCAGCCTCCTCTCATCCCGATGTTTTCGTCTGCATGCTACAGCATGGTGATTTCCAAACTGGAGTAATGGGCTATGAGCTTTTAATTATGTATATAGGGAGGAGCTAAAAGTACAACTAAGCGTAACTAAATATATCTAGGTATAACTAAATACAACTAAAGTTAGTATAACTAAATAATTTACATTAATTTCCTTTTGGTGTGTCTCATTTTTGTAGCTATTATAATGAAAAAATGCCCCAAAATTGCCTTTTCCAGCCTGAAGGCAGAACCTGTCGTGAAGGAAGACTAGAAAAGAAAAATAAGGCTGCATCAAATCACAAAACCCATGTTCCTAATTGTTAAACAACCCAGGAGAGAGTTTTACCTGAATAAGAAAACAAAGTTCGGTCCATTTTAGCCATGTCTTTTCTTACCTATCTGTCAAAATGAAAATTATTTCCACCTATCTCTGAAGGCTGCTTGCTACTGGGACGAGACCTTCGAGTGGCTTAGGGACCTCAGCTCAGCACTAACCCTGGCTCCAAAAGTATGGTGAGGGAGAGCGGGACCCGCTCTGAAAGTGCACAGCCCCTTTGAAGTCACTGGGATTTAACAGCTCCGACTGAGGAGAGAGTTGGTCTTACTATATGTATTTAAAACTGCCAGATTGATTTTAAACAGTGTTACCTACTTTGAACTTTTTTGAACATAAGATATTTGTAAGGTTCTTTCAGCTCACATCACAGTCACTGCTGTGGTGCTGTAGAGCCTAGCTGTCTTTCTGTGCTGTGTTAAGTTTTCTCTGGAGACTGTCTTCTGCTTTATTGCTCTGGTTGCTGAAGGGACTGAGCAGCCTTCCCAATGGTCGGGAGCAAAGCTGCTCATCAGACCTGGTGTTTGGCAGCAAAGTGACAAGCTGGAATACAGACTCCGCTTCACTTTTGTCTGTTTTGCCTTCTGGGTTTGAGGAGTTTGCAAGGGGACACAAGAGATCTATTTGTGGCAGCAGAGAAGAGAGTATGCCTGTGAAAGGACATTCTCGCTGGAGAGACACTGATCAGAAGAAAGAGCCTGCTGCCCTCTTGAACCTCGAGTGTAAACAAGACATTGCATGCGAAATCTGGGCTTTGCTGAAGCTGGTAATGTTGTCATGGGTTTCAGGTGAGCCAGGTTCAGTGTGATCAAACTCCCTGGCTGCCAGAGCTGCATGGGCATGGCAGCAAGCAAGGCAGGCGCTAAGCCACCCCACGTTTCTCCTTTGTTGGCGTTAACATTGTTCGGACTCATCTGCCATTAAGGATGCCGTGATGGAAATTAGATTGGGATCACTCCTGCAGTACATGCTAGCGGGTAACACAGATCCCCCTCCCCAGGGAGTCCATCGGAGTGTGGGTTCACCCAGCTGTTCAGGGGCTCCCCGGCGAGGCCAAGGCTTGACCCTGCAATTCAAATACCTTATGGTACAATTTACACATAAATACTGAAAACTGCTTTTATCCCTAGTCCTTATGTGCTGGTGTTTGCGTATATCTCTTCAAGTATTTTGCTTTTGTGGTGGGTTGGAAAGCCAGTTAGAAACAAGGCAAGAAAAGAAGATGGAAGTGTATTTCCACGTGAAGTGGCTGTGAGGCAGCTCCAGCCCCACCATCGCTTACGGCCTGGAAAGCACTGTGCAGGCAGAAGTAGGGCAGGGTGTACAGGGTCTCTCTGGGATATTACTCAGCTTGCGGGAGGGAACGCCGGGAGGTTCACCTGCCGAAGAACGCTGACAGGAAACGTGAGAAGTGGACACATGTCATCAGATCAGTAGATCAGTCCACTGTAGGGGGCTGCAGGTCACAAGGAAGCTGCCATGGTGTGGAAGAGGCAGGAAGGTGTTCCTGTGACTCAAGGAGTGGAGTCTGGTCCTAAGGGAGAGCCTGGTTTCTTGGGCTTTGTTTGATCTTGTAGGTCTTTTGGTGACGTACCTGAATCTACTGGGCTTGATTCTCTAGTTCAGGAAAACAGATCATACTTATATCAGCTGAAGAGTTATCCCTAAATTATACCAAAGAAGGAAATCAAAGGCTGAAAATTTCACGAGCCTGGTAGTTGTTACTTGAGATGTGCTTCACTTGCCCCATACCTTGCAGCTGACTTCCATGGGATTTGGGATTGCCTGGAGCCATTTGGGAGCTCTCTTTACAGTTGGCTGTACATCTGGGCTTAAGGGATTCTAGCCCCGTGCATTTGCTCTATCCTGGAGGAATTCAACGTATTGCTTCTGATCCTCACTGGGGGCTGAGGATGGTGCATCACTATCCTTGCGTTCCCCTGCTTGTGGGCTGGAACTGGTTCCGTCTCTAGCCCAGAACTGATGTCCCATGGAAAAGGACAAGAGGGGTAATGAAGACTTTAGTCAATATGTTAAGGACATGGGAATGCCTGGCAGGGCTGATCTACCTGAGGGATCTCTGAAAATGAGGCATTTTTAGCCTGGGTACACTGGCTTTGGGATTAATTTGCCCTGTTCCTGTGACATTAACCAGCCAAAGATCTGAGTTACATTTTGAATGTTTCATTGAATGAAGCAGGAGCAGGAGCTCTCCCCAGCAAACTTGCTGCAGATGTTAAATCCAGATGCTGTACAGTAAATATTTTTCTCCTCTCTTCTAGTTCAGGTGCATTTTCAGATCAAGATTCTCTGCAAAGAAATGGTAAGGCTTTTTTTTTTCAGTGGGCTGAATGGCTGGATACTAGCTTGGTTAGTGTGGCTGTAAAAGGTCTTCATTCGCAGATGTTGCTTCTGTTGGCATTAGTGACTCTTCTGTCAAATGTGTTGTTAAAGCATATCCCTCTTTAGAAAATACCCTTTAAAGGATTTGCCTGGCTAAAATACTCATTTGCTGACTGACGCTGTGATACAGTGAGAATGTGGAAGAAAGAAGTATTCACACTTTTTTTTTTTTTTTTTTTT
>NW_008795491.1:228206-230992 GCF_000699145.1 Aptenodytes forsteri
TTTTTTTTTTTTTTTTAAGCAAATGAAAACAGAGTTAAATGTTTGAAGGATGGAGCTGTGAGAGTGTCCATGAAATTATCTGTCATCTGTAAGACTTCATTCTCCTGGCAAGCAGTCAGGCCGTCAGGTTATTTGTCACAGCTTCCCATCTCTGGCCAGTGCAGGGAAAGAAATTCCTACCCATAGTTACACGCTTTTGCCATGCAATTCAACATACACCCTTCGACAACAGAGTTTGCTGTATGAAGAAAGAAGAAGCTTTTGTTACATGTGTTTGGGATGAGTAAATACATGTATAGGCTGAATCCTGTCATTTCTGGGCACTGGAGTTCTTCCCAGTAAGGGTGGCAAGATGTTCAATGAAAAGAAGAGGAACCTTGTTGTACGAGTAAGGTAAAGTAAACTAGAAAATGGATGTATTGAAGGCAGTATTTGCACCAGGCCAAATATTTTCCAAAACAAAATCAGGTATTCTGAAATACACATTTTGTGCAGGGATAATTACTGTTTGCATAAGAACGTGCAAGATTATGATTTTATAAATGATTGGATGTTTTCTTTGTAGGCTAATTACACACTTTCTTCTGCAGGTCGACGTTATGATGGTGGTGTGAAGCCAAAATTTAATGTAAATCAAGTAGCAGTTACACAGGTAATGTTTGAAGGAACTGGATCTGTGAAGTTTTTTCATAACACATTGAGATCTTTTAATTTGCTTTATTGAATTAAATAATATATTGTTTAAAAGAAATAGCCAACAAAACTGTCTAAATCATTGTGATGTGGTACTGATTCACAGCCTGCTGTACAGGATATCTTCTGCTTTTCTGAGAAGTCAGGTAGGACTTCAGTTGCCATCGCTGGTGCTGACTGACAGTGGGTTTAGGCACAGGGTCTTACTGAAAGAACCAAATCCTATCATCTGTATTCTGTACAATGCCATTTGACTGCTGCGGCCAGTATTTTGCTTATATCACTTGGTACTAAAAGAATAGCTGAGGCAAAACTGCTGATTGTTTAAATTTAGTGGGAGTTTTTCCTGAGTCCAGCCTGTAGGTCTTGTCAAAAACTGAGCATATAAGGCTTCCTTATCAAAAACCCTGCAAATGATGCAATCTAGTGTAAATAATCTGCTGATTAAATCTCTCTCATCTGTACTTCTGAGAAGACAGCCTTATCATTAATACAAATGGCAGTCATAGTCAACGTTTCTTGCTGGCTGTTGCATCACGTTTTCTGACAATGTTCTTACCTTGCTTTCAGCTTGTTGCTGTGAGTACTTACTAATTTTAATTGTAAAGCAGTCTTGTGCCATATGTAAGGTCAGGTATCAAAAGGGGTCTTTCAGGGTCTGAGCTGGGAGACGTGATTCTCTAATCTGAACAGAAAAAAAATAATCTCTCTTTAAGCCAAGACAAAGCTTTGAGGCTTAACTGCATCCCTTCTGGAGCCTCGTAAGATGCTGTTTATGACTGGGACTCAGAATACCTTTCTTGTTTGTACATGATTTGAACTTGCTTAATCATATGACATGCAAAACAGCCATGCAGACATTGTATATGTTATCATATTCAGATAGGACGTATGTGTAGATGGAGAAGAGTTGGTGTCTGGAAATTTTAGTTTGAAATATGGAAATGACAGTTAAATTTTGAAGTCCTTTCTGAGCCCTAACCCACTGTCTCAAATTATATTGCCTGACAGCCAAGTTGTCCTGCTTTTGCTATGAAATTTGCCTTAGAAGGGATAGCATTTTTCTAATGTCTACAGATAACATGGAAGCTGCAGTCCCCAGGTTTCAATCTTGCGAATGACTGATTTTGTAAAGGCAGGGATCCATACTTGAGCCATCCTATTCTGCAGTAGGCATTCTCCCAATTTTAAAGCCATCAGGAGCCAAACTGTCTGCAGGTAGATGTAGACTTGGACATTTCTTTCACCTGGACAGCTGCCCAGTTTGCTTTCAGCATGGTAGGCTGTGTCCTTGGCCCAAGCTGAGTCCTCTCTGGTGTGTTGAAGTAATTCTTACAGGTGTCCTAGAGAGTCTTCTGCTGGGGTGAGCACCTTGTGATTCTAGCTTTGCTTCAATTTTTTATATCGGGCAGCTCTATGGTGAGATGGGAGCATGCCAAGAATGTGGTTTGCCCCAGTGATACTACCCTAGTAGAATAAATATGACATATTGGCTCTCTGGCCAGTTGTGCTGGAGCTAGAGGTCTGTATGGTGCCATTCCCATGGTGGGAAGGGGTTAGCCAGAGATTTCTCTGCTTCCTCAGTTCAGTACTGCTGCGGCTGAGAACTGGCTCCACAGATGCTCTCCAAGTGCTGGCCTCATTTATTCTGGTAAGATGCAGAGTAACTCCTGAAATACACATCTTCTGATATTGATCTTTTATGTGGTCGATCAGGTTGTCAGCTACAACTTGAGCAGGAAGGAACAGTGGGGAAGAGCATCCTGGAGGCCGTTCACCCACAGCCACTACAGCCCTCTCAACGTCACGGTTAATGGCATTCCCTGCATTCTCTTCTGGGCCAAGAGGATCATGATTAAGTTTGAAAACCACACGCAGCTGGATTTGACGGAGAAGACATTTGGTGTCCATGCAACAGTGGATGTTGGAGATTCCAACTGCAGTGAAGACAATGCAATGTAAGGTGGCATTCTACTCTGCCAATGGAACTAGTGCCAGATTACAAGTCTAGTAAATAGAATCATAGAATCTCATTTAGGTTGGAAAAGACCTTTAAGGTCATCAAGTCCAACCGTTAACCTAGCACTGCCAAG
>NW_008795491.1:231010-234703 GCF_000699145.1 Aptenodytes forsteri
TGGTGACTCAACCACTTCCCTGGGCAGCCTGTTCCAATGTTTCACCACTCTTTCAGTGAAGAAGTATTTCCTCATATCCAATCTAATCCTCCCCGGCACAACTTGAGGCCATTTCTTCTCATCCTATCATTTGTTACTTGGGAGAAGATACCAACACCCACCTCGCTACAACCTCCTTTCAGGTAGCTGTAGAGAGCGGTAAGGTCTCCCCTCAGCCTCCTTTTCTCCAGGCTAAACAACCCCAGTTCCCTCAGCTGCTCCTCATAAGACTTGTGCTCTAGACCTTTCACCAGCTTCATTGCCCTTCTTTGGACACGCTCCAGCATACATACTGAGGGAAACAGACCTTGTATTATGTGGTGTAGAGCCCCAGGGGCAAGCTCCTTCCTATAATGTCCTGATGTTGCAGGCAGCAGGGCAGCATGGGTTATACACTTTCAGACCAGTCTTTCATGGGGCACATAGATGTACATAGCTGTTCTCATCTCTTGCAGTGGTGTAGTCAATCCTTGTGGCCAGCCAGTTTTGCTCTTAGTGCCTGTGAGGCTGAAGCTGTTGATCTTTTTAGTCTCCAGATGTTTTACATAGCTGCTCGGGAGATTGAATAGTGGATCTTATGCTGAATATGGGGGCTTAGGGACTGGCCGTGCAGGACTACTTATCCCTTCATAGGATGTGCATCAGCAGTAACATAAACCATTGGTACAAGATGCAGATGAAATAGAGTTAGGTAGCCCCAAGTCCCAGGATGTGATCCATGAGTTGCTGAAGCTGAAAAGTGAATTCACTACAGGTTTGCACGTGACCTGAAGAGTCACCGAAAACCTGAACTCTGCATCCCAGTCTGTCATGAATTTCTGCAGCATGAACAGCACAATGCTTTGCTCCTGCTAAACCTGAGTGAGAGCTATATATTAACCTAGCTGGATCCAGAATCCTCCAATCCCATGGCCATACTAGAAAGGCATTTAGGTTTTTTGATTTCCTTCATAGCGTTCCTGACCACTTCTTTCCCTCCATGTAGTATGCTGGCTGGCTTCATGTCTGTCCTGGTTTCGGCAGGGGTAGAGTTAATTTCCTTCCTCGTGGCTGGTACAGTGCTGTGTTTTGGATTTAGGGTGAGAACAATGTTGACAACACACCGATGTTTTAGTTGTTGCTAGGTAGTGCCTACAGTAGCCAAGGACTTTTCAGCTTCCCATGCTCTACTGACTGAGAAGGCTGGAGGTGCACAAGAAGCGGGGAGGGGACCCAGCCAGGACAGCTGACCCAAACTGGCCAAAGGGACATTCCATACCATGTGACGTCATGCTCAGCATATAAAGCTGGGGAAGAAGAAGGAAGGGAGGGACGTTCGGAGTGATGGCATTTGTCTTCCCAAGTCACCGTTACGCGTGATGGAGCCCTGCTTTCCTGGAGATGGCTGAACACCTGCCTGCCGATGGGAAGGAGTGAATGAATTCCTTGTTTTGCTTTGCTTGTGTGCACAGCTTTTGCTTTGCCTATTAAACTGTCTTTATCTCAACCCACAAGTTTTCTCACTTTTGCCCTTCCGATTCTCTCCCCCATCCCACTGTGGGGGAGTGAGCGAGCAGCTGGGTGGTGCTTAGTTGCCAGCTGAGGTTAAACCATGACAATGTCTAATACCAGGTCATTGATTCCACTCTGGTAGGCAACAGTCTAAAAATTAGGAGGTGGATCCTAACTGGGCATGTGCTGAACATGAGCACTGAGTCTACCCCATAAATGGAGTTTAAATCTGTAATGACACACAAGAATAAAAATAACATGACCAAACCCAGCAGTTTCATTTAGCTCCTATACAACAGTTCACCTGTACGTCTAAAGATGTTTCCACAGAAAGTAAGTCTTATCTCTTTCTGATTATACATCTGTGCGGGATAACCCAAGGTGCACAGAAATTTTAGTGAGATTACAAGAAAGCTAAAAGCATAGTTGAAAAAGAAGTCAGGTTTTCTGCCCTTCGTATCATAGTATTCAACAAGGCAGTCTGAGTTTTATGTCATCAGCACGTGAACTAATCCAGCACTATGTTTTGAAAGGCAGAGGTAGAGAATGGAATAATATTATTTTAAAAATAAAAAATAATAACAAACATTCCTTCTTCTGTTCTGGTCTGCAATTCGGAGATGATCTTAGTCTTATTAGTAATGATTGTAACCTAATAGAAAATATATTCATGCAAAAGTAAGGGTTTCAAAACATGAAGTATAGTTTTATAGTTGTTCATAAGGCTTGAAAAATCAGAAAGACAGTGCAGTGGTGGACTGCAAACTCCTACTGGAGCTGCTGTTTGGAGACTGTTAGATTTGAGCAGGCTACTCTGTCTACCTATCTGTCACAGATACCTCTGTAGTCTGGCTACAGTAGTGGAGGTTTCATTCTGTAAATACAGAATTCTAAGAAATTAGGACTTGTCCTGGCTCTGGCTGGGAGGGAGATAATTCTCTTGTGTTTTGGGTTTGTGGCTAGAACCGTGTTGATAACATACCAGTGTTTTGGCTCTTGCTGAGCAGTGCTTGCACAGCGTCCAGGCTTTCTCTGTTTGTCACTCTGCCCCCCCCAGCAAGTAGGTTGAGGTTGGCAAGAGGCTGGGAGTGGACAATGCCTGGACAGCTGACCCGAGTTGGCCAAGGTTATATTCCCTGCCATATAACGTCATGCTCAGCAATAAAAACTGGGGTAGAGGAAGAAGAAGTGGTTAGGAGTTGTGTCTTCCAGGGTGGCCGTTGCTCAGAGATTCTCTGGGCATCAGTCTGCTCGTGGGAGATGGTCAGTGATTGCCCTTGCAAAACTTCGGTGTTTTTTTCCCCCTCTTTCCTTCACTTATTAAAATCTATCTTGACCCATGAGTTCTCTCTTTTGCTCTTCCTATTCTCTCTTCTGTCGTGCTGTGGGGTGGGGGGAGTGACTGAGCAGCTGCATGGGTCTTAGCTGCTGGCTGGGGTCAACCCAACACAGGGCTTTATATTCTGCTTGATGCATTATGTTGGAAGATATTTGGGAATTTATAGAACACATTATTCATTAAAAAAGCTGCACCAAGAGTCAGGAAGAAGAACAACTCTACAGCATACCCTTGACGTGCCTTTTATCAGAATTTCACCATATCTGAGGTTTGATCTCAAAATCTGTGGGTCCAGAGTCATCTCATCTGCCATGTCTTCTGATCTTTCTCCTTGTTTCTCCCATAGTTTTCTGAGTACCCTCGAACTAGGGACACAGCTGCTAAAGGCAAGCAGGACCTTGATGCTTAGTTTGAAGCTGAGGCTGGCATTTTTTTTCTGGGGTCAAGAGACATACTGTGACTAATGAGCCTTTTCTCCTCTTTTCTGTGGAGAGAAAGAGGAAAATGCTACCCCTTCCCAATGGTTTTGCTTTCTTGCATGTTCTATTACTTTATTTATTTGGGACACACTGAGAAATACTAGTCCCACTGACTCCTGCCCTTTGAATGCACTCCAGAATCATAAGCAAGAAAGCCCCGTCTTATTCTGAGCTCTCACTAGAAGGGATTTCATAGAATCATAGAATCATAGAATCATTAAGGTTGGAAAAGACCTCTAAGATCATCGAGTCCATCCGTCAACCCAACACCACCATGCCCACTAAACCATGTCCCTAAGCACCGCATCTACACATCTTTTAAATACTTCCAGGGATGGGGACTCC
>NW_008795491.1:236352-245771 GCF_000699145.1 Aptenodytes forsteri
GCCCACTAAACCATGTCCCTAAGCGCCTCATCTACATGTCTTTTAAATGCTTCCAGGGATGATGACTCAACCACTTCCCTGGGCAGCCTGTTCCAAGGTTTAACCACTCTTTCAGTAAAGAAATTTTTCCTCACGTCCAATCTAAACCTCCCTTGGTGCAACTTGAGGCCATTTCCTCTTGTCCTATTGCTAGTTACTTGGGAGAAGAGACCAACCCCCACCTCGCTACAACCTCCTTTCAGGGGTTGTCAGGACATTTGACAGATTGCATGAACAGATCTGTGGCATCTCTGCTAGATTCCACGTATCAAGTCATTAGAAACTGGAAGTTTCAAGTATCCATTCATCCATTGCCACTGACCGCATCTGAGTACTGATTGAGGTCTCTATATGTAGAAATCATGCTCTACAGATAGGAAAATGGATAATCTGGGCTCGTGAGTCAGGATTAGACTCAGTGTAATTGGCAAATACAAGTCTTGGGTTATATTTTCAGTCAACCTGCATTTGACTGTAGCAGAGAAGAAAGGGAAAAATTGGCTTGAATGTTGCTCTGTGATCTCTGGTTTAAGGACTGACCTAAATTATGCCAGTTGATGGCTGAGTGCTCACATGATGCATTGCCCAGTTTTTCTCACCTGAGAAAACTCCCTTAAACTTCTCCCTTCTTCAGCCTTCTTTGTTAAGACAATACTCTGTTGTGGCTTTCGGTCAGCTTTCAAGCTGCTTTATACTGTCTGATCAATGCAAAGTAGCTGGAGCCAGGAAAAAATACTTGGCACTGAACATATACGTATTTGCCATACAAATATAACAATCCAACCTGTGGGGGTTTTTTTATGCACCAACTTCTGGATCAGGCCACTGAGTTTAGTGCTGTATTTGCCTGTGTCTAATCCTCAACTGTCTATGATTTCCCTCTGTAATAAAGCGGGAGATAGTCTAGATTCAGTGTCCTGTCTTATTGGACCAATGTTAGTCAAGGTACAAGAAGAAGTCTAGATCTCGTATGAAATCATAGGGCTAGCTGGTTGGGTTTTTTTTTTTTTATTCAGCTTTAGGTTCAGAAGTTTTTCAGATGCTGCATTGTTTCACTATGTTTTGTCTCTAGCTTAGTCTGAAAATGTTATGTCGACAGTGAGAATCTATTATGCAGGTTTTAAGAGGCAAAATATTGTTAAGCCAAAAAAATGTATACCACTTAATCATGCAGTGCTACAGTGCATTAATTCCAGAGATGGTAAAAAGGATGGTAGGGTATGCATTAGTTTACAATTAACCTGCTAGGGCCTTTCACTTCAGTAAACTTCAGGTGCCCATCCTCACTGCAGATGAGCTCTGTAAAGCTACCTCACAGTCCATGTATTTATATTGCTCTAATGATGCACATGTGCGAAACTGGAACTCAAATGTCATCTGCATTTTTTATCTAAAAAGATGAGAATAATGTGGCTGTTTACACTTTCTAATGACATACAGAGGTGATTCATGACTAAGATATCATGGCTTGAGAAGGAGAACACAGATCAAATGAACCTAATTGTCAGCCGATGTTGGAAGCAGTGGAATTTAATTGTGTTGAAAGTTGAGCATGCAGTTCTGTTCTTTCTGGATAGTCTAGGCCTCCTTCAAATTAACAGCTGAACTACTGGATTTCACTGGAGGAAGATTTAATCCTTTCATTTTTTTTCCCCCCTGACTTCAAAGGTATACTGAGCAAAAGGCTCCATGTGTAACTATGCTTAATCCTTTGTGCTGCTTTTTTCTCTTAAGATTTCTGAAGTTTTTGTCTAGCCTGATGTTACTTGCTTTTTGACCTAGGCTTTCTCTGAAGTTTGGTGATGTTGGCAATCTAAAGGGGCTTGTTATTAGGTAAGTTTATATGATAAAGAAAATACTAGATAATCACATGTTAATATCCATTGTTATGGATATTAACAATGCAGTTGCTTGTGCAATTTGTTTTAGGAAATTTTGTGTAAGCAAAAATAACGTGAAAGAACTGTTGGTTGTATAATCAAGACATCTGCATTTAATAGGTCTGTCATTTGCCTGCCTTGTTTTATTAAGGCATTTCTTCTTCTATGTTGACTTTTCTATTAATGAGAAAAGTTCAGGTCATCTCTTTTGCATAGAATCTTCCCATCTCTGAGATTTTTGCTAAAGCTTGCTAATTACCTATATTTTTGTCTGGGAATTTTGATGCAAGAACTGGTAGTATGGGCTGCTCAGGCATCAGACTGTAAACTACTTTATGTTTGCTTCTTCGTGATCAAAGAAAACAGCATTTCTTGATGAATAATTTTCTATATCTTGGGTAGAAGTACAATACCAATGTTGCATATAGATTTTTCTCAGTCATTTAGGAAAAATCCCTCACCTTTCCTCTCACTGTGTGGGAGAGCAGCAAACTCCTTCAGCTACAACAATAGAGAAACTCAAATCATTTTCCAGACTCAACAGAAGGAGCTAGAGCTCACACTGATATAAATGGATGAAACTCTGGTAATACCAGCGTGCCTTCTAAGATTGTTCAAGAGGTGAGTTTAATAGTTCCAGCTCTTATTTAGACTTGCTTTCTTATTAATCTTTTTTCTCATACAATATTTTCAGATTCTTATTAACAACCAGCTATTACCAGCTGTCTGTTCAGAACTGGTTCAGTTTACACAAACTGCAACTTCTTTACAACCACTCCATCCAAGCAACGTTTAACGCAACCAGAATATATGCACCGGCAAGTTACTCCTACCACTGTGAACATGTGAGCAGCTTGCAAAGATATGATGCACTCCTCATACCCAGCTCTGCAAATGATCTTTCAAAGCTTTGGGAAGTCACTTTTACTGATTTCCAGGTAATGTCATGGAATTGAGCCAAATGGATCCCCTAGGTAGACTGATGGGAAATTTTGCACTTAACTGCCAAGAAAGTATAATGACCTTCCATGTACAGTTTACAGGATCTCCATGGAACTTGAAATAGAAATGAAGACTTAAATTATTATACTTATCTTCCTGTCAAAGGAAATGAAAGTCTATATAGATTTTCTGTAGTCTCTTGCTTGGGTTTCCCTTTAGTATGTGGAGTGAATTTAACTTTCAGTGTTACAGCTCTCTGAACTGGGCTCTTAAAACAGGCATCAATAACAGCATCAGTCACCAAGTATGGGATTCATCTCACTTAACTTTTGATGCCTAGTAATTTTAACCTTGTGCCCTGATTATAGTCACCTCAGCCTGCCTCTAAAGCCAGTGGATAATTCCTCTGACGCATCTTAAGTCCTTATTTTAGGATGAGATTAATCATCTTCTGAAAGTGCCTATTTTTCTGCGTTTGGCAATAAGGGAGCCTAAGATAACTGGACTAGGATGTCTTGCTTTTAGATACCTGTCATAGGCATGAATAGCTGAAAAGGGGATTGAGGGGGAAAGCTGATCCCCCTTTTCTCACCATGTGATCAATGCCCACGGACTGATTTAGTGGAGCAGACAGTCAGTTCCCTGAATACCAATGTGGTAAACTTTGTGTTAGAACTGAAGCCACAAGTAAGACTTACTGGTATTGCCATAGTTGAATGCAACTTCATGTAGTTTAGCTGATTTGCTGTCATATACCGCACACTTGGATCTGGTGAGAAAAATCTAATATTAGGGTAGGCAACTGAGAGTATTTCCTTGTTTGTCACGTTGAAGTTTATGCAGTTTGAAACAGAGACTCTGGAGATTCTCAACAAATGATGCTGGAAATGCACCGTTAACTTGACAGGTACCACGCTTACAATTAAATATTACTGGGTTATCAAGACTGATCATAGATGATTTTGTTTAAAACACAACTGCAAATCCTTTGGGCAGCAGACTGAAGGGGATTAGAGTAACTGTCGGTTCTAGAAGACTGACCTGGATAAACTCAGAGCACTAACTCCAGCTAACACTGATACAATTTTGCAAGAAGCAGATACTGAATTAAAAATTCTTTCTGGCATCAGGAGCAAATTCATGAAGTTGGTTGTAACCAAGACAGCAAATACTGTATTTAATATGAGTCCTTTTGTTCTCTTTGTAGATTCAAGGTTTTAACATTCAAGAAGGACATTTTGCCTATGCAAAAGACTGTGCAACCTTTTTCTCTCCAGCAATACTTATGGGATTGGTTATGTCGCTGATTCTGCTGCTGGTTCTTGCCTATGCTCTTCATATGTTGATCCACCTGAAATCTCTTGACAGGCACTATGAATACAAAGCTTCTTCTGCCTATTTTGCACAGATGAAAGACAATGACATGGGGGATGAGAAAGAGCCGCTGAGAAGCAGTGGGAATGAGTCCGATGAACTTAGAAACCAACAGTTCTATAAGATCTATATTTAGCAGTATGCATCTGTCTCTCTGAAACAAGTGGTATTTTCTTCTGCTGGCACTGTTGTATGTAGTTTGTGCAGATTTTTCACCAACTGATGAAAAAAAAAGTAGGTAACAGACTGTTTAGCCAGTTACTGTCTGTTATTTATTGATAACCATCTCAAAGATGCCCTGGGAAACAAGATGAGAGAAAAAAATTCCATTGTGAGTAAGGGATTTCATGTGATGGGAGTTTATTCCTGTAGTACAAAACCAAAATGCGTATCTTTTCAGCCAGCTTACCAAGTCCTGAAGAGAGAATCAGTAATGGAGCCTTTGAAATGAAATAAAGATACAAAAAATTGCAAAATAATAATAAAAAAATCTCTTTGCTTATTCTTTCGGAAGGCAAGATTTTTCCTGGTTTTGTATTTCCTTCATCCACTCTGGTCTGTGTCCTGACAAAACAGCATCCATTCCTTTCTCAATATATGTTTTCCTTTTATTTTCCAAATTACATCCTCTCCTCTTTGTCCTCATAAACTCCTTTTCCTCCTTTGGAGTCTTCAGAGCCATATAAGCTGTATATTATCCACTACACTGAGGAAATAGTGATGGCTCCGGTGCAGCAGCATCTTGATAACTTTTCTCTGTCTAAGCTGGAGGCTTACTGTAAGGATCTAGTGGGAGAACAGTAGACATCTGGTCAAAAGCTTACCTTTAACTTCCCAGCTCAACTCCACACCAAAAGATGGATTGTGAGCATTATACCCTGTAATTCTAGGTTAATTTCTTTTCTATCAAATCCCATCAGTCTCCCTTGGGAGTTTTACCTGAATGGAGATAGCCAGTGCTATAATTGAAAATATATATAAACAAAGTGGTGGAAGCTCCCTAGCAGTGAAAAGGATACTGTGATATAGTTTTCACTCCTCTTTCTGAGCGTTTAAGATACTGTCTTCCCACTCATCCTTTATTCTGTTAGAGTCAAAGTTTGGGAACTCGAAATTAGCCTGTAATTTGGCCCTGACTTCTAGCAAGAAAAAATGCAGTAATGTACTAACTGTAGTGCTTTTAGGTCACAAGCAATACAAAACCCAGCATGTTAGAAAATCTTCTGCAAAACCAGATTTAGTAAACAATTTTTTTTTTGAGATAATAGATCTAATTAGTTGTTTGTGGTCTTTGTAAACTGTACTGCAGTGCTCCTCAAACACTTTGACAGGTTTCCAAAGACCTCCTGTTTATTAGCACAGATGACACAGAGACTAAATGTGGAGTCCAAAGTATTTAGTTGATTTAGGAAGGCAGTTAAGAGGAAAAAAAATACAATCTTTGAAGCATAACCAGACACAAGAGACAAGCTTCTGAGGACTTGGCAAGGCTGCCTGTGGCCAGTTACTGCCAAACTTTATCTTTTTCATGAAGGAAGCAAGCAAAAACATGGATGTCTGGGAACCTGAATGAGGTTAAAATGAGAAGGTGCAAATAAAAACCACAATATTCCATGTGGAGTGACAAAACACTCGCCGGCTTGGTCCCCTCTGCTTTAACACAGAGATGACAGATGTAGGCCGATGACAATGTTAGAAGGAGCTCAGAGTGCCAGTGCTAAATAGGTGATGTTCCTCAGAGTCTGGAAAGCAGTGCTGTTGTGCCTGGGGTTTGCTTCCCTGTCAGGCAATAAAAACCTGACTCTAATCACTGGTAGCCTGACTGTCAAAATTACCGTCATTCACTGATGTAAAACACCCACTCTGCAGAGCTGTGCATGGTGGCTTTGGGCATGGCAGTGCTCTCTAAATCTCATGTTCTCAGAGGCACAAGTGCGCTAGTTGCTCCCACAGAGCTCATTTAACCTTCTGGTTAGCATCTGATGACGCTCTCAGTATAATTCTTACCGATCATTTTCTTGCGAGTTTTAAATAGGCAATATTAGCACTGTTGCTGTAAGAGGTTCTTATGAGACTGATAAATCGGGAATAAGGGAGCTTCTCTCTAATCATGTGCCTCACTCCTCATGTCCTTCTAAACCTCCTTCCTCAGCTATTTTCCAACCCACCCGTGTACCCTCCACCTTATCTTGGTTTTGAGGGTGAGGTGATATCTGCTGGCTTTATGCTCGAGAGACTCAGCACTGCAAATCTCCAGCATGTGTCAGTGCAGAATTTTTGGTGCAGAATTAAAAGATGGCTGGGGCCCTTTCAGTAGGAATGCACTTGAACAAGAGAGGTTAATTTATACTCACTATTTACAAGGCAAACTTCACAAGAAAAAGAGAATGCAGATAAAAATTTAAAAATTCTCAAGAAAAAGAAAATTCCTCTCAGCTTTTTCTAAACCATGACACCCAGAATTTCTTGAGCGAATGAGTACAGCTAGTAGTTATCTTGTCTCTGCTGGGACTTTTCATGTTGCAGTCCTGCCTGGCAGTGGCAGATGATTTTACTCTGCCAGGTATGCTCAGCGTCATCACATTTCTACTCAGGTGCCAGCAAGAGTTAGAAAGGATAAATACACTAATTGAGTTAGACAGGAAATACAACGTTCAGTCATAGGACTGGAATTATGAGCCATATATTTGTAAAGAGTTAATGGATGCTTTAGTGGAAAAAGCACCGGAAGACAAAAAAAATCATCATCATTGCAGTTTCTCTCTCCTTGTGCCACATATAAAAGCAAGCACCCATGGTTGAAAAAGACAAAATGTGGATTTTTTGCATTCCCGGTAGGCTGTGTTTTCTGTGAGCCAAACAATCCTTATCAAATACATATTTTGGGACAACAGAGGCATTCCATTGCTCGGGTCCTGAAACAAGAAAATTCAAGTTAAAATGATTTGCTTGCTACAAAAATAAGCTACATTGGCATTAACAGACTCATTAATAAAATACAAGCTTTTTTACATGGTCCATATTCTGCATAATTTCATTGCTGCATGAGAACACAGCAGTCTTTTCAACATATATACGTTCATTCAAACAAAAGCCTGACAGCACCTTTTCAAAACTGATTTACTGTTTCAAATTCAGGGCCCCATCCACCCTCACTCAAAGTCAAAGAGAAGAGTCTAATTTCCTTTAACTGAAACAAGATAAATTTCACAGACTATGCAGCTCTCACTGTGCAACGATAACACTGAATTGAACAAATAAATACATTTGTTTCTCATACATTTCAGCTGCTGTAGTTAAAATTTTGTATAATTGCCCCTCACCCCAATATTAGGCAACTTCACATCTGCAGAAAAGTAGGTTTTCAGGCAGTACATTAAGTACTGTTGTTCAAAGTAAAGGGGTGGACTGTTGGTGTAGTATTAGTTACGAATGCACAAGGAATAATCAAAGCCAAGGTCACTGTGAAGACAGAGAAAAACCATGAGTCCACTAGCTGATAAGTAACACTGAATTCCACAAGCCAGAAGAAATAGATTTATTTCTTTCCTTCAAATTTTTAAAATAGTGTCATTTCCCTCCCCTCCTTTAAACATCGATTCTTGCTGTAGCAGCACTGGTATTTCTGGCAGATTTTTTTTTTTAATTGAGGACTTTCAAAAAGCTGGATGCAACCTTCAGTTTCAGAAACTGTCCCCAAGAGCACAGAAAGAAGGCCTGTTTGGGAAAATGGTAGCCTAGTACAAATTGCCACTTCAATCCTGAAAAGCTGTATCTAACCATGAGTAATCCTTAGCTGCTGTTGCTTCTTACTTAAAGGCACAGAAGATAGAGTCGGTGGAAGAACAATTCCCATGGGAGAATCTTCACTTGGCATCATCCTAAGAAGATCTTCCAATACCCAACACCAGGGCTTTGGGCTAGCATTCAGGTTACCGTTACGGGTAGCCTGCATTATATCTTCTCTTAGTAACTCAGGTAGTAGCAAATCAGCCTTCAGTTCTCTCCGTGACTTCCATAGCTCAGCTTACCCTCTGATGTTTGCATTTTTCAGGATGGGTCTGTTCTTCATCATTGCTTGAATACTGTTAAGGTTTTCTCCGTTTCCAGTAAGCCTTGTGACATGGCATTTAACTGAGGTATGACAGAACTCAAATCTGATTCAATGGTTCCTAGCTCACCCCTTAATTTGTTTGCTGTACCATTACAGGCCATATTTGATGTTACAGAACAAAGATCCAAAACTACCTTCAGAGCTGCGCAAACCCTGTTAACAGCCAGTCGTTTAATATGAATCATGTTCATTGTAAGAAACTTTTCATTAAAATTCAAAATTTGCCCCAGCTGAGGGAGCACATCAAGAGCTGTGACTTGCATGTAGCCACATTGGTTGGGATGCCATGCTGTGTGGTCTTCTAAGCTTGGTTTGCCTGCCGCAATATTCAAGAGAAGTGAACACAGACTGAACAGCCAATTTGGGATTCATCGTCAAGTCAGCAGGCGCACCATCCGAGAGGGCTCTGTTCCTGCCCTGGACCAGTGCTGCTCTCTGCCCGTCTGTCTGTGCAGGTAAAGCCTCATCGTGGAGTAGTTCTAAAATTAACACAAAGCATTTTATTAAGGAAGAATTTGCATCGCCTAAAAGAGAGTGAACAAAGTAACCTGCCTAAGGGATCTCGAACTTTACAGTAACAGTATATGCTGCAAATAATTCCAATAAACACGATTTTCTGTGTGTGTAGCATTTCCACAGGTAATATTGATGTATTTGCAGCTGCTTCTGAACAGGCAAGCAGCAGTAGAGAGACAGGAGAACAGCTATGCCAGTAATGAGCTTTTCTGGAAAGACGGCTGTCAACACAGGTTCAGGCTTTGCTGAAAACTCTTTTTTCATGACAATTGGTTCTTGGCCTCCATGGGAACTTACAATGAAAGCTAAGAAATAATGTTCCTGTCGTAGAATTTTAGATATGGGCTTAACCTCAGAGGAACACTCTGTTAATATCGAACCATTAATGAGATAGGAAATGGGAAGAAAGTGCTAAAACTTGTATATACATTTTTACACTTTTATTCCTTCAAGCTGATAGCTTATCATTTATCAGAAAATGTAATTTGTTTCTTCCGAGTCAGTGCTGCAAATTTGCTAGTGACTCATGTTATTTTTGACACCTAACAAAGAGA
>NW_008795491.1:246187-285089 GCF_000699145.1 Aptenodytes forsteri
GTTATTTTTGAAGCCTAACAAAGAGATTAAATTCCTGCAAATTTTGGAACAGCCTTCCTGAACATTTTGCATCTGCCTAATTCTGAATGCTTTTTCTGTATAAGTTTTATAATTTCAGTACATCAGCATGCCCAGTGCTAGCTACCTAAAGATTTCAATTGGTTATTGCAAGTAATTTCTTAGCCTGTTTGTAGGTAAGTACTGCTGCTTGGGAACATAAAGGAATATTGATTTAGGATGGAAACTCACAGTGATTTCTGCCTACAGCTCTTTTCTCTACTCATTTACCTGCTCTATAAACCTCTCTGCTTACATATGACAGAGCTTTCTTCATCTTAATACCACGATTGGATGATCCATTTTCTGAACTAATTTATCAGTGTTCATAATCAAAGTGCATTATTCCATTTATTTCATTAAATCCTGCTGTGTGAGGCAGAGAGAGACTTTTCTGGCTTGCACTCAAGGAGCACCCTTGGAGCTATAAGCCCCGTCATTCCTCTGGGCTGGGAGAAAGAGAGACAACCCGGCTGTGAGCAAGCACCATCCGCCTGCCCGAGGCATCCCCAAGCAACGCACTGCTCCAGGGGTCTGCTGCCTCCGGTCCACGCTCCATCTCTGATGAGTGAGCTGATGGGCGATGAAACCACCTCCAGCGATTGCTCTGAGGCAAACTCCTGCACTTCCAGCACTTAGACGTTCTTTTGTAAAAGTAAGTTTTCCAAATAAAGGACTTTTTTTTAATGCATCCGAGTGAGCTTTTGCATGTACAGAGCTGTGCTGGTTTTGGCTGGGATAGAGTTAATTTTCTTCCCAGTAGCTGGTATGGGGCTCTGTTTTGGATTTGTGCTGGAAACAGTGTTGATAACACAGGGATGTGTTCATTATTGCTGAGCAGGGCTGACACAGAGTCAAGGCCTTTTCTGCCTCTCACCCCACCCCACCAGCGAGCAGGCTGGGGGTGCACAAGGAGCTGGGAGGGGACACAGCTGGGACAGCTGACCCGAACTGACCCAAGGGATATTCCGCACCATATGATGTCATGCTCAGCACATAAATCTGGGGGGAGAAGAAGGAAGGGGGGGACGTTTGGAGTGATGGCATTTGTCTTCCCAAGTCACCGTTAGGTGTGATGGAGCCCTGCTTTCCTGGAGATGGCTGAACACCTGCCTGCCCATGGGAAGCAGTGAATGGATTCCTTGTTTTGCTTTGCTTGTGTGCACGGCTTTTGCTTTACCTATTAAACCATCTTTATCTCAACCCATGGGTTTTCTCACTTTTACCCTTCTGATTCTCTCCCCCATCCCACCGGGGGTGGGAGGGAGTGAGTGAGCAGCTGGGTGGTGCTTAGTTGCCACCTGAGGTTAAACCAGGACAAAAGCATTTTATTAACACCAGCTGCTTGATCATTGCAGCCTTTCCCCTTCCTCTCTCCAGAAGGGCAGTCTCCTGCCTTTAGCTTGGAGGTTAAGTGGGCTGATCAGAGCCACAAAAAGAGCAGCAACACATTTTGTTTGGCCCCATGCTGCCTCTTAGGCTACTGGGTTGCCTCTCAGATGTCCAGGAGCCAAGCTAGCTGCCCAGAGAGGCAGCAGGCTTAGCTGCAGGTCTCCAGAGACAGTCTGAAGAGTCCATTGGTGTTGGCTGGATGCTTTCCTCTCTTCCATATCCCTGCCAGTACCATCACATGATCAAGCATCTTCTTGAGAAAAACAGTTTTTCTGCCATGCCTACATGTCTACAGTGGAAGGCATTTCTTATCTATCTTCTCTGACAAAAAAAAAAAGAGCAAGATTTTCAGCCCTGGACATGATTTCTCATTGTTTTCTTCCAGCTAAAGCTGGTCTTCCCAGTGAAAAGGGCAGAGAAAAGAGCCCACGATGAAAAGTGCCCAGCTCCACCTCAGCAGGAGTAGCACCACCTCAAATGCTTTTATTTAAAAAGCATCTTCAGGAGCATGACTGTTCAGAGACATTCAGTCCCCAACAGATGAGGCAGGGGCAGCTTTCTCTGTCTTACATGCAGGCGGCACAACGCGGCTGGGTTTTCGTCAGGCTCTGAAGGGATGCGCTGGGTGTCTAATGTGGTTTGGAGGCGATCCTGGTTCCCAGGAAGTGCTGTGGTGTGATGGGCCATGAGAGGACAGTGGGATGGGGAGGAGAGGTGGGGACCTAGGGTAGGATGAGGGACTGTGGGGAGGATCAGCGAGTGCATTAGCCATTTCTGCCTCTTTGCAAGTGCTTGCCCCTCGGTTTGGCAGGGCAGGGCAGGACAAGCTGTCTACTTGCTCTGAACAGCAGCTTTCCACAGTCTGAAACTCACCAAGCTCTTATCCTTGAAGTTGCACCGTTTTTTCTTCTCAACAATGAGCATGTTTTTCACTCCCAGATGCAGTTTTCTGTCACAAAATATTAATCAAGGCTTTTCAAGAAACTGAAAAGCTTTGTTCCAGTTACAACCGTAACTTCAAAAATGTGAAGCCTAAGAGAAAGGGTCAGCTTTAGCCTCACTCCTTGAAAATCCTGCATTCAACCAGTCTGAAACCACAGCCTGTGAAATGAGGTGCGGAGTTGTTACAAATCCTGCCCCTAATCAGTGAGCCGTGGAGCAGAGGTTCGTAGCTCTAAGTCTGAGCACTAAACAAAAATAGCTGTGGTCCAGCACCCACATCCCTGGGGGCAAAATGACGTCTTTGTGAATATGGGAACAATATGCTGTCCTTGTTGTATTTTACCTTACACAGAAATATTCCTCCAACAGTATGGCTGCTTTTCAGAGTAAAGAAACTGTGATACTAAAGACAAACATTCAGGCCCAAGGGAGAGCAGACAGAAAAGAAGAAAAAGTGGAAATTGTGGAGAACCCGAATTCAAAAACACCACGCAAATGTCCTCCAACCTAGACACGTGTTGCTCTGCAGTTATCTCTAAAAATGCCTTGTGCTTGGTAGGTTTGTCCTGTAGAAGATGGTATGTCCCTGGAGGGGACTGTCTGTCTTTCTGACTTTCAGGTCTGTCTTTCCTTTCCAGGTATCAGTGAAAATCCTTAAGCCTATTCCCAAAGCAGCATACCCTCAGCATTAATGTTCCTCCATTTCAAATGCGCTTCTGTTTCATTGGCTTGAGGTGACTTGGCTCCGTGCACAATACAAGAAAGAATTTTAAATCCGGCTGTTCATCTCGTGGATCCCTTTTGTTATCGTGGCTGTTGCCTGTAGTGCCGGCTGGGAATTTTTAAGGGTTGAAATGATTTCTCTAAACACTTACAGTAAAACTGATGCTCTGCCAAAATCACTCGAGACCTCTGTCCCTCGGATATGCCATGCAGCCTCTTAAATTTTGCAAGAACTCCATAGTGACAATTAAAAAGGTAGAGAATTACACTTACTATCTTGCAGTGGCATTGCGAAGATTAATGGACCACCACCACAGTGGAAGTGATAGCGTAAACCTCTCCGAAGGCAGATTTTTTTCATGTAATTAAGATGATCAGGAAAACTTCAGTTCTTCTGAAAATCTGCATAGTGAATTACATAAAACCGTTGTAGGAATTTGCGTGGAAGTAGCTGTAGCATCATACTCAAGTAGTGTCTGAATACATCTTTGGCTATGTTTCTTCGGCTAACCGCTAAAAATAATTTCTTAGGCAATGTTGTAACGCACTTCGTCGTTGTCAATTGTGCAAAGGCGCAATCGCGGTGGCGGGGAGCGGGGCCGTGCCGCCCTGCAGCCGGGTTTTGGGTTGGTTCGGAGCAGGACAGCCCCCTGGTGAGCGCCTCCGACCACTGCAGCTCCCCGGCCGGGAGGAGGTTTTTCAGTGCAGGTGCAGAGATTGAAATAGCATCATTCCCCCCGTCTTTTTCTTCCTGGATAATCAGGCCACGCTATATGACCACAGTCACCCCGTCAGAAGGTGTTGGTCATTTTATTTGTCGACGTGTTATGGAAAAATATATGACCTGTCGCTAAGGGACTTAGTTTTCCAGCTACCGCTGACGTCCTTCCAGACACATGAACTGCGTTTGAACAAGCTTTTTAGAAAGACATAAAGGCAGGTACAAGAGTGAGCTGCTGATGCCAGCCAGCGTCTTGCAAGCCGTTCCAGGCAGAGGCAGCCATCATCTCTGTGAGCCCCACCGAAATCAGAAGGTTACTGGTCCGGGACACTGCAAACCACTTATGCGGACAGATGACATTGAGCCGGAGGCTACTGCTATGCCGTCAGCTTCAGTGGTACCTGATTTCAGCAGGAACCTTCACTTTACATGCAAGGTGTGAGGGATCTGGGCTTGGAGCTGGGATCTCACTCATTTTTCTTCTCTACTTCCAAACTCAAAAGTGAGTTAATGGTTGCAATTATTAATGAAAGTTTTGTGGCCCATTAGGAAGCCTAATGTCCAAATTATTCTGTGTTACTAAAGTCTCATTGCTTCCAGGACACACTGCAAGACTGTCTGGGAATTTCAAAGGAAACGCAGGTAACATTTCTGAGGTGAGTTATGGAGAACGCCTGGTGCAGGAGAGCATCTACAGCGCTGAAGGACAGACACTGATACACCACCAAGACCAGCCTCTCTCCAAGGGCCCCTCTAGAGAGGGGGTTGGACCTTAGCCCCAACCTAATGGTGCCAATCTCGTCGCCTAATTCCGTGTGTCCCCCCAGATCTCCCAGCAGGAGACCTGAGACCCATGAAAGGCTCCTGCCATGTGGGACGAGGTGCCACCTCCACTAATGGGGAGGCAAATGGCAGGGGCTCTGTGTGGAGACCTGAGTTTTTTAGCATGATGTGAGCTGGGACAAGCAAAGTGCCATTGCCAGGGTGCATCAAGGGCTGCTCCCTAAGGGCCAGGGAGATGTCCCACAGCCCCTGAGCATGGCGAGCAGGGCCTGAGGGCCTGGGCTGGGCTGAAGTGGGGCCCTGGGAAATGGGCAGGGGTGGGGGAGGCTGGTCAGGGACATGAGAGCCCATTAGTGTCCACGAGGGCTCTGACAGCTCTCTCTTGATCTCATGTTGTTTTCTGAAGAGTTCACTTTCTTCCTACCCTTATCCCTGGAGGAAGCAACATCTTCAGTTCCCTGTCCTTAATAAATGCACAGAAAGATTGGGGCTAATCGATAGACCTGAGTCTGATTAGCCCTTTTTGGTCTCCCTAAGATTCTCATGATGCAGGGGACCTTCACTGCTTCAGTTAAATATTAGGGATGTAGAAGTTTTCTTTAGGTCATACATTTTATGAGACATCTTTGAATTTCTAATAAATTACATAAAAACTCATGAGACATCACTGAATTGCTAGACTAGCCCTAGTTTTGTAGGAGCTGCTTTGTAAGAGCAGTTACAGAACAATCTGAAATTAATTCCAGTAGGTGAAGCTCAAATAAATTTTGTTGCTATTGACCTTCTACATCCAATGACCTGGAAAAGTGGCCTCCCTCGCTTGTATTAAAATTCTACAAACAAAACAGCTTCATTAGGTCAATTAATTTGCATACATATGTTAAGAAGAAGACTTCACTGTGGGGGAGGAAAAATTCAGCTGAAAAATCAATCCCAAATTCAAGGCATTCAAGGGAACCAAGGGAATCAATCCCAAATTCATGTTAATTTATGGACTGCTTCTCTGACATCCATTTATCTAAACTTCATCTAGATTTGTTTTTCTGTTCGTAGCTAGGGGCATTATTTGTTCTTAACCAGCTTGCCATACACCAGCAAGAGTATTACACCATACACCAGCTCTGTATTACCAGCAGAGCTTGCATAAACTCCTAGGACTGAGACTTATAAAGCATCTCAGATTGCAAATTAACAGGATAATTCCAAAAGATTCAATGTACTTAGGGCTACGACCTTTGCAAATCAACAACACCCCACTCCAGGCAGCCCATGGCATATTCTGAATTTTTCAAAACTCTCTCAGTTGCGAAGCCTGCCCTGGTGCTCTGTGGCTGTGCAAGGGACTGAGACATGTTCTTGCTAGTGCAATATTTATACAGCGTACTGTGAAGAATAATAATAGCACCACCATTACCACTGCAACCACAGTGACCTTCTAGACTTAAAATTTCTTCTCAATAACCTGAGAAAATGCCTCTTGTGGAACCACTGATCTGTGCGGCCAACAACTATGCAAACCCCCAGCTGCTGTCTGATGCCTACCTGGGAGGTTGTGATGTTGGTGAATGTCATGCAATGCTGATTAAAGACAATTATGTTGTCTCCTTGACTGGCAAGTGGAGAACAAGAAAAATATTTGATGATTTCAAACCCTTAGCACCTGTTGCAGCTTGGTTAGTCTTCAGGAAAGCTGAGGTTCAAGTACTAAAGCAACGAGGAATGATACTGCTGAAGTTGTAGTGTTAGTACACTCCTGTCTGGTTGTGGTTACATGCAGAAGCATAGAAAAATAGATGCACTAGACAAGAAGAAATTCCACTAAGACTATTAATCTAGATAAGATATATTCCTTACATAAGGAATATAGAGTATTGAGTGCTATGTTCTTCCATGGTAAAATCTGGCAAAAATTTGTAAAATCATTCAGTTTCATGTTGTAGCAGTCTTGAGGCTCCAGAGTACCAATACCTCCTTCCACTTCTCTTGTAATCAGTTTGGTCACTGAGGGAGCCAAATTATCACTTCAAACAGATGTTGTCCAGTCAAAAATTTCTGGGGCTCCTTCCCACAGTGCTGTGCTCAATACATTCAATACATTTTTTTTTTTTTTTAACGTCTCAACATAATCCAGTCAAAGCTTATTTTCTACCACATACTTAAAATCCTGATTCCTCAAAAGGTAGATACATAAAAGTTTTCTGTATGTTTCACAGAACAGCAGCAGTCATAAAAAAGTTCTGTTAGGTGCTAATTTGCTTCCAAGTCATGTATTCTGACAAATTTTCTGTTTAATATCAACATAATCCTCAAAGCTTATTTTCTACCACATACTTAAAATCCTGATTCCTCAAAAGGTAGATACATAAAAGTTTTCTGTATGTTTCACAGAACAGCAGCAGTCATAAAAAAGTTCTGTTAGGTGCTAATTTGCTTCCAAGTCATGTATTCTGACAAATTTTCTGTTTAATATCTGTTAATAGACCTTAGCAGAAAGCTAGCTTGGCTGAGGCCAGTGTATAATCATGCCAAAACTGTGACAAATGGTATTTAAAATTAACAGGTATAATTTCACTTCCTGATTCTGGAGACAGATCATTATTTACACATTGGCTATATCCAAATACAGTAAAACATTGTATAATATGAAAAGGATCCTAAACTTTCAAAGATAATGCGTGGTTTTTTTTTCTCTTTCAGGCAGTTTGCCTCATACTAATGGGTATTTCTCAACAATACTGGAGGCTTCATCATGTCACTTGGGTGAAGAGGGTGGTTGTGGGTAGACAGCCATCTTTCTGTGGAGGACAGATGTGCCTCTGACAATGCCTCACAGGTGGTTTTAAATACAATAATCATCTCCATAGGCTTGCCTGGGTCAAGACTGAAAATGTGAGGCAATATACCCATGGCACTTTCACAGGTGGACCTGTTGTCTCTGGAGCTGGCAGGAGACACGTCTTTCCTCCAAAAGGTACCTGATTTCAATACCTTTTCCGCAGTCTCTGCCTGAAGCCACTCTTACTTGCAACATGGTACTGGGAAGGTAATATCATCAAGAAAAAAGATAATATCATTAGTTTTCACCCACGCATTCAGATGCTTACAGTCTTTTATGTGAAACAAGGAAAGAGCAAGACCCGGCTCAATATCTCCTATGCTCTTCCACAAGCTTTATGATTTTTTATCTCTTTTAAAAGCTTTTTAGCAGTTACAGGGAGACTGAGTTCTCTTGTCAGGTTGGTTTTTGTTGAGTTTTCAGTCTTGTAAAAACCTGCTCAGCTATTCTCCTTTCATCCCAGGATACCAGGACTGATCAAGTCTGAGAGTATGAAGTCTTGCTCAGATACATGCAGTAGTTTTCTTAGTATGGACTGCTCTTCAAAGGATCCTAGAACCAAACTGTAGCAATAAGCTTTTAATGATTTCTTTAAAAACGGGTAATTTCCCTGCAAAGCCTCTTTTCTTCTTTCAGACTAGGAAATAAATAAATAAATAATGGCAAACCTATCTATATTTATTACGGTTAACAACTGTTTTTACATTGTCTATCCTAGGCCCCTGTGTTGTTTTTCTACTGTGCAAAAATGCATACAAGATTCATGTTTCAGCAGGAGTCATCAGGATGTCCCAAAATGCAGGTTTTCTGCTGTCTAGATTGGAGCTGTGTGGTGAGGTAACTGCCTTCTCCTCGGAGAAAACTGCTTTATAAGGAGGTGCTGACACAGGGTTGAAAACTTACAGAAAATTTCTGTAAAACAGCAACAAGAAATCTGCCAGACTGTCCTTATCCCCAAGGACTTTATTGTGAACATAGTGTCTTTGTTTCTCCTTATCACCTTGGTCCTTATCACTGAGGACTTTAATGTGGACATACTGTCTTTGTGTCTTCAGGTCTGTATTTCAGATTCAATACTCCATGAAGATTTGTTGATGGGGAAATTACTTGAACATCATTAGCTGTGGACTCAGCCTTGTGGCCATGAACAATTTTCTATTGTCTTTTATGGGAGCAGGGTGACACATAGGAAAGCAAGCATATGGTGCAAAGATCCCACATCCACGTAAACAATCAGAAAAGCCTTAACAGTAATTGGAGCTTGAAAAAAACCAGAGACACTTGCCATAAAATGGTATACAAGAGTAGATTTGCTAGGGTGTTCTTCAGGGTTTCCAGAAGATATCCATTCCTTGAGTAGAAGATGCGTCTGGTAAAACGTTACATTCTCTTCCCACCACTGCATTTTCTCTATAACATTGCTCTATAATTTTTTGAAAGCTAATGAAACTGCTGCTGATATCAGCATTGGAAATTCAGACACACCATCATTTTCTCTGAAGACTGGCATTTATTTACTATTTTTAGGACATTTTCACTTTGTTTTTTCTTAACTCTGAATGTAGAAACTTTTAAAGAGACAAACATGGACTCTGCCACAGAAATGAAACAATTTCTCTCTTCTGACTAATCAAATCAGAGACAGGGCAGGAACGGACTGTGGCTCTAATCTGTATGAGAAGTGAGACCAGTTATGGATATTTATCTATTTGTATTTTCCTGGAGTCCTCCAGAGGTGCCACGCACAATCAGGTCCCCATTGTGCTGTACATTGCAGCAACACCAAGTAGAAGATAGTACATGTTGGTTAGAAGGTCAGTTACTTTCTATAGTCTATGAGTCTTTTGTCCCTGTCCAGAAGTGTTTATATTGACTAACTAATTTGTCCACCTCTGTGTCCAAATGACTGTCTTCAGGCAAAATTTACTCATTGTTTTGCTCTGTCCCATGTTCCAGAGAAGGAAACCTACCCAGAGTGCTAAAATCGCCTGGCACCCACCCTCCTTTGGGGCAGGATTGGAACCAGCTGGTGTGACTTGTGGGAGAGACCAGGCAGGAGAAGTGGACAAGACAACTGGGACCTGCAGAGCTTCAAGATGTCTTATGGTTAACCTCCAAAAGCTGATCTGAGAGGTGCCCTCCCCTGGTAGAGCCACCAAGTAAGGGATGAGCACCTACCCTAGCCCAAGGGGGTTGAAATACATCCCTTTGTGAACACAGAGGAATTTCGTCTGCCCGTTGTAAACAAAACACTTGAGAACATCCCCCGTCAACCTCTGCTTGTGTGCTGAAACAAGACCTCTGGAAGAAAAGTAGGCAGCTTTTAAGTATTTCAACAGGCAATGGAGTTATTTCTAGTCTAAGCTTTGCAGTCCAGCATGCTGAAAAAAAAAATCCGTGAAGAAATCTGAGTGATAAGGTGTTTTGGGCCTATCTTGTAGCTGCAGTGTTCATACACCCTCATTGTGGCTTCTCATAGCCAACAGGATTTTATTTTAAAAAGTTTATTTTCACGTATCAGACTTGTCTATTTCTATCTGGTAGGTGTCCATGCTTATCAAATGCCACAGTCGCTTTTAACCTGCCCAAAGGCACTCTAGATAGGAATGTCAGTTTTATTCTGAAAAAATGGCATAGGAACTCAGGTTTATGCACCTTTCCTTTTATCAGGTGGGCAGCTGGACCGTGTGCATTGAGGCAAGAAAACACCACTGTGAGTTGGGGATACACACAGAAAGGTGGCAAGTTCCTGCTCTGTACAAATGGGATGAGACTCTACTTGGCGTCCTACTACCATTTTCTAGGTCCCTTGAATCACCAGCCGGGAGACAGGGAAGAAATGAACTCAGGAGAGAAGCAAAAATGTTTGTGAGTCTGAAGACACCTTCATTCCCTGCCCAGGAAAAAGCTGCTGCCACCCCATTCCTGCCTTGCCTCATCAGTCCTAGACTTTTCCTCTGCCACAGCAACTGTTTGACTGCCCTTGTTGAATCCAATTTTAGGAAAAACCCAGATAAAACATATACTGCCTTATAAAGAGGCTTTACTTGAGTGTGCATAATACTTCCGTCTGTTGAGTCAGATTCTCAGCTGATGTGTAATCAATTTTAGATGATGTACGTGCTGCTTAGCCTTGTTTATTCTTGCCACTTCTGGCCTCATACTCATTTAAAATATAGGAATCTAACTAACTGAAATACCGGAAAAGCCAGTGGGGATCTCTCCAGGAGCTTAGTGGGCTTAGGAGTTGGCACGAGTGGGTCAGACCGGTGGTCTATTTTCCCCCCTCCACCAGCGGTGGATAGCAAGGGAGTCTGGGATTAGATGAAACTTGGGGTGACCCCAGCAGTCTGTGCCGCGCAGTACATCCGAGGGGAGTCCTGCCCGACCTCCCGTGGAGGCACAGCCTGTGCCCTCCGGCAGGAAGGGGGGAGGAGCCTTTTGCTCCGTGTTTGCTGAGGAGCTTAGTTTTTCTCTCTGCCCATCTCACTCCCTCTCTTTACTTGTTCAGCTTGGTTTCTCGCAATATGATCTTCCCCTCCTGGCTGTCAGTCAAGAAGATTGGCATCTGCCTTGTGCAGAACGGCTCCCTTAATTATCCCCAGGAGCATCCCGCTTGTGGTCTTTTTCCCTTTTCTGTCTCCTGCCTGCAGACGGCTGGTGAGAGCCTTCCTTCTGTTCATTTTTGCTTGTGCCCTTGTCATACGATTCCTACCTGACCTTTTCCATAGCTGCTCACCAGTGACACTCGAGTAACCCAGAGCCCACCCCTTGGTGGACCACCTTACAGGGCAACGAGGAATTTTCTCCCGTCTGCCTCCTGCTCTCTTCCCCCTCCTTCTTTTCCTCCCAACATTTCTTGAACTCTGAGAGGTTTTATAGTTAACAAGCCTGAGCACTGCTGCTGTCTGCCCTCCCGTAGATTTATTCCTTGGGGTCTGCACTTCCCCTCTTCGTTCCTTGTAGTTGTCAGATGTGATTTCCCATGGTCCCTTACAGAGACGATGGAAAGCAGAGGCGCGATCACAAGCCTCAGGCGTTCTTCCTCTTTCAGAAGAGGGTCAGGTCAAGGCTGGCTGTGATGAACGTTGCCAGTCTGATGAAGGCAATCCGTTTAATAAGGGGATGCAGATGCTTGAGGAGAAGGCAGCTCTTCTACAATCCCAATTTGATACAATTAAAGATGTGGAAAATCTTTTTCCGCCTCATATCCTGAAAACCTTGTGGCAGATGACTGCATCTCACTGGAGAAGAGATTAAAGGAGGCTATTGTGTGAGAGAAAAGGTCCGGAGTACAGCACTGAAAATTACCCAGTGCCTGGGGAGGAGAAACCACATGAGGAGAACTTTAAAAAGACCAGAACTATTTAATATGGAAAGGCGAACAGGAGGAGGAAGTACGATAGTGCGACGTATTTTATTGGAGGGTGTAAAGACAGCCAAACAAGGGATATTTTCTCAAATAAACCTCTTGATCTAAGGACATGGGGTCACTTTGCAGCATATAAGGGCAACATCTTTCAGACAAGTCAGCTGAATTTATTTGTGTCATGCATATGTGTGGTTCACAACGACACAAGGAAATCCAGGCGTGTAAGGGAATATGACTGCTCTGCCAGGCCTTGTGTGCAGAAAGTGAGATTCATGTAGCTGGCTCTCGTTCTGCATGTCCTCAGGGATGGATCCATGCTGAGCATATGTGCAGCATGGGGCTACAGTCCTCTTCTCCCTTTTCCCAGATGTGAGCTGGCTATGTCCGGCACGTGGGATGATGGAGCAGGAGAAGGGCTCTGCTACCCTGCAGATGGAAATGCACCATCTGGAATAGGCCTGTTGCTCCCCTGCCTACGCCTGCATCTCCTCCTCTGTCATGCAGTGTCCTCCTCTCAATGCTGGGGGAGTATGTGCTTGAGAAGCTGGAGTATATCATCCGCCCATAGTAGGTTGGAGGAGAAAGGACGACAGTCCTCCCTGTTGATACTCCATAGCATCGTATGTGTGTGTGTGTGCTTGTGTGTGTATAGATCTATTATAATTCTTTTAGACACAGCGTTGTGTTTTATGATTTCCTTTATGTTGGCAGGTGTGGGACCTCCCTTGAATTGTAGGCTGCTGTTGAGTTTAAAAGCAGCAATGTCAAATAGAGAAATGTAATGGCTGAAAGAAGCTGCTTGACTTTCTAAGGCTGTGTATAGGTGTGGGGTATTGCTCTGTAGAAGGCAGACCCTATTATTTGAAGAGACATGATTAAAAAGATCTGGAGACAGATGCAGTTTGCTTAAAGGTAAGAACTGGAGATCTTTCCCAGGTCGGTATCTGATGCAGATCTTTACTTCATTCTTAACGTTAACAGTGTGACTACAGTTGCAACAGCTTGATTCTCCTTACGTGTTTTGGTAGCTTTCTCCACTGTAATGAGCCAATGCTTGTGCCTTGCAGTGAAAGCTGTGCACATCACTTCGTGTGAGAGCTCATCAAAAGTCTTTGCATGGGGATGTGTGAAGGAAGAGGGGCAGGGCTGATGACACAGGATTTGATTTCCTTCCATTTGCCACTGCAGCTCCCATTCTGCTTACCAGTTTTTTTTCTACAACTGCAAAAATCTGAATTAGGTTCCGTGTCAGGATCCAAGGGGCTTTCCAGTGCCTGAAAAACAAGGATCTCCGTGGTGGAAGCTCTCTCTGGCAGGTGGCAGCTACCCAAATTTTGATCCATACAGGCAGATGTCTGGGAAATAACTGGCCATAAAGATTTTGAAGCTTGGGTCGAAACTGTCCAAAACGTCAGCTTGAGGACTGGGCTGTCAAAACCAAGCACAGCTACAAAGCTCCCGTTTGCTTTCTTTGCATTTTAACAGATTCCTTCGGGTAGCTCTGGTCACATTGGCTTCTTCTACTAGCCGCCTGGAAACCCAGAAGCACTCAAATCAAAGTCAAAGTGTCAATGGCAGAGTGTCCCCTGCAGCTATGCGGGCTGTGTTTGGCATGGGTTCATGTCTCCCCTGGCACAAAACAGATGCCAGAGAGTGGTTCCCCTTCCCCAAATTGCCTCTGACTTCAGGGCCAGACTGTGAAATGTTGACCTTGCCAGGGAAAGCCAGTGCCGCTCCTTCCATGTCCAAGTCTCTGGATATATTGAGTTGCGTCCTGTGCCTGTGCTGCTGAACAGGACTCGCCAAGGCGCGGACAAGCACAATCTCTTCTTGGAGGGCTACAGCTGCCTGGGGAGGCTTTCAGAGGACCTGGGAGGGTGCCAGGAAGCACAGATCAGAGTCAGAAAAGTTTGGCACGGTCCCTGGCTGGGGTCTAAGTGTTCAGTGCAAGGAGGGTTTACCAGCACCGCCTGGAGAAGCACAAAGTCCCATCCCCTCATCACGGCGCTCTCCCGCTCCTCTTTCAGAGCACAGCTGGGATGTGGGATTCGGTTTAGCAGCAGGGACTGACCAGGCCAGGCTGCAAAGGTGAGCGGCAACCAGAGAGAAATAGCAGAGAAAAAGTTTGCTGGTGAGAAGGCAAAGGGAGTGCAGACGTGGTAACTGTATAGGGCTGATTCCTGCTTTCCAGCCAGGTCTGTGAGGCATGGCAGGAAAAAGAAATGCCTTGAGCAGTTGCCTTACAGACATTACAGAGTTATGCTTGCAAACCTGCAGTCCTGCACCTTTTTCCTTCTGTTAACTGCTGTGCATCCACTTGGAAATACATGCTACCTAACCGCTCAGCCCGTCTGAAGGGCCACATCCCCTGACATCTGCAGCTTCGGTGAGAGTCGAGAAACCTTAGGATCTGCAGAATCGCACGCCTACAGGGGGAGACATGACTAACTCATTATTTGTTAACAGGATTTGATTCACAGACTGCTCTGAAAACAATCCCTTATGGGATTCAATTACCAGCAGTTTTACTACATATCAAAGGAAGCATCTGTAAACCCAGAAAATGACTTACAGCTTAAGACACCCGTCTTTAAGTTCCAGAGCTGCTAAATAGTTCAGAAGTCCTCAGTTCTGAAATACGGAGCCAGGCTGGATTATATTGTGTCATTTACACAATGCTGCGTGGTGGAAGGCATAGACAGTCGGCTGTCTTACATGGTTATGGAAAGCAGGTGAGACTACAGGAGGACAGAGCCTGTGAAGCGTAAATCCAAATAGTATTTCCAAAGAGTGATTAGAAAGGTCCCAGGAGATGTTGCTGCATTTTCCATCTTAGAGCAGCTTGAAGACGGCTCACCTCCTTTATGTCTGTATCTAACACTATCCACTGACGATGTTTTGCAGTATGTAACATTTTCTGAATATACCCGTAAATTGTGGGTCTGATTTCACTCCAACTGAAGTCAGTGGGAGACATGCAGTCTGTTTAGCAGGAGGTGGATTACCCCTGGCCTCATTAGCATCATTTTCTTTTACAGCTGTGGACCAGCCTTGCTCTTGCTGTCACGGGAAGGTAAAAATGAAGATGTACTGCATCAGGGTGATCTGCCATACCTTGCATATATTTCCCTCTCCTTGTCTTTGGTGTATTCCCCTGTGACTTTTGCTGGGAGTCCATGGAAGATTGAGGAGAAAAGAGTTGTTTAAGGTGTCCCTGAGTGACTGCCTACCCCTGCTGCCCCACCACTCTTTCTTCCAGCTTTGCAGAGTGAAACTGGTCCCTGAATTTAGCAGGTATCTCCCCCAGGGAATTTACACAGCCACATGCAGCCTTTGTGAGCATTAATCACAGCATCCCTTGTGACAATTTATTTATTTTTTTTTAATTTGAGGATGTTTACTGTTTTCCTGTTAGAATGAATTTCCCAAGCCACTTGCCTCTTCATAGAGGCTGTGCTCCATCTCACATGCTTTGTGGATTGGCAAGTACTCTAAAGATGAAGGCACATCTAAATCCATGCATCTCCAATCATGTGTCACCAGTGGTTGAGGTCTCCTAATGATTGAATCTCCTGTTTAGGGAATTACAAAAGAGCATTGATTTAGCTGAAAAAATATCTGTATCACAGGGGCAGTGAGGAGTCCAGGTGCTGTCGCTGTTGGTGCACTCTTACGTTGTGCAGTTTTCATATCTGCGGTGGCACGAAGACAAGCAGGTGTGAGCCAAGGAAGCAACTGATAGACCAGGAGAGCTGGGCGGTGCTGCATCAAATCTAAGGCTTTGGTAAAAGATGAATGTTCATTAGAAGTTGTGACTCCAGCATCTCAGCAAGCCGTCAATGAAACACTGTAGTCTGTAGCAATTCCACACATGATTATGGAAAATTAAGTGCACAGAAGCTGTTTTGAGAAGATGGCTGTACAATCCTTTATGGTGTTAACTTTGTCCACAATGTCAGGAAACTCTGCACTTTGGCAAAGCTGTGGTATTTGCCAAATAACTTTTTACCTTTCATTTGGTCCAAAGAGAAACTGGAACAAAAGGTAATAAAAGCTAAATGATTAATGTATTTTTATTTCGAACTCTTCAAACAGCTGAGAAGTCGCATGCCATTTCTAGATGAAAGCAATTAAACTTAAAAAAGTGTATATACTTTTGACAAACTGTAGTTCCTTCCGGAAGCAGCCTACTTGTAATTAAAACATTGCAGCTGCAGTACTAGAAGAACGGAAACACTGAAAAGCAGTAAAATCTTTCCACTCACTTTGATGGGCTTGGCATCAAGACTCTACAGATGAAAGGCAGAGTGCGTCTCCAGGAGTTTAACACAGGGTTCCTAACAAAATTCCCCTCTGCCTGAGTGGTACCAGGAGTGCAAAAAATCAGGGAATTCACTTGTTCATCTTCTTAATCTGCCTCATGTAATGAAGTCAGCCCCTGGAAATGAATTCCTGTGAGGTGTGTCTCCTCTGTTAGTCTTTGCTGCTGAATAAGGTTTTGGGCAGTATATAGGTGAGGTGCAGAGTGGTCTGATAGTGAGGTCTGAGATGAATTGTCTGTCTGTGAAATCTGCTGCAGTCCTCTGAGTATTTTACTGAGTACTATAGCCCTTGATTTTTGGTGTAGTCTTATTCCAAAGACAGCTGTAAATCTTGCACCAAAGAAGACCTCTTCTTTAAAGTATTCCAGAATGGATTTATTGGTATTGGGTGATGGCTGGATGTATTCGTCATCACTGTTTTAAAAATTAGAGAAATTAGGGCTACAAAAATAGAGTCTTGGTCTTTGTTGGGGAAGAAGCACTACCAAGGAGCAAAGGAAGGCTGAATTATGGGTCTTAAGCAGAATAAATACACAAGACATGGGACCAGACAGGATGCACCGGAGGGTGTTGAGGTAATCAGTGGGCATTACTGAGAGGCTGTGTCGTTTTTGAAAGGTCTTGGTGGTTATGGGAGGCTTCTGATGCATTGAAAAGGAAATTGTCACACCCGTCTTCAAAAAGGGCAAGAAGAATGATGCAGAAAACAGCAGGGTGGTTGGTCTCCCCTTGGTCTCTTGTAAGATTGTGGAGCAAATCCTTTTGGAAGCCATATCCAGGAAAATAAGATGCTTGGGAAAAGCCAGCAGGTGTTCCTCAAGGAAAAAATCCTGCCTGATCAGCCTAGTTGGCTTCTATGATGACTGGTCCTGCATATGAGGGGAGAGCAGTGGATGTCATGTGCCTTCATCTTCTGCAGTAGCCTTGTGACAAATTGTGGAGATATGGGTTGGGTGGGTGGAGTACAAAAAGTGAAACCTGGTTGAGTGACTGGGTTCAAAGTGTAATAGTCAATGATGTGAAGGTTAGCTGGCAGCATGCGATGCCCTGCACCTGACAGGGAGCAGCCCCATGCAACAATACAGGGCTCAGTGTTGACAGAGTAGGAGGCATCTTCACAAAAAATGGATCTGGGGGTCATGGTGGACAGCAAGCTGAACATGATTCAGCAGTACACCTTTCTGGCCATGAGGGCCAACAGTTCACTGGGCTGCATGATCAAATGTGGGGTCAGTGAGTCCAGGGAAGCAATTATTCCCCTCTGCTTGGAATTCATGTGGCGGCATCTAGTTCCAGTTTTGGTGACCCCACTATGTGAAAGAGAGTAATAATGTCAAACAAGTCCATCACAGGGCCACAGAGATGATTAGGGTGTACAACAGGAGGCCAAGGGGACGGGTTTTGTTCAGCCTGCAGAAGTGAGGGGGTGGGGGGTGGCTAAGGGTGGGGGGGAAATCTACTTGCTGTCTTCAACTACCTACTTGATAGGACTCTTTTGAGGTGCATGGTGAAGGGGTGAGTGATGGTGGACACAAGTTGCAGCAAAGTAAATTCCAGCAGGCTATAAAAAAAGGATTTTTTTCATAGTGGGGGTCATTAAGCTTTGGAACAGGTTGCTGAGAAGATCTATGGACTCTTCATCTCTGGAGATATTTGAAACTCAGCTGGACAAGGCCCTGAGGAACTTGACTCCACTTTGAAGCAGGCCCTGTTTTCAGCAAGAGGTCAGACTAGATGTCCTCCAGAGGTCCCTTCCAACCTAAGTTATTCTATGATTCTGTGATGCTACAAAGTGTGGTTTTTTTTTCTAATCTTCTGGAGCTTCTTCAGCTCTTTCCTACACATCACTCAGCACTGTCCTGCTCCCTTTACAGATTATTTCTTCTAGTCAGACTTGTTCATGCAATGTAAAACCTCATCATGTGAATGCTGTACAGCCATTTCCATCGGCTGTGTTATCCATCAGCCTTATTTTAAGGGAAGCTCTCGGTTCAGGGAAAGCTCTGACACTGTTTAATTCACAGCTGTTGAAATCAGGTCTGATGTCCATAGCCGAGTGCTGCAGAGCAGGGATGTGACTGTCTCCTTATGGCTCCAGTGTAATGTTTGAGGAAAGAAGAACCATGTCATTAATTTCATTCCCAATTGCAATAGCCCATCCTCCCCACATCTCAAACCACATCATCTGGGGTAAGTTACTGCTTGCCACAGTGTTCTTATAAAGCAGGAGAGCAATTGGAGTAGAAGTACAGTAAGTTCAGGCTGGGTACATTTTTATATTTACAACTTACAGCATAATTGTAGCCACTACAATGAACTAAATCATTTTTGCCAGAGGTGTGTAGGGCAAAAACTTCAGGTGATGGGAAAGACATGCTTTCTATGGGTTGGTGGGTTTTTGTGTCCAGTTATAACCTGTGGACAGATAGGATATCAGGAGAAGAGTTTTTGTCAGAAGGATAAAGACCAAATGTGGTGTCCAGACTTTTGCCTGGGCTCTGGCATGCCCATGTGGTGTGGTGTGGTGCTGTGTGTGCCTGGAGGTGAGCATGGGCCCTGGTCGGAGGGTTGCTCCATCAGCACAGGGCTGTGCTTTGGCCATCTCACGTGTCCTCCTGCAGGGCTTGTGCTCGGCAGCAGCACGGGGAGCCTCGCAGCCGCTTCACCGTGCAGGACAGGCACCTGGGGGGGGGGTTGTTTCCCCTTTGCTTCTTTGCTCGCAGAAGCAACAGCTTCATTTGTTATTACTTCTCTTTCTGCCTCCCCCTCACTTACAAATCAATGACCAGTTTCTTAAAGTGTGGCTAATTAATAGCTCACTGCTCCTAGAAAGAGGCAGTGTGATGCCTTGTATCACCTCTAACTCCTCCTTTACTCTGAGCATAGTTTCAGTTGGCTTTGGTGCTTGCTGATCTCAGGGTAAACTTAGAGATCCGAAAACTAACCTAGCAGATTTTCTGGTTACTTCATGTACTTTTCCTGAATCTAAATTAACCAGTGTTAGGTCTCCAGTATGCACTTGTTTGCATGGGCTTGGTAAGACCAAAGTAACTACATTTCTGCAGTCCTCTGAATGAAAGCTGTTTTGCTTCAAGAACACATTTAATTTTCAATTATTTGAATTTTTACCTGGCTAACTTGACCTTGAACTAAATAAATCTGGTTTAAATAATAATATGCAGGGGCTGTGGAGCAACAGCCTTTGTTTAAATGTGACAGCAGGGAGGTGAATAGAGTCAGCTGCAGATGCAGTGATGTGAGTTCGAACCTTGTGCTCAAGGCCATTTCCAGTTAATCTAACTTCCCCCGTGCCACAAGCTGCAGTGGCTTTTATGTTTTTCCTATGGGAGCATAATGGCCAGCTAGATTTGGGTAGATCTTCGCCCTTTGAGACAACTTCTGTGTGTGGACCAGGTCAAACAGAAGGGTGGCATAGCCTTTTCTTTTTAACCAATTCCAAGGTGTAAGAAGCTGAATGTTCTTCAATTAGAGAAAAATCCCAACAGCTGCACAATCAGGTCATCTTAAACTACAAATACTCAGATAATGCACATTACTGTTTTTTTTCAAGACTGCATGCAAATGACATTTATCAGTTAGAAATAATGAGGGCTGCAAGCTTATTTCCATAGGATATTGATAGATGGGAAGCAGATGCTCTTTTCTGCATGACAGGACTTCCCTTGTATCCCACACAGTGCAGTCTGATCAAACTTTACTGCAAGGATGTGTAGCACCTGGATTCAGGGGATTTTTAATTAGAAACTATAGGACACGCAACTTCAGTAAACTAAGGAGCTTGTTTAAAATATGTTCCAGCTGTTGTGTGATTAAACCCCTGTGATTGTAAGATTGTCCTTTGCTTCCATTTTTGCAAATGCAGTTATTACTAGAGTGCCAGCAGGACATGTGATGTGCTTAATACAAGAACCAGGACTGCCATTCCCCACTTACACCTCCATGTTTCTGCAAAAAAGCAGTAGGAGGCCCTCCCAGGATATTCATGGTACTTTCTCCTTTTCGAAACAGGATTCCTTTGCGGAATACAGATTTTTCACATGGTCCGTGATGAAAATCCAGGTCAGTAGTCCCTGTACTATGGCCGGTTGTTTAGTGTTGGGCTTTGAATCATCTATTGGAGATCCATGGAGAGCTGGTTAGTCACCTGGTACTATCTTCCCCCTCTTACACAGAGGTTTGGTCTTTGTTGTAGAGTACTTTTAGGGGTGGAAGTAGCTGTTAGTGGAAAGAAGGAACTAATATTACCTTGTATGTTCTGATCTACAAAAAGATGTAATCGGTGGGGAAAAATCATTTTTGTTTTCTATTGCTAAAGGCTAGTCTTTCAGTGTGACAGCACTTCTGCATACAGCTTATTGCTGTATGCCTGGAGGTACTGTGGGAAAAGGGGTAGTTGAGGCAGGGACCCTTATGCAAGGGAAGACAAAGGGTGGGGATGCAAGAAGGGAGTAGTCTACAGACAATGTTGTCTGCTTTGTTTGAAAAAGTGTAAATAAGAAACTCATGAAACAAAGTTTACTTCTATGAATTCCTTACCATGACTATAAATCAAAGTTTTTCAAGGACTGTCATGAAGATATTTTTGACATTAGGGTCAGCTCTGGAAATAGGCAAATAAACAACTGCCTTTGGAAACAGACTGCTAGCTTGGTAGAAGACAGCAAAATGGTTATAACTCTATAATGTCTCCTTTGCCCATGCCAGAACATAAGATGACCTCAGGGACTGCTGAGATGGGGGACAGTGTGGCTGCCTAGGGAAGAAGGTTTGGCTCCCTGCAGTGGAAATTGCCGTTGAAATGTCTGGGAGAGTGGAGACCCTCCAGCAGTGGAACATGGGCCTCAGGTGGTGGCGGTGATATGCATGACCTAGATAGGAAGGGATAGTAAACAGAAACCCTATTCTTAAGAAACAAGCCTATATTTAGGAAATGTGCCAGCGAGTGAGGGAAGAAACAGTGTGTTTGCCAGATCAAGGAAAATCTCACATGAACTGGAAAGTTGGGACAGTGTGCAGGCTGAGTAGACTACACAATGCTCAGAAGTAAATATCTTTTAAAATACGACTATGACAAGCTTATATCTTCAGGTCTAATAAATTCTGTCTTACAGTAGATGTGTCAGATTGGTAGCAGACAGTGCCAGTGAAAAGCTTGGGGATAGCAGACATCAGATTTTCCTGCAAGGAAGTGCTGAAGGTGCCACCATGCGCTGGGTTACTGCCAAGAAGATCTGAAGTTCCCTTTGAAGTCTGTGAACATGTCCCAGGATAAGAGGACCGATCTTGAGATAAGAGATGAGCTGACCTCCTGCTGTATGGGGGTCGTGGTGGCCTCCAGGGATAGGGCAGGAGCATTGCAGGATGGTTTCCAAACCAGGAAGATTTCTCTAACAACATGCAACTGAGTCACAGCAGGACTTGTGCTAAGGAAGTGTCAAAAGGGACTGGAAAATACAGAGAACAGCTTTATGGAGCTATACCCTCCTCTTCCCCTCACCCTTTGTGTCTCTCTGGTATATTATGTGCAATGAGAGGCCACTGGGATCAGCTCACGTGGTCACTGGGACTTCCCTCAATTAACTCTGTCCTGAAGTAGAGCAAGTCTTTAACAACAGCCTCCATTTCTTGATTTGCAAATCACCAGTCACAGAAAATGTGTCGTAGTACCTGGTAAATCATTTCAATCTTTTTCTACTTTGAACTGTTTTGCTTCCACATCCAACTCCTGGTTGCTTGTTGCAGCTATGCCTGCTCAGCTGAAAAACATTATGGTAAATATCTGTTCTCCATGGAGATAAGTAGGCTAAAGAGATGAATCTTGCCAAGCCTTTCTCTCTTAATCATAGTTTTCCTATTCTTCAGTCAGTGTTAAGGCTCTTTACAGTTATGCCCATCTTCCCTACATAGAATCATAGAATCATAGAATCATAGAATCATAGAATCATAGAATCATAGAATCATAGAATCATAGAATCATAGAATCATAGAATCATAGAATCATAGAATCATAGAATCATAGAATCATAGAATCATAGAATCATAGAATCATAGAATCATAGAATCATAGAATCATAGAATCATAGAATCATAGAATCATAGAATCATAGAATCATAGAATCATAGAATCATAGAATCATTGAGGTTGGAAAAGACCTCTAAGATCATCGAGTCCAACCGTCGACTATCAATACATTGATATACAATATATTGATAGTACACTATCAATATCCTTATTTACCTGCTGATACTGGAAACAGACACAATATTGTGGTAGTGGTTGCCCCAGTGCTAAACGCAGAAGCATTTAGCATCCCTAGCTCTATTCAGTATTCCCTGTGTACACACCCAAAATTCCTATTAGTACTCTGACTATGTTTAACATTAGCAGATCACGATCCAGAGATTATCCATCCTTGAATCTTTTAAAATCATTGCTTCCCATGACAAAAATACTATATCCTGTATGTATAGTGTATATTCTTCCTTTTACACGTATGGTTTTATAGCTGTCTGCTTAGACTAACGTGTACCATTGGTATGTGCCAAGGCCAATCCAGGTTGTTCTGAATCAGTGTCCTGTTCTCTCTTCGTTGTTTACTATTCTTCCAGTCTTGCTGTCATCTGCCAAGTTCAACACTAACAGTTTTATGTATTTTCCCTGGATCATTCACAAAATGTTATGTAGTATAGGGTCAATAACTAATTTCCGTAATTGCAGTTAAAGCACATCTACTTGGTTTTGGTTGTCTGTTTACAATTACCCTTAGAAATCTGCTATTTAATGTATGCCATGTGTGGGTTACTTTCATTCTAGTTTTTTTTTTTTATTAGAGTGTTGTGTGGTATCAAGTGAAATGTCTTGTAAAATAGTATTATTACATCAGTTGCATTGTTGGACTGACTGAATTATTTTGTACAAATATTTGAAAATTAAAATTTTCAGCTCACCTAAGATTTTGTGAATTTATGATTAATTCAACAAAGAGTTTAGGTTCAGGCAAATTTTAAAAAAACAAAAGGAATAATTAAGATTTTTTTATACTGGAACATTTAAATTTTCTGTCAAAACAACAATCTGGTACCAAAATGTGATTTAAAAGAGGTTAAGAACTTCTGAAATCATAAAGGAACTTGTTGTATTGTATTCAATGAAATATGATGCAAAATAATTCATTTTTTACTTTGGTAAAAAGAATACTGTCTCATAAACTTTTGCCTGGCAGAACTTTTTTATCAGCCTTCACGGTTTTATATGGGGTGTAAGGCTGATGACCGATACTGTAGAAACTTAGAAAACTGATAAAATATTGTCCCATATTAACTGGCAGGCAAAAACATCAAGACTTAAGCTGAAAGAGTTCTGAATAAATGAAAGATAACAAAATAATATAACATAGTCAATAGGAGTCAATAGTAAGGTAAAAAAGATAGAGGATATGACAGACTACCTCATCAAGCTCAGACCATTATCATGGTCTGTTCTGCCATATAATCATTGCGATTCCTTTGTCAAATGCCAATTTAAAACTTCCTAATTTCTGCCCTTCATTGCTTCTGTTGGAGGGAATCTTGCTGCTCTGATGTGTAAGCCATCCGATTTGAAGTCCAATTGTATTCATAGATGGTTTATACACTTTTGTTACTGTGCCAATACTGTCATTTAGCTTGATAGCCATTCTCCTCCCCGAGGTTTACCCACTGGTGTATTTTTAGAGATCAGTCTTACTCTCTCTCGATGCTGACTTTGGTATGCTAAGCAAGCCTCTCACATATCCTCAGTAATGGTGGCTGCCTCCTCCCCGATCATCCCAGCAATCCAGCCCTGTATCTGTTCCAGTTTCGGCTCGTCTTTGAACACAGATGGCAGAACTGTATAGGCTGTTCCAGATGAGGTTTCATCCCTTTTTAATAAAATAGCATTAATGGCTTACCTGTCTCCTGGATACCTCGTCTGATGTGCCAGAGGACCGCATTTGCCTTTTTCACATGACTTTGATGATAAAGCGGGTCTGATGTACTAATCAATGCAACAGGCATACGCACTTGAGCAAGTGACTCTGATCCTGTGTTTGCTTTGTTCCAGCCAGGCATCAGCACTCAGATTTTACAGTTTTATTAAAATCCTTAGTGTGGAATGTGCAATTTCATGTAGCAATTCTTCTGGTATTCTAGGATGGAGTTATTTGGTCTCTCCTAAACATAACATGTTATATACATGGACTTTTGTCTCTGCTGGTTGCTGATGGCAGAAGCATGCTGGAAGCCACGCCATCAGCCTAACTGGTAGCATCTGGGATGATAAATGAGCACTTAAGAGACCTATGAGCTGAAAGTGACTGCTGGGGAAGTGTAGTTCAGGTCCTATGGAAGGTGGAGAAATTTTTCACATGCCTGGGACTGGCTGTGACTGTCCTGACAAAATCAGGTGCTTAAGAAGGGCTTGCAGTTTCAAGCACTGGGAGCTGTAAGGCACTCATAGGTAGTGGTCTGATGAGGTGAAGAAATTGAATGGAGAAAATCCCTGGAGTTTTAAACCAAAGGTGCCAGCCAGTACAGAGCTCCCATCCCTAGCAAAGGGTAAACGCTTGCAAGGAAAGCGTTGAGATCTGCTTGGATGAATCATCCCTTCAAAAAGAAATAAAGGGGAAGCAGAGGTTAATAAGGAACTGAAAGGGGTCAGCAATAATTTGAAGTCAAAATGAAGGGATCATGCCAGTATTGATTAAAGCAGAGCAGTGTTAGATTTGGCAGTAATAAGGCAACTGCACTCTAACTACAGAAACCAAAAGAGAATGAAATGAATGGGACCAGTCTAAGGGTAGAATTTTATGTGACGCGTTTAAGGATTAACTAGATGCGGCCCCAGATGAAACGATTTTATCTCAGAGCACAAAGAAGATGAAAAAGTGCAGCACACTAGCAAAGGCAGGAAGAGGCAGATAAGGATGAGGGTGTGAGGTTGGAGATTACCACATCTGAATGACACACAGTTTGTGCTGAAATCTGAAAACAAAGAGGGATTCATATTAACACTGGAAAGACTGTTGGTCTAATCTTATTTTTCTCTAAGAGACTTATTTTCCCTTTGTCCCTAATGAACAAAATACAAATCTTAAATTTTCCTTTCTGTAGTGAGAAAGAAAATTATGCCTTCATCATTCAGTACAACATGGATGGGGTTTTCAGATGGTCTTGTAGTTATTCTAGTTGTCCACCACTGATGTCTACGGTGAAATGCCTGCAGGTTTCAAAGGCAGCAAAACCAGACCACTGCTGAGTGGTTTGGACAGTCCCTCCCAGTCTATAAGTGAATAAACATGAGGATATAATTTAATTTTAATATAGGTAGAGGTCCTTTGCTGAACATGAAGAGAGGTTCCATAGTAGAAGAGATTGCTTCTGCATCTATTCACTTCATAATCTGTGGGATAGACATCAATTACTCTGCTACCGTGTTTACATTTGCAGCATTGATCTCTGACTGTGCGAGAATCAGCGTGGTCAGCCAGAATTATGTATTATGTTGCTAATACAAAATTTCATACTGTGGTACATGCCTTTACCCAGACATTTTAAAAACATTGTTCCTTGTTTTACTCATTCTAACTGAAATTAGACTAAATAAATCCCATCACTTCATTGCTGTAGAACATGCTTTCCTCCCCTTTTCTTTAGTCATAATATTGGTCATCAAAAATTTATGATGCGTTACGATCACAGGAAGTGGCAATTCTACCACCTTCCAGTAATATCTCAGAATATGAAAGTACTTCATGGTTTGTACCAGATTCCTGCTTGTGTGACTCCATTTTTCCATCCATAGACTACTGCTGAAAGGTCAACCATCCAGTTATTTGCCCTGCTATCGATATTGTAAGGTGAGCAAAGTCTAAGTTAGTAGTTAGTAGTCTAAGGATGTACCTGCAGGGCATGCAGTGCAGTGGAAAGCAAAACACCACAGAAAGCCTGGGTACTAACATGCCCAGGGCAGTTCACCACTAGGCACTTCACACAGTTCACTTCACTCAGGGCAGTTAAATGCTGGGTCAGGTAGCTCAGCGAGAGGAGGGGATCTCTGCATGGCACTATGCTACTATGTGGAGACCTACCTTAGACCACGCCAACTGGGACCGTTCTACTCACGGACTTTTAGCAAGACAAATGGGGCCAGCTGGCTTTGTTGTATCTTCTCCAGAACCGCTTTGGTCAAGGTCCTCAACCAAGTACTTTGTTAGAGGCTGAGTCCTCTGCAGATTCCTGCATCTTCCCGCATCTTCCCTCCCTTCAGGCCAGTGGGTGGGTAACCACTCATCTCCTCTTCCAACACAAAGTGCACCTGCAGCGCTGCCATGTGAAGTGTCTGCCCAAAGCTGCCACCACAGTGTGTTTTGCTGGAGACCCTCTGTTTTTGTTGATTCCACCTCCCGCCCTTTAACTCTTTCTTTCTTTTTCATCTTTTTGCACTTTCCACTTCTTTCCCCCCTGCACTGACTTTGCTAAGGAGCCCACCAGGCTGATCCCACCTGGGTGCCAGCTGGGCTTGCAGACTTGCAGCATTTGAGTGGCAATGAGCAGGGGCCGCTCCATGTCCAATCCCACCCATAACCCTGGGGGTAGTCTTCCTGTTCCTTCTTTGTACTGATGGCTTAGAAAATAGCAACTTCACTTCACTGTTAACCATCAAAAAGCAGTTATTAAAAGCCATAACATGAATTTCCAAAGAATTGTTGGGTGTCTTAACAAGATGACACCCGCTGACTTCAGAAAGACATTAGCGATCCTACCCCTGTAGAGCTGCCCTTAGTGACTGACCTTAAGCACCATCTATTTTAATTATCCACCTCGCAATTGAAAAAGAAAGAGATTATTTTGCGGTGTAAAGGACTGGGCATGGATGCACGTCACGTAGAATAGCAGAGGGTGTAAATTCACATCCTAATTTTCTCAGTGGTAACTTATTTACATGCCCAAAGTCAGATATTTCAAAGGGCCTGATGTCATTTCATACAAATGTAAGGTCAGAGCTTAAATCTTTCTAAATCACTACCAATTGCACCACCAATTTCAAAAGCTGGTTGCACCATTACACCAATTAATTGCACCACCAATTTCAAAGCCTGAGGGCTCTATGTTAGGAGAGTATTTCGCAGAAATATGCATAGTTCAACATGTGAACTCAGTATCAGATTTTTCAGTTTACTCCTGAATACCCTGAATACTTTAGTTGCTTTCAATCATATGTGTGGTTTGCTTGTTTGTTTTTATCTGTATTATTTGTGCAACTGATAAGGGAAAAACTCTGGGCTGATTCACCATTTTTTTTTTTCAATGATGGCAGTGCACTGATAAAAACATAAATATTTCTCAACCCCAGGTTCTAATGCTACTGTGTTGACACAAGTATTGGCTTTATCATAAGTTCTGTTAGGGACGAAGCGGTTGTTGTGATACATTTGAGCAAGCAAAAAAATAGATTTCTCTGAAAATGAAATGATTGCCTAATGAAAATTGAAATATGTAGATCAGCTCTGTGTTGTATGTACAATTTTTTGAAAAAGATTGAGGTTTTTTGTGAGCTAGGAAGCAGCACTGGAAAACAACTGGATGATCATGGATGATTTGGGTCCTAGCATTGGGCAGATTTTGTGATGACGAAAAGACAAAATGTCTGTATTTAAGGCTTTGTTTGGGATGACATCGACTGGAAAAATCAAAAGGCCAATCAGACTGTTCCGATTCTGATTTGTGGCTTTTCATGAAACTGGACAATTGGAACTGTATCTGCAATATAACAAATACATGAGTTGCTCTGCACAATGGGCTGGATAATGCCCAGTCATATTTTTAACATGGCGGATTTTACAAATGCTGGTCTGAAGTCAACATCCATCCAACAATTCACTGAAATACTCTATATGCATTTTTTCTTTTTAGGCAGTCTAAAAACGAATCCAAGATAGTCTCTGGTAAGAACACACTACACTATTATATCCCACTGTTGCAATTATACTTAAGACCTGTAGAGATTTAAGTACATACATTGCTCCCCTGCTGAGTTTTGTCATATACAGCAAATTCAAGGGAGTTAAAACAACTCAGTACCTTGCTAGTGGCGAATGTCTCTGAAGTTAAGAGGCTGAAATCTTTGAATGAAGGTATGCAATTTACTGCTTTTAGAGCCTAGGAAATTGCAATTACACTGCTGACCAGACGCAGTGCCATTAGCCACATACCAGGATGATGTGCAATGTTAATTCCGCTTACATTTTGAAATACTTGTTGTTTTCTAATACCCATTGCCTAACTTTGAAACAGTAGTTTGATTTTATTAAAATTAGTATTTTTCTCAACCTGAGAACTCTGGACCATATTTATCAAAAAAACCCATACAAAACGATTCTAGGCAAAGCCTGCTAACTGTCTTTATGGAAACCACTTTTCATGAGGGATAAGGTCTGACAAGTGAACCAGGTCAAGCAGCATGCATTATCTCTCCAGAGTTCTTCTGAGTCATGCTTTTAATTTAATACTAGCTCTATTTAAAGCTCAGCGCTTGATTTTTTTATTAGGAATGTCTGATGACCAGTGGAAAAGTCGACATTTACTTTGAAAAAAAAAAAAGGCATAAGGGGGCTGACAGTCCCCTTAACTTCCATAATGGCAATAAATGCACACACTTTTTGGCATATGTAATTACAGATGTCTAATCTGAAAGTTTGGCTTAGACAAAAAAAAAAAAAAAAAGGTGGGCATATTTATCACTTGTGAAAGGGCCTGATCCAGGAGCTAGTGGGCAGGTGCAGACTCCCCCTTCTTTCACTGGGAATTATATGAAGTAGAAATGATAGGGGAAAAAACCAGTAAGGCAATGATTTTTGGGTTTAAATTTGCACATAGCTGAGCCCCACTGAAGTTAAAGCTAGGTGTGTGGCAAATTATTATCACTTGTGAAAGGGCCTGATCCAGGAGCTAGTGGGCAGGTGCAGACTCCCCCTTCTTTCACTGGGAATTATATGAAGTAGAAATGATAGGGGAAAAAACCAGTAAGGCAATGATTTTTGGGTTTAAATTTGCACATAGCTGAGCCCCACTGAAGTTAAAGCTAGGTGTGTGCTTTAAGTGTTGTACTAGACTGGGAGTTACACCCAAGTGAAAGCAACTAATAGTTATAAATCAATTATGTAGACCTGTTGTGTTAATACCAGCCTTCTCTCCATTCTGAGTAATTTTGGCCTTCCTAAAAATCATTTCAAGTGTTTGATGTGAAATTCAGAGAAAACAAGTCTCGGTCATTGGCTCACAATCAAGTACATTGTGAATGTAACTCACTCACTTGTGTAGTCCCTCTCTGGTTGTAAAGGCAAATGAAAAAGATTACTATCAGAAAGCTGTAAATTATGGTTGCTGGCTTAATTTTGGCAGAAGATGACTCAAGAATTTATAATTTTACAATGAAACTGCCATCTCAGACTGCTTAAAAACTGGGGGAGGGAAAGGTGTGGAAATTGTAATTCCAAGTTCACCTGCACTCCTCTCCGACTGCGACCCCAGCGCTGTCTGCATCTGGGTTGCAATTAGACAATATTCTTGGTCTAGACCTAACTAATGATTAAAACCAGACGTGACCTTCTTGTTTGAGGGAGAATTGAGTTAGCCTTTATTAACTTGCAGTTATTAATTTCACAAGTTACAAAGGAATCATTGATGTGAAACTCTATTTTTAGATTTCAAACTGTAAATGCTTTCCAAGACCAAGCTATACAGGGGGCAGCACGGTAAATGAAGCTGTTTCTTTACTGAGCATTTAATTAAGTGCCTACCTTCAAATAGAAATAACTACAGCCACCTAGCACTTGCCATACGAAGCTTTTATCTCCAGCCACTTAAGCCCAGCACTACTTTGGGTGATTGCTTACTACCCATGGTGCCCACAGCCATTCTTGGGGATGCGCTTTGGCCACCACACTGAAGGCCTGTTTATGACTGTGTTACGGCCACCTGCTCTTCTCCTTTCCCTCCAAAATATGTTTCTGGTTGGCCCTGAGATACAGCTCTACCAAAGAGCTTAAGTACCTAAGCTGAAATTCATCCAGCACTTGCTGGAGCGAGAGTTTTTACGAGATTTACATCCCAATTTGTTCTGGAGGACTGGGATATCTTTTCTTGGACTTCATTTAGAAGTCCATGGATAGGGTTGTCCCATCCTTTAGATACTGTTTACAAAGAGACTTCAACTGAAGTTCATTGTACCCCTTTGGATTTGTAGATTGTGAGTCCCTGGTACACCTACTCAGGAGCTGATATCCCACAGGACCAGGGCTACAGCATTCCCCAGGGGAAATTCCCCTATAGTCAGGTGAATGTGGGAGTACATGTTTATAAAGAAAAACCAAACCAAACCAAACCCCAGAGAGAACAGCCATTTGACAAGTCTTTTTTTACTTAATTCATTGCCCAGCTTTTTCCACATCTCAAAAACATCAGCGAATTTGAAGGATTTAAATTTTCTAATCAAGCAAGCAGTTGCTTTCTTTCAGAAAGAAGAAAAGATGGGAAAGAAATCTAAAATGAGCATTTAATTGTTCATTACCCAAATGAGATTCTCCATGGAAAATGCCTGCAGAGCCACTGCGCTTTAGGATAGCTTTTGTGTCAGGGGGCAGAGTCTAATTTGTGTCCAGGATTAGGATGTCTCAAGTTCAGCTGGTGGGAGATTGCAGCCAGCTGCTTGCTGTGACTGTCCCCTCCAAAAAGGGTACAAAGGCACACCAGGGCCATGTTCACATCTCCCAATATAGGAGGCTATGTTTGATGTCCCCCCACCAAACACTAGGCTGTGACCTCTGATGGAGTAACTAAATTGGCTGGGATAGGCAGCCAGTGGAGTCAAAATTAATGGGCTTCAGTATCCAGGTATTTCCATTGTCTAAGTACCTTTAAAGAGTAGCTTTGGTGCCTGTTTTCCAAGGGTCATTTTGAAAATCACAACCTAAATCTCAGAGTAAAATGAAAGGTCCTATCTTAACCGACTGCTTCTAACATGATAAAATGAACACTTGTTACCTGCTTTTTTTTTTAAAAAAAGCATATAAATAAATGCATAATGTTAATAAGTTGCACACAAGCTTTTAGCTCTTACATATGAAAAATGATGGTGTTGCCCAGTAGCGGCTCATGTTAATGGAAAACACTCGAAAGACTTTCCATCAATATAGTTTAACCTGAGAAACTTGTATGACAGAGCAAGTGTCAACACCTGCTTGAAGCCTCATTCTTCAGCGTTATTCTCAGTGATGAGAAGAGGGTGCTTGACTGAAATGCCTGTCAGACTTAATCTGGAAAACAGCTCCACGAGCACAGGGAAGGAGATAGCCAGCCAGTCACATAGTGCGTCAGGATCATGGCTGTACTTAGACATGGAAAGGGGCTGTTGGTTGCTCCAACTTCAGGGTGGCACGAAAAGGAACAGAGGAAACTGACTTCCTCAACATTTTTATAAATCTGTCGGGCTTTTTACCTTGTCCCTCACTTTCACTCGGGTTGTCTCAGTTACTTTTTCTCCACAGTCATGGTTTCAGCATGCCAAATAGTCACTTGTTCTCTTAACATGTCTCTGAGTTTTGGGAGCTTTCATTTTGCACATCGGAAAAGGCAACACCGTCACTCTGTCTAAACCACAAGACTGAAGAGAGCTTGCACAGTCCCACGGCTGAACCTCCTGCCTGGCTGTGCTCCTGCTCCACAAGTGATGCGGGTGCCTCCCTCCCTGCCTTCGTTTCTGTGGGAAGGGAACCTGTGCCCTCATCTAGGGCCCAAATTCCCGAAGAAATTTAAGTACCTTGATTCAGGCATCTGATCCTCCTTGCTGTTGCAGACTGAGAGGCGATGCATCTAAAACACGTGTGCTATGGAGCCAGTGATGAAGCTGTATCACACTGTCCTAACGGCGCCTTCTGTGGTAGCAAAGCAGAAGAGAGGTGATGACAAAAACTGAAAGCGTAATAGTAATGGAGCTTAGTTGCCATGTATAAAACGAGAGACAAACACAGACTAATGAGAAACAGAGTGGCCTGCGAGGAAGGGCAAAACAATGCTTGTACTATGGGGGGAAACATGAGAAAGGCAAGTAAGTTGCCAGCTGCGTGAGTTTATTGCAAGAAAAAAAAAACCCCAACCATTTTGCAAACAGTGACGGAAACAGTCTGAAAGTATTTGCCAAGTGGAGAGCGACAGTGAGATCTCCTTGGATGATACTGTTTTCACTGCTTCCCACTGCGCTGGAGCCGCGAGGAGCGAAACAACAACCTTGTTTGTCCAGCTAAAACTTTGGGTTGCATCAAAGCATGGACTCAAGCATGGGAGCTTCACACCTGGCAGCGGCTTGACTGACGGCTTAATGGGGTTTAAAAATCACTGCAGAATTATATTGGATAAGTCCTCCACATTGCAGGAGAGCAACTCCTGTATTCACCACTCTATGTGCTTTATATGGATGGGTGGCTAGGGACAGTGCATGCCAGTATAGCTGAGTAAAGCAGGCTTCACTAACTAGATTTCAAAACCTCTTCTTACAAGAAACCATTGCCTCTACCTTCAGCAAACAGGATTAGGGAAACAGTTAGGATTTGTCATTTACAGGTGGAGTCCCGACATTTACTGCAATTTGTGGTCCTGCTGATGGAGCCACTCATGACACAGACAGGAGAGGGAGTGTAGGGACACAGGATAAGAGAGGATGATCAAAGCAATTTCAAATGATGGACAGATGAATAGGTAGATAATGTGAAGATTAAGAGCCAGTGTGTGACTGTCAGATTATGCAATTCCTATGCTCTGAAGGACAAAAAAACCCCCTTGTGCACTTTTTCCATATGGCCCCTTTCACCAGCTCTTAATATATCCATCTTCTGATGTGAGTGGTCAAAAAGGAATAAAAGGGACAGGTTTGATCAATCCTTTATTGCTTTCCACAATCTTAGAAGATTTTGCCAGTTTCCTTATAAATCTGCTTTTTATTTACCTGAAAATTATATCTCCTTAACTGCAGGCTTCCTTATTACACTAGCACGGCACCACATGTGCCCGCTCCTCCCTCCTTCCCTCTCTCCCCTGTTTGCTGCTCAGAGCTGCGTCGTGCAGTTTTCCTGTCAGCCCTCGTCAGCTGCATTTCTTCAAGCATCTTCCTTTGTTCAAATGTAGTTGCAGAAGTGTGCAGTGTCCAAGCAGTTACCATGACATGTCCTCAAAGGACGTTGCTCTGAGCTGCTCTGGTCACTCTCCACTTTCATCTTCTGCCCTGTCAAATTGTTTTCACCCATGATGGCCCTTGTCCATCAGACGTACTCTCCCTGTAAATACCCTCGGGCAGGAAACCCATTAGCAGATGGACTCCGTGACCTTCTCCAGAAAGCATTGAATTTACAGCTGTGTGTAGTGCACAGAAGTGAGGGAAGGTTTATTTATTCTGCTTTGTTTTAAGATCTTGTTTTCTTCTGTGGGGGGCAGATTTCTTTGTGCCTGGAGGGAGAAATCGTCTCTCTAGGTTGCTTTCTCTGTCTGGTTATCGCCTTTTAATTTAGTACCTGCTAACAAGAGGAAATCTGTATTTCAGGGACTGAGCACTGACAGAAAATGCTTCTTCAGGTGTCCTGTTTGAAATGCTACTAAAACGTGGTGCTAGGATTGGAGTGAGATCTCACACCGAGGAGGTGGAGAGCCGTCCTTTGTTCAGGGGAAAGAGAAAAAAGCCCTTAAGGGAGATCCTTTCCATCGCAGCTGATGGAAACAAGGACACTGCCACATCTGAGAAATGCAAGCCAGGTGCGGGGCTGGTTAGCAGCCTGTGCTCTGCAGCCAAACTGCCTGCACAGAGGGCAAATTGCAAATGCATGGACCTTGACATCGTCCTGCCAAACTGTGTGTGTGTGTCCATGGTAGACGGCGGGAGGAGGCTGTGCACAGACATCCTTACCTCGGTTCAGCCCTGCCAGTGGATGTGGGTACCCTGGCTCTTCATTGCTGACTGCCTGTGTTTTCGCCCCTGAAGGTCTGACAGCCAAGTTGCTTGTGTGCCTGCTGCTTAACTTAGCCTGGCTGAAAACAAGTAGGTAGCAAGGACCTGTTTTTTAAAGTCGTTAAGCCAACATTGCAGGCATGAAGTGAGGGAGGCTGATGCGAGCAGCTCTGCTGGCACATTTTGGGGGGGAACGCCTGATAAAAGAGCTGTGCTGAGCCGCCGGGAATGGACCACTGCTGGGGGAGCAGTGAGCATCTGCACCCAGCAAGAAGCACTCAGAGCAATGCAGATATGTGGGTAGAAAAGCCAGTGAGAAAGGCCACAGACAGCCAAAGCCACATTTGCAATGTGTCCATAAGGAAAAGGGTAAGAAACGGTCTTCAGGAAGAGTCCTAGTTGGAAAATATTTTGGAGTTTTGAATGGAAAAGTCTTGTCTCCTGCTGGTCGAACACAATGGGGGAAGGGAAACAGGGCTTTGTACATTCTCTGCAGAAAAATAGGAGTGCATCAGAGAAATATCTGATTTCTTCATCAATTACTTCTCCTAATGGAAACAGTATGTCTGTCCCAGATTTTGGCTAACTGTTCAAATCAAAATGGGTGACAATGCTACAGGATCACCCCACAGAGCTAACTTCCCCCCATTCCTGCAGAGAGATGCTAACTTTGTGTTCTGCGCTGGAAAGGTTTGCTTATCCACACAGAAGAAGGAAATATTTTTTTTTAACTCTTTCCCCCATTGCTGTCCTCCTTTGGGGATCAGACAAGTTGACTCCTCTGAGTGAGGGACCACTGGCTGCTGTGGTTTCGTTCCCACCATCAGAGCAATGACATGGCTCTCTGCTGCTCTGTACAATACCAGATTTATCTTCCCTGCGTGTGTGCAGGGATCCCTGTGCTGTGTGCCGTGCACATACGTGCCCATTGAACATACAAGCATGCAAGCGGTGGCTGCTCCCTGCCACAGCAGGCGTAGGTGAGCAAAGGGTTGCTAACAGTGCACCACACAGCACCAGTAAGAATTACCATGATCTAACACAGCAAACTTTCAAATAATGGCCTTATTCAAATGTACAACGTATATTCAGGGCAGCATGACAACCCAGACTGGTTTCTGTAAACTCTAGTGGAATTAGAGGAGTTGTTGTCTGGTATTTTTATTATAATGCCCTCCTCTCCTTTTCCATGATACCGTATGAATTGCTGAAATATTGACACAGCATGTTATCTTTGAAAAAAAGAAAAAAGAAAACTTACAATTTAAACTGGAGCGGAGAGCACTGTGATGAACAGTTTGTTCTGTTGCCTGGTAATAGATTTCTGAGTTGGAAAGTATTTGCAATAGCTTGTTGACAAGACACACATGTTTATTAGGAGCGAAAATGATACCTAGTAGCTTAATCTCGCTCTCTGCAAAACAACAAAAAGCCCTCAAACCGACAGCAATGCAGCAGCAGAGGGCATCAGCAGCCTGCGTTTAAAGGCTGTAATGACAGGAACATTTGCTAGCAGAGCTTAATAAGACAATGCTGTTTTAACTAGTGGATGGAAACCCTTAAAGCATCCTGGTAACTGTGACAAGTCAGTGTGGTGAAGCATTTTATGTTGCTGTATCTTCAAAAATAAAATATAAATACGGCAAACAAGGGCCTGGCACTGGAATAGAGTGGGCAGTATCTAACGGCAGTGATAAAGTAGGCAGGTCACTTTGCTGTGACTGCCTCTCCAGCTGAAGCCGAGGGGTTTGCTCTGGATTAAACAAAGCCATGTGCTATTTACAATGTGGTTTGAGTTTGTGCTCGCAGAGGTTTGCAGTGCCCCCATGGAACAATAGCTCACTGAACAGGACAAATGTAGAACAGCTTACGAACAATGAACAAACAGTGAGAGGGAGCTGGGTTGTTTTAATTCTCATCCAAAATCCCAAGCAATTGGTTTCTTAACGGAAAATAAAAAGCTTATGAAGCTGCTGGTACATTGTCACCAGGCGAGCAACCATTCAGCATCCTGGAAATTGAATTCAGATTTTTGGGAAGCTTCTTGGACTAGTGGACGGAGCAACACTGGATGGTGCCAATCTTCCCTCATACTGTGGCCTTCGCTATTTCCTTTAAAGGATTTTGTCAGAAATGGAGGGCTCTAAAACGGCTGCAGCCTGAGACATTTAGAAGTTCACCCCACGTATCTAGCTCTGAGTAGGGAATCTGGGGAAAACAGAAACAAAGAGGACTGGTTCATTCCTGTGCTGCGAATGCTTTTTCTTGCATTTCATATCCTCTAAATTAGGATAAAGCCTGACCGTTTCAGAATCCCGTGGTCCCCCAGTGTGAATCGCAGCACTCCTGCAGCCTGAGGGCAGGTTTTGTCATCACTACAGAGATGAAGAACCTCGGCTTGCATGTGAAAGGCAACAAAATTCTTCTTGAAAGTGGTGACCTTGGCCCTTTTTTGCAATAGATTTACCGTACTCTTATGGATGGGAGGCGGTTGCTTCTTTGCCTTTCTTTTTCCTGCATTTCAGTGAGCAGAGAAAGAAGGGGATTGGGAGAATATTGACCCCAGTGTAAAAAGATACAGTTCTTAACTTTTTTTTTTTAGGGGTGCTTGTATTTCCTCTGATTGTAAATCTCCCAGAAACTGATAGTTTAACTGCAAGGGTGATGCTCAGTGAGGAAAAGCAAATGAAGACAAAATCACAGATACAAGTGAAATAAATGGTGCCTGAAATGCTAACTAAATAGCTTCACAGTTCAAAGGAGCTTGCAGAGGCACATGCATTGCCCTTACATTTCCTGTCCCAGGATCTCATTTGTCACCAGCTTCATTTCCACCGAGGCTGGGGGCTGGTTTCTCAAGAACTGTGGGTGCCTGGGGAGGAGAGCGAGGGCAGTGCGGTGTGGGAAGCGCAGTTAACCTTACTTGTGTGTACATCTTCTGCCTTGCTTTCTCATGTCTGTTGGCAAACAGACAACCACAGCTCCGCTAACATCCCTTTCATGGGTCTAGTACAGAGGCTACCTGTGACATCTTGGGATGATGCCAAGCAAGCCTTTCAGTCCAGGCTGTACCATTTCATTCCCAGAAGACCTCTTATGCCAAATGGAGCTTAATTTCATGCTCTCTACAAGTATTTTGCACCAAGGCTTCCACCGGACTAGCAGAAACAGCTCTCTTCCAAGCCATTAGCTGACCATCAGCATCATCTCCTCTTGAATAAGCTTCTTTCACAAGTTTTGGGCTGCCATGACCTGCTCCTGCTCTTTGGCTGCTTGACTCAGCCCCAGGCTACAGCCATGAGAAGAGGGTCTGAGATGCTTCACTTGTGCAAGGGCTGGCACACTGGCACTCAGATAGCATGCATGATTTCTGGGGTGTTTTGTCAGGAGGAAGTAAAGGCAGATGTATAATCAACGGCTGATAAAGCGTGCCAAGAGTTGCTCCTAAATTCCAGTAGGTCTTCCTTAGACACAGATTGACTTTACATCTTCAGGGCATGTGCGTACTTGATTACTCTCCAGATACAAAGAGACCTTCAGTTTTTTGAACACATGGGAAAGATTATGTCAGGGTGAAAATGTGGGCCTCACTGAAGCCGGGAAGGAAGTAGAGCCCAGAATATTTTCCAGAGGTGTGGATAAGCGAGAAGATTTCATGCAGTTCATGTCAGTCATTACCTTTTATCTATGCTGGAAAGCAAAGCGCCAGTAAAATGGATGTGCTGAGTTTAAACACTTTTCCAGAAAGCTGAATTTATCCAGAGGGGATTTTTTTCCTGGAAGCAATGATCAGTAATAACTTTTGGAGGAATTCTTCAGCTCCTATTATTGCAGCTGAGCCTTCTTCCTTCCTTTTGCCATTATCTTCTCCCAAAGACATTCTCTTTGAAGACTCTCTTAAAAGGTTTTCCCAAATGGAGCTCTTCAAAAGAGACTTCCCATAGATAATTCTTGCTAGCTCACGGGTACATTTTTATAGTGGGTTGGTTAGTTGGATTTGTTCCTTCTGTGTAAGTTAAGCTACTGAGTAGAAGAAGACAGGTTTTAGCCATGGTAATAAAAATGGAAGTGAGGAAAAATCACGTCCTACATGATCCAGGTGCATTTGATAGCAGGGTCTAGCAGACAAATTTGGGCGGCAGAGTATTTTATTGCAGTGCTTCTGAAGGGTGCTGCATGTTGAGGTCCAGGAGACTGACGTTTCCTCTTTCTTTAGCAGCGCACAGGGAGCAACACTCGACTTGAGTGTGCCGCAGCACACAGCTGGGAAAGAAATCTTCATTGACAGCTCATTTACTTGTAGGTCCCTCTGCTAAGAAGGCCCACAACAAGTCCAGGCAGGGGCATATTTGCATGATGCCCTTTCATGTTTTAATGTAACCAGCCAGCCAGAAGAAAATTGGAGGATATGGATACCTCCTAAACTTTGGGGGAAATAAATCTGTCTCCTGGACTTAAGCTCCAGAGCAATAACTGGAAGGTGGTAACAGTCTGGAATACAGTAGAAAAGGATAAGCTGAACAAGGCTCACATCCATAGCTCTGCTGAAGCTGCTCTCCTCCCAGAAGAAGGATAGTGCCTTGTTCTTGAACTATGGATAGTCTCTTTGTTTATTCTGACCTCCCATCTTGAGAAGCAAATTGGTCTCATTTCTGAATTATCAAGACTGACACAGGGTGTGCCCTGGAATATTTATAACAAAAAAACAACCCCACCCCCC
>NW_008795491.1:285393-314712 GCF_000699145.1 Aptenodytes forsteri
AGGAAAAAGGAAAAAGAAAAAAAAGATGAAAAATAGAAAGAGAAATAAATCAAAGTATCCTCTGCATTATGCTGGCCTACTATTTTTTTCTAGAAACAACATTGTGGATACAAATGGATTAGCACATAATGTTGAAATATTGTGAATATGCTGACATCTCATTGTTTTCCTCAGGAAGTAGTTTGTCATTGTTACAAAAATGTAACATGACTGTTTCAAAGTTAATTGAGTATGTTGCAAGAATTTTTAAAATCTCAAGTAAACCCACTGGTCAATAAACAACCGTATCTCCTTGGATGGAAAGGACTTTCCATATGAGAGTGGGAAAACATCCAAATAACCAGTAGGTATTTATTCAGAATGTGAGATTAATGGCATGGTCATGCTCAAAAGAGCCAGCAAGGAGCTGGGGTAGCGAGAGATCAGCCTGAGCACTTTTTGCAAGGAAGGAAGCTGATAAAACCCCCCTCTTTCCAGACCTCATTATCTCAGAGAGCAGTTCTGGATGGGATTCGGGAGGCTGATTTCAGCATTAAGGCAGTCACTGAATCTGAGCGAGAAGGACCTTTCAATATGATGCCATTGCTTGAAACCCCATGACCTTGCCACTGCGGCAGCGGAGGAGCAGTCAGCCCCCACCCTGAGAAGTAGGTCTCTTTCCAGGGCAATGGAAGAGGTGGTCCTCACCCTGGCTTAGGACATGTCTCAGTGGAGCGAGGTGACCACTGTATTTTCTGTAGCTCTGAGAGCAAAGGCACGGGCCCTGAAGGCACGGAAAGACCTCTTTTGTGAACCCGCTCCAGGCTTACAGGAGACAGGTGTAAACAATTGAGTGTTGTGAAAGCTGAGGCTCTCAGACATGCCTAGGAAGCAAACCTTTAAAGAAGTTAGACAGTTAAGGACTTGGGGTTAAATGGCAGCTTTGTGAATTCCAGTGACTTTCAACAATGGCAGTAGTTGCCCGAAAACTCCTGGAGGCATCTGTATCTCTGCTGGGAATCTCGCCATGTGATTTTAAGTCGCTGAAAAAAGAGGTGACTTGAAGTATTGGTTGATAGATTTATCCTTTGTAATGAAATTCTCAGATGAATGCATCTCTTCTTTCAGTTTGTGAACCGCTCAGAGCTGATCCTGTTTCTGCCTGTGCAGGAGTTATCGGAAATATTTGCTGAAAAGGTTCAGTGTGTGTGGTTGGGTTCACGGAGCTGAGGATCAGTAGGTCATAATTTCCCATGGTCTGCAGCAAGTTTCTGCAAGCGCTGGTGCACAGGCTCAGCCTGATCCCCCAAGCCCTGCCAAGTGGCCTGGAGCACACGTGTCTCTGGGAGAGGGCAGTGAGTGAAGCTGGTCCCCATGAACTTCTACTCAAACTGGTCCCAGCTTGGTGGGGGGAATATTCTCTGATGGGCTGATGTGTCTCCTGCCTCAGTAAGTGTCTAGCTGGCTTCATGCTGCCTCTCCAGAGCTCTGCTGGGTCCATGCAGAGGGCCGGAGGCTTCCTACCATATCCTGGGATGGAGCTGAGCCCCTGCTCCTTTCCCCTTGTTTAACTTGTGTGTTGTCTTCCTTTAAAAGTACCTTTCTGCATTTTCAGGCATCCAAATCTACCCATATTGAACCGCAGGCATCCTTTAAAGTGCCAGTGGGATGCTACTTAATCCTGTAAACACCCTGGTTTCTATTACACATTTACTCAAGGGGAAGCAGCAGTCACTTTGAAACAAGATGCTTTAAGTAGGTTTTCCTCATGCTTTCACAAATAAGGTGTAACTCTCTATCCATATTCAAAGAATGTTTAAACCACCAAGGTGGGACTGTGTGTCTGCTCCTGGAAAATCCCAATGCTTAGACATCAATATGAGTGACCAGGTCCTAGTCCCTTCTTTTCTTCATTTGCAGGGAGCATTTGAATGCGTTCTCGCATCCCTGGCGAATGCTGTAATGGCTGGACTATTGGTTATTCAAAGTGGGTTTCTCTCATTGTCTTCTGGCAGAGACAGTCTGCTCTGCATAAAAAAAATTAAATCCCATGACTAGGCATGTAAGCTTATGGCTATAACCCAACACATTGTTTTTTTATGCAGAGCTGAACAGCTTCAACAGACACAGAAAACAAAAAAAAAACCCAAAACCAAGAGACAGCTGGGTACTCACCTGGGATATGAATTCAAGATACTTTTTTCCAGCACTGGCTTAATGTGCATCTCTCACATCCCTTTGGATTGCTCTAACCCCAGATGCTTGGAGCCTTCATTTTCCGGGCTATTCGCAGACAAAAAACACCTCTGAAAGAGTTCTCCAGCTTCATGATGCTGAAGAAAGGGAACATCTTTCTGGCCAGAGAGACTGCAGGACTTTCTCATTGAATCTTCTTACTGTACACTGTACATAAAATGGAGATTATTTCTAGACAGGAGATGATCATCTCTGGAGAGGATCAAATGGAGGTCACCTCATCACTGGATGTTTTCAATATGCGATTGAACAGGGTGCTAGATAATCTCATTGAGGCTTCTTTTCCCACAAAAGGTTGGATTAGATGATCTTTTGAGGTCCCTTCCAACTTGGACTGTTCTGTGATTCTATGACAAAAAGCATCCAGAGAGATAGGAAACTCACTCCTTGGAGCTTTCTTAACTTTTCCTGCAAATAAGTGGAGAACTTGGGTATCTTAATTGAGTCTGCAGTTAATTTTACCCTGCTAAAGAACTGGCTGCTGTAACACCTTGTAAGGCAAAGCTCTAAGCCCTCCTGGATATACAAGCTGAACTAATTCAACTAACTCAGCCAGAATGTACTGATTCTAATTCAATTGCCTTTTGTGGCCTCTCTTAAATTGGTTTACAGTTGCTGTCTTTTGGCACACATTAAATCAGAAATAAATGTTAAGTCAATAAATAGGCCTTCCTCGACTGGAGTAATATAGCTTTTAGGAGGAAGACTGTTATATGCTTTTTCAGTGCCTAAGAAAACAGAGCTCTTATCTCTATTTAAGTAATAATTATAACCTAAAATTGTTTATTTGACCACATTTAGCCAATTGTTTCCAAGCTGATGTACATAGACCTCTACAGCTTGCCTGTATAGATAGATCCTGGATCACAGGACACTGATTCCTGCTTCAAACAACAGAATAATGATAGCAAATGAAGGATAGCATACAGTAAATGGTGGACGTATGAATTAATGAATTTCTTTACTTCATGTAATTGTGTATATCAGTGTGATTATCAGCCAATTTTGTGAACAAAAGCCCATTTATGGGTAACAATAATAACAAATAACAAGAATGTGTTCCAAAGAAATGGCTACTGAAATAACAAGTGTTCAGGATCATGGGTTTTGTCTTGTGACACAAACTCTGTAGTTGTCCCATTCTTTTGTTTTGTGCCAGTCTGAATTAATTAGATTGAAGTTGGAGATTCGAAGTGAAGTGAAATGATATCATTGAACTGTGATAATAATACTTAACACATTATTTTGGGGTAGTTTCTGCTCCTGCTTGGGCTGAAGCTGAAATAGATGACAGTAGTTTCACTGACTCCGAACTCAAAAATTGTAACTGACAGCAAAATCTGTTTTCATATTCTGTTTCTGTTCAAAATGTGTTAGAAATGTTAATGAATTCCTATCCTTATGATTAATAAGTAGCAACATTTCTGTCTTACAGAAGCTAAATGACTACAAGAGACATCAGTGTGAGGGCTATCAGACCATAGACTAAAAGTGGCTGTGGTAAAGGTGGTGGAATAGCTGTACTGAAAATCTCATCTATCTGAGTGAGCTTGGTATTTTTCATTTGCTCTTTAGTTCTGCTTTAAGAAAGTTGTACTGTGACAGTAAGTTCTCCAATTAGAAATATTGTCCTTTCCATCCTTTGAGCTTTTTCTAGTATCTTTTTTTGTGCTCCTGGATGTAATTCTTCTCTTCTAAGTTAAATTGTAAACAATGCTTCAATGGAGTCACACAGATGAAAAATATACCTGAAACCAGAAGTAAGCATTTTGCTTTTCCTTGGTGGCTAGGAGTGGCAGCAAAAGTTGAAGGCAGTTTCTTTAATAACATATTTAAATGCTTTCTTCTGCAGTTGACTTTCATGACAAAATAATAAAAAAGAGATTAAGTAAAGAAAAGGACAGCAATCTTTCCTTAAGTGGAGTGTTATTTTGCTGATGAGGTAAACCTAACTGACATCAAGAATAGCTTGAGTCTGTCAACTACATGCTGACATTGGCTGGCTGTGCATGGGGATGTAAATAAAAGCAATAGGATGAAAAAAAGAAAGTGAAGGTCATTGTAGTGGTGGACTGGACCTGTAAGGAAAGCATTGAAATCCATGGCATTTGGGACATTTTAAACGGGATGTAACATCACATTAATATAAGAACAATATACCACAACTGTCAGGAAGTAAGGGAAACATTTGTCCCTATGTACAGCTCCTTGGCATTGCTGAAACTCTCGGAACAGGATCACTTGCCTGAGAAGATCAGTGGTCTCACTAAGCCACAGACAGCAGCTGACATGGTTGGGTGGTCATTGGTGGCTTTGGAGGTCAGTGCCATAGTGCAGTTATGCATCTCGTTGGACTAGACACATTTTACTTAGCCAAACAGATGAAACAGTGGCTTTTATTCCCTTTAGAAAGATGGAGGTTATTAAAAGGTGTGGGTTTAGGAGATGCAGGATCATAAAACAGCAAAAGACAGCAGAAATTTGTCATTTATGCATCTGCTGTGAAGCCAAGAGGGCTGGCAAAACAGACAGATCTGTCATGCTAATCTAACTACAGGGAGCAAGAGATGTATGAATGCTGTTCCTTCTAGGCTCCAGGAACGAAAGGCAATTTTTTTCTGTTAGGAGCTGATTTGGCCACTAAGCATAACCTAATAATGGCTACCCATTGAGTTTTAAGATTTTTTGTTTTCTTGCTCTTTTAAAATTTTTTTCTGTTTCTCTTCTTTTTTTTTTCTTTTTTCTAAGGCTTCAGGGATTATGCTATTTGAGGAGCTTGCCTAGAGACTTTTCACATGGTTGAATCCTGTGGAAAATTTATTGTCATCAGAAAAAGGACTAGGGGGGGGGAGAAGAAAAAAAAAGAATCACATGAGTTTTCTTCCAAATCCTTTTCCAGATTTATTTTTCTGCTTCAGTTTTCATGGGAAAATCCTTCTATGTGGTTATACATCTATTTTAGTGTTTTTACTTGTCAGTATTTTGTTTTTGTAGCTGCTCTGAATCTTTTAGCTTAGAAACTGTTATACTGTTTGTTGATGGAGAAAGAAATGGTATTGGAAATTATAGTGATGTAACATTTGGAGACACTGCAATTAAGAGCCCAACTTCTCTTGTTGCTAATGGCCACAGCAAAGACTGGGGTTATCAAGGCAGCGATTGTAACTCCCCAGCCTGTTGCTGGCTTTATGTCAGCTCCAGACGAGAGATGATCACTCATCTATCAGCTGGCAAGAGGTGTCCAGATCCCCCTGGGAGAGCTGGCATCAAAATGGTATTTCTGCAGTGACCCAAAACATCTGTAGCTCCCTGTTTTGCTGGTAGCTACCTGATGCAGCCCTAGAAGTTGATGTGAGGAGAGGAATTGGGGAGCATGCGAGAGGGCGATTGCTCCTGAGGCATCTGAAAAGTCCATGTGGTGATTTAAAGGTGTTTTCTAAGGGTCTCCCTGAAGGTGCAGCCCTGGCAGAGAAGATAACAGGGGGCAAGCATCACACATTGCAGCTTGGGCTGGGCTTCAGGAAGGCTTTCTTCTCCGGGAGGGTATTGCAGCATTGTATTGGGTTACCCTGAGAAGCTGTGAAATCTCCATTCATGGAGATTGTCAAGAAGTGGGTGGTCAAAGACACTTTTGACCTGGTCTAGTGGTGGTGACAGTCCCTCTTGGGGCAGGAGGTTGGGCTAGAGACTCCAGAGGTCCCTTCCAGCTGTTAACGCTATGATTGTATGGAGGGGCTTTAAAACAGTGTTACGCAGCAGGGGTGAATCAAATACTTTTTTTTTCTGTCTGGAGATGCTTTGCTTTTTGGTCATGCATTTTGGGCTCAGGAGAAAGGGTATCAGGCAATCTGCAGAGGGAAACTCAGAGCATAAGCTTAATTCAGTGAAGAAAGGGAGGATATAGGAGACACTCTTCTTACATGGATATGTAACATGTGCTTAGATTTTTCCAGCTGGACTTCATCTACTAAACAACCTGTTGTAATGGACAATTATTTTTTTACACTCCGGCATATTTTTAACCCCACATGAATAATTGACATGAATGCCTCAATTTTTTTCCCAAGAAAAAGATTAATATTAAATAATTATACAATTGAATTGATATAAAAAGATGAATAGAACTCTTTCCATGTGATGGGATGTCCAAATTTAACAGTAAGAAATACTGGAGCTCTACATTCTTGCAGTTCATTGCAGTGGAAAAACTTATGCTGACAAAGACGACAACTGAAATTTTCTGAAGAGAACAAATAAATTTACTGGAGGAGCTGCAAGCAAGCCTGGGCAGTAGTTAGAGAAGAATAGTGATTCACAAATTCTGCCAACATTTTTTCCTGTGTCTCAGGGTCTGGTCGCAGCTCTGGGACAAGAGTGACTACATTTTATGGATTACAAGTGGCTGAGGAGAAGGTGATAAGAATGTTTGGGGACTGGAAAAACGTCTCTCTGATGGGAGACTGAAGAGGTTGAGATAGTTTGTGTTAGAAGGAGATGAATAAAGAGGGAAATGGTAAAAGGTCATAATAGGACAAGCAGTTTGGAGAAGGATGTTCAGAACAGATGAGAGCCACTGTTCTCTCATTCTCCTAACAGAGAAAGGGAAGACATTAAATTTTGAAGCTGCCAGATTTTAACTTCACACACAAAAAATAAATACTTTGTCCAGTAGCATGTCCTGCCTGTGGACTCACTGCCACTGGATGCTCCTAAGTCTAGAAATCAGAAAAATTCAAAGGTCACTTCTGTAAAAAGAATATTTGGAGCCGGATGCTTCTGACAAAACAATAACGTTGCTTGAGATTTTAAATTAATCTCTAATGTCTTGTAATTAATAAGAGACTTTTACTCAGCAAATCACCCATACTGGCCCTCTGTAACAGATTGTGAATCTTCTTTTTAAGCATTTGATGCTTGTCAAATCCCTTATAGCAGAAAATTTCTAGGTCTTTATATATTACTGTGTGCTTCTGGCTTCATTGTACTCTCTGGAAAATCAGTGGGATTTTTACTTCAATGGAAAAATGGGTTAATTGGATTCTAGTTCATTTAATAATGATTTTTAAATGCAACAGCTTGAAAATTGTCTCCTGCTTTGTTTTGAAGTCTTTTATGGATTATAGTCACTGAGCAGATGTGTTTATACTGCAGTTCTATCTGTTGTGCATACCCATTTACTGATTCGTACTAGGATGAGTTTACATACGGCTAGAGATGATGGGTTGGTTTTATGTCTACACTTCCCTGTTCCACCCCCCCACCCCCCACCCCCCCTTTATGTTTTAATTTGTGTAATTGACTTATTGAAGTGTGGGTTGAGTTTCATAAGCTGTTGGTAGCTATGGTTTGATTATAGCACAAGGGTTGGTTGGCTGTGGGTGAGTTACAGGGATGCTTTTCTCTTATATAGCAGGTTTCGTTGCTTCATCTGCAATTAAAAAAGAAAATACGACAGTAGTACAGTTGCCTTGACAGTGAAAATCCATTGCCCATTGGACAGGTTGGTGATATGCGATTAAGTCAAAGCCTATCTAGTGATGATTAATGATATATCAGCATTCACCCAACATGCAGCCCTCCAAGGCACACAAAAATGTGGTTTATGTCATGGAACATAATTAATAATTTCAAGCTCTGATTACCCTGGTCCATGCCTCCAGTTTGGCCACAGTGAAGTGGTGATGTTCTTAGCAGTGGCAATTTGCTGTATAAGAGAACGAATGGATTGGGACTGGAGAACAGAACAGAAGTTCACTCTCTTATCCCTCCTTTCCTTTCCCTTTGCAGACTTGCAGAAACCCTCTCCATAGTGGACTGGTTTGCAGGCTGAAATTTCCACAGCCAACCACTGTTGACAGAGATAGAGACTTGGGGAACAGAGCTGGGGCTGGCAGTTTTATAATCCAGTTGTATTGAAACGTATCATTGCCAGTTCTTTTATTTAGAACAAAATCCTCAGTTTGACTCAGAAGATGAAGATTTATTGTGTAAAAAAGATGAAATGTCAGTGTCTGAGAAGACAATATGTGTAAGTAACACACCAGGCTCACTGTCTGTTCCTGCATAAATGAATTAGCACTAGGTTATGTCTTCAGCTGAGCTCCACATCAAAGCAGTATTTTAGTGGGCTCCACAGATGGGCAGTTGCCCCCCTTTTCAGAAATAGGAAGAAGACAGAAAGATTCTGGGGCCATTTCTGGAAAATTTTGTTAATGTAACCAGTCCTTTGGCATCCAAAGGGGCATTGGTGGGACTATGCACGGATGTAAAGGTTTGTCATGGTGTGCTGTGGACCAGCCTTGCAGTGTGACATCAGATTTCTTTCTGTTTGCCCTCTAGAAGCATTCAAGCAGAGTGTCTTCATGCCATGTCATCTGTGGTGGATGTGGCAGGTAAAACTGCCAGGGGATGGTAACCTCTGAAGCAGATTCAGATCTGGGGCCAGATTTTCATCTCAGTTTTTCACACCCATGACGCTTTCCCCAACTTCTGCAAGTGCACCGATGTGACAAGAGGAGGACTTGGCCTCTGTTTCACTGGTGGTGAACAGTTGTTCAACAGGTCTCGACTCCTATGGGGAGGAAGGGAAAAAAAGAAAGAAATCTCTTTTCTAAATCTATATTGCTGTTAGATGCTTCTGATCACTTATACGTTACAGTTTCTTGAAATGCCTTTTGCATATATATCTGTATATATGTGAATGCACGTATCTACTTGTTTATCTATTCATCTACCTATCTATCTGTGTGCCTACGTATACTTAGAGACTGACACTCACCCATCACTACCTAACTAAATGGCATTATGACCATTGCATCCCAGTAATAAGGGTACTGGCAATTTTAGTAAAAATATTATAAGAAAGCTCTGAAATCCAGTAGTCCCTGAAGCACTTCTTGAACACACAGTGTATCTGGAATGTCAAAATGGCCCTTGGAGATATGCAGACTAATAAACTGGGCAGGACAGTCATATCATGTTTATGATTATACATATTCCCCCATGAAATAAAACTGTACAATTGTGATTGGAGGCAGAGAGTTATCAGCTGGAAACAGCTGTGCTGCTGAAACACCCGGTGGCAGGCTATATAAATATTAACAAAGATACCCCAAACTCAACTGTGTCTGTATTTATATATGTTTTGTTGCCAGCTGAGGCAGCTGTCAAGAGGGTTGACTTTGGGGAAATGGATGTGAGTTAGGAATTGCAGAGTTTGAAGCCTTTCTATTCATTTTGCTTGTCCATTTGCATTTAAAGATGTGTACTGAAAGGATCCATCAGACATACAAAGCTATGTACTGCAGAAAGCCACTTCAAGTGCCACCAGTTCATTTTTAAAGCAGTCTTTTAAAAAGGAGGAACTATGCACTTTAGGGCAAACTGTTTCTGAGCAGGTTTTCTTGTAATGAAACTCCTCATTTGCATTACTTCAAGGACTTGGTGTATCACAAAAATACACTTCTCTTCACAACGACCAGCCCAGGGATTGCCTCTTTGCTTACAGTGGTACAAATCAGGAGCACACCCCCTAAAATTAATGGAGCCATGCTAGACAAAAATGGCATGGGAGGGGGACCCAAGCTCCTAGTGTTTCTGTTCCTCAGTTTTTCTGATAGCAATGGGAAAGGTCTGCAGCTGCCACGAGCAATGCCTGCACCTGCCCATGCTCCAGCTTGGTGTGATGCACCAGTGGCAAGGCATGGGGTGTCCCCAGGCAGTTTAGGGGTGGATCAGCCTTGCAGAATTGTGTGTAGAAACAACTTTCCTGTATCCTCAGTTATTTAGGAGGTGTTAGCTCAAAGTACAGGATGGAAACACGGTATTCCTGGCTCTAGTTCATATGCACTTACCTATGCTTACTCAAAGGAAAGGCATGGGAAGAAGCAAAAGGAAAATTCTCAGGTTGATTGTAATGACAGTTTTGGTTAGAGATCTATTCTCATTAAAACACGATCTATGCAAAGACTAATTACACAAGCTATGCATTACGATTTCACAAGTGCCCTCCTACCCTTTTTTGTTCTTTGTGAAGCAGGGATTTACGTTCTTCCCAGCTCTGCCACTTTCCCTACTGCCTTAAAATCTCTGTCTCTACTACAGGTACCCAGGAGATGGTTATTCCACCTCACAAAAGACTTCAGTGTTTCAATATTTCCTTTTATTGTGAGTCAGACAAACATACTGAAGATTTTCTGTACAGGTCAATGCTAGAAAAAAATATCTTGGACCGTTTAAAGCAATTCATTTTGCCTAGCTGATTTTCTTTCATCTAATTGCACTCCGACAATTTCAAAGTGGGATCCTTTATTGTGGCCACAGACTTTTTGTGTGTGTTCTTCCATCCCAGATCCCCATGTATCAGCCTGGGTTTATAAGGAATTTGGAGCCCGGTTCTGCTGATATTCCCTCGACAGCGCTGCAGGAAGAACAAAAGCCCACGATGAATTTCAGCGATGTGCGTTGGGATAATTATACCCCTGTCTTGATTGAAAAAAAAGAAAAAAGAAGAAAAAGCAAAAAAAAAAAGGAAAAAAAAAGAAAAAAAAGAAGAAAAGAGCCCAGCTGCCTTCCTATTTCCACTCTCATGCCAGACAGCTTTTGCTGACAGGTTGGTTAGCCGTGGGAGTAGTGATGGGTGAGGTGCACACCTGAGTACTGTGCCTGAGCGTTGTCAGTCTGGATGCTGACAGACTGCATGAACCGTGGTCTTACATACTTCAGCTTTAATCTAAATACTCTTCTGACATGCGAAAAGAGCCCAGCTGCCTTCCTATTTCCACTCTCATGCCAGACAGCTTTTGCTGACAGGTTGGTTAGCCGTGGGAGTAGTGATGGGTGAGGTGCACACCTGAGTACTGTGCCTGAGCGTTGTCAGTCTGGATGCTGACAGACTGCATGAACCGTGGTCTTACATACTTCAGCTTTAATCTAAATACTCTTCTGACATGCATTTGCTTTCCGTGCTGTTCTTCACTAAGATGTCCCATTGTGGGTACTGTACAGTGAGCTGAATATAGCTGAAGCAGGAAGGAAAAAAGCTCTTAACCCTATTGTTTTAAATAAAAATTATGGTTATCTTGTGACTTCTAATTTCTGTTAGGTCCTTTAGGATCTCAAATGTTTGGAAAACACCATCAAAAGGTATCAGTTGGTAAGCTTCTACAGAAATCAATACTGTAATACAAAATGAGATACTCAAATACCTCTTGAGGTGATGGACTGAATTATTTGGTAACCCCTGTTCTTTTTTTCTGCAGTGTGTATAGGATATCAGCTTGTGCCTGGTTTGCCATTCACTTTGCTGGAGTTTGAGAGCCTTCTGTGTTGAAAAATATGCCCAAATGTTATATGTAGCCTGTTTGTTTTTTTTTCCCCCTTTCTTTTTTCTCTTTTAAAAAAACCCAGCAAACTGACTTTTGCTTCTCTATGTGGATTTATCCTGTAGTTAGGGGGAAGAATCAGACCTCAAAGCAATAGGCTGCTGAACTGTTAGATTTTTTTTCTCACTTGAGTAAAGTTGTCATCCAGCAAAGGCTCAGGAGAATGCTTAACATTCACTAGCCACAAATGCTTCAAATTAATCACATGCTTAAATGTTTTGCATGTTTAAAAGAGGATAACTGTGCTTCAGGAGAGTAATTCTGATCTGGGAATTAAGACCATATGGAAGTACATTGTCAACTGTATATGAGTGACTGTTTATATGGAGAAGTGATGACAATACAAGCTTCCCAGGTGTTTACCCCTGCCTCTATTCAAAATAATACATATTTCAGGGTGACACCTGCATTATTTAAATGATTTCATAAAGTTTATTGAATGGAAAACAAAGACAAGAAAATCAGACAAATACCTCTGGCAAACAAAGGAAGGTATACTCAGGGAAATTCAAGCAGCACATATTAGGCAGCATGGGTGAAGGAACTGGTAGTGTTTCAAGTGTTTGCAAGAGGGGTTTATTTTCTCAAATCTCCAATTTACTCTAATAGGCATATTATGTTTATGCATGAACAACTAAATCCCATGTGAAATGAATAAAAATGCTCGAAATACATGTTACAGTGAGCCTGTATACATTTGAGCATATGAAGACTTGGTTTCTGTCTGTTTAAGCTTGCAGTAAAGCCAAGGCTCACACAGAGTAGGGTTTTTTCTGTTTAAGCACAGATGTCTAATGTCTGAAGTTTAATCATCTTAAAAGCAAGGTAAGAAACAAATCTAGACTCATCTACTTATCTGGACTCCTTGATTGCCAATGGAGACAGGGGGCAGTTCACCCCTTGGAAGATAAATAGGAGAAATTGCTAGGAGAAAAAAAGCCCACCTTTTTCCATTGACTAGTGAGGCAGTTCAGTTTAGCAAACACACTGGTTTCTATACCGCTTTAATGGCATGAGGTGAATACTACCTGGGATATCAGTTTTGGCTTTGATTCAACTTCTTTCCCACCTTTCTTCACTTGCCTTTGTCTTTGTTGACCATTTAAATTAAGCCCATTACAGCTGCTACTATCTTTTCCATGTTGTTTGCTCAAAGCGTATTTTGTTCATACAATGCAAAATGCCAGTAATAACAAGAGTGCTGCAAGGATGTAGGAGCCGGAGGAGCTGCAAGTTGAGCACATGAAGATTATGGACAGCAGAATTACCAAGCTAAGTGCTAGAGATGCTGGTGAATCATTCCATGTCATTCTGCCATTACTTTTGCTCTGGATTTTTGCAAAAATAAAAATCACTAATGAAAGTGTTATCAGAAATATAATTTCATGCAAGTGTAAGGAGAGTCACAGAGAAAATGCTAATTCCTGGACATAGTTCTTGTGGAGGATTTCAGGAGCACAAGGACTGAAAGGGCGAGGCAGGGTTCATGTATGTTGCTGTTTAAGTCTAGGATTGGTATTACTGAGGCTAAGAGCATAGCGTGTCTATGGCAGTATGCTGCACTTGTCCGTGATGAGATCTGACTATCAGTAGTTCAAAGCATGTGCCAGGATTTGGATTTTAAGATTGTATCTTTATAACAACAAAGCAGAACTTTCTAGAAGATTTTGGGGGTTGTTTATCCTGACAGCCAAATCTTAGCTGCGTGATAAAGGATGCAGACCATGGCTGACCAAACAGCCATGACCAAACACAGTGGTACCGAGAAGTGGGAGCTGGCTTTGCTAACCTAGATGGATTTACTAGTTACTAGCTAATTCCACTTTCAAGTACTGTAATAATTAATTTGGTTTTTCTCTGTGATATAATTTCTTTGATAGTCACTTCTCTTTCTGCCTACTCATTAAGTTGGCATAAGTACCACCAGTTTTTACCATCTGCTCCACAGTCAAAAGCCCTTGCCTGCTACTGTTCAGTAATTGCTGTTTCATGCGTCTACCTTGACAGTAACTGATGGGAATGTTTTTAGTGTGAATTCAAACAACTGTTCCAGCTTTACTAGTCCTAAGCTTCAGATTTTGCCTAATTGTGGAAAAGAGAGTAGGCACTTCTGGGTCTGTCTAGACATGGCTCTGTTAAGTGCATGTCTGATCATATGAGTTACTCACTCCGGTAATATTAATAAATGGGACCAAGCCAAATAAAAGACAGTTCCATTAAATTCTCTGAGCTCATAGGGTGGTTATAAAGTCAACATGCTGTGCTATGTTAACATCTGACCAGTGAAATAGTTGTTTCCTGATCCCGGCTTTGGCTTTCAGCCACAAAAAACACAAGACAGATGTTATGCTTTAGTAGGGTCAGGGTTATCAAAGAGATGTGATTAATAGTCGGTTACTTTGCTTTTTTGACACTTTTGTTCTGTTGATTACAAAGGACTCCTAGCCATGATTTTTCATTGATTTGGTGAACTATACGATAGATGAGAAGAAAGGAAGGACCATTCTGATTCTGAGCTCTTCCTGAAAAAATACAGGCATGGGTGCAGTTTGGACCGCTGGTTTACTTTGAGCTTGTTTGATGTGGTTGCTACTGATACTGGTATCTTAGAGGGCAAAGGGGCTAATGCCTCCTCGCAGAGGTAACAGTTGTAAATGCAAACAGGGTGTTCTTAGCTATTTAATGATTTCCCATCAGGCAAAAATGCTGGAGAATTGAAAACACTGACTTTAAAAGTGCATCAAAGTAATTTGTTAGTCTTTGAAGTAGGAAGTTATTTATAATGGAGGGTGTTCTCTGATGGAGTGGTAGGCTTGCAGTGTGCGTGAGTGATCCGAGTCAGAAAGAGGTTTGTAAAAGGATATCAGAGTGTTATAACTTGAATTTGTGAGTACCTTCCCTGAAACATGGGCATTCTAAGCCATTACTTTGATTCTTGTTCACTTTTTCTTCTTACCCAAGCACTGTCCCCTAAGCAGCAATACAGGCAATACTGATTTCCCTCATTTGACAGTGACATGTGAAAAATAAAATCCTAAGCAGGGCTATGGTCTCAATCCCAAATCATTGGTAAGCAGAGGTTATAACCCTCCAGGCAGAACATTGGTGAGTCAATTGAAAACAGATACTTAAAACCTCTGTGCATATGACTTAGATGGGATATATCACTCATGGGCTGTCACTGTAGAAGGCTCTTTTAAAACTTTCCCAATAACTGGACGAGGTAGAATTTGACACTGATGTGTCAAGTCCTGCTGGCTGCAGAAAACTGCTGATTCTTTTCTGATACCTACCATATACCAGAAGTTTTTTTTTCCTTTTTTCCCACTTTTGCTGCTCTCCACTTTACGTTTTAACATCAGAAAATGTTTTGATCATTATTATGTTATGGCAGCCATTCAGACAGACCGATGACAGGGCTACACTCAGGGTCAAGAAACCCTGCTTCTGAGACACCTCCTTGCCTCAACTGCTTCAACTATCATGAGTGGTTGGATAGTTGTTGCAAAAACAAGGAGTGAGCAACACGATATCCTTTGCTGGGCATTCCTGGCCATTTTTGTATTTATCTTCTGCCTAACCTGTGGTGCTGTGGTACGTGCAGTGCTCCCTAAGCTCAGGTTTCTCCTTCAAATTTGTCACTGTCTTCCCAAACAGTTACCTATACTTTCTAGTAATACCGTAACTTCATCATAAATGCAACAGTAGGTACTTACTTGGCCTAGGAAATAGTGTGCCAGGAATATTTTAGTAATAATTGTTTGCATATGATATACATGGATTGTTGCTGTCTTCCTGGCTTGGTATTTTCAAGAAATGAATTCAGCAATGTTTGTGTACCTAATTAATTTTGTCTGCTTGGTAAATTTCAGCTTAGCATTTGAATATGTTTTCTGTCACTTGGACTGTTACTTCCTGTGTTTGTTTGCTTTTATTTTTGCTAAAGGAGATTATAAATGGGCAGAACTTTTGCTTCTAAGTAAAAATATGCTTTCCCAAGTAATTGCCTGAATTGCAATATGTTTGTAATTGCCGATTCTTTTGATGCAGGTCAGCACCTTTTTGGTTCAAATGTCCCAAGAATGAGTCACAAGAACAACAGAAGATAACTTCATTGTACTACTGCTTAGAAAGAATAGCCCACATAATTACTCTGCCCTATTGCTCTTTTCCCTGGCTTAAATAAGATAAAATCCTGTTTTGTCACAAGAAAAGTTGAGTAACAGGTTCATTTGGATGTCAGGAGGAGCAGTTTATAAGCCTCCTGATTTGAACCTTGAACTACTGTCTAATCTGCTGAACTTTCTAGTTCCACAAGTGACATTAAATAATTTTTTTTTTCAGGAGGTAGCTGGAAACTTAGCTTTATTCCCTGTGAATGAATGCTTAATCTTTTTTTTTTTTAAATGTAAAAGAAAATTATAAAATAAGGAGACATTCTTTTCATAGAGCAGTGGGAAGAATGGTAAAGAATGGTAAAGAAAAGAGAAAAAAAAGAAGCTAAAATGTAAATGTCAAATATAAAATGTAAATGGTAAAAAAATTGATGAACTTCATATATTGCTTAAAGGGAACAGTCTCTCATGGAGTTAAGATTAAATATTTACAAAAAGCAATGAAAGGAACCATTCAACATCTGAGGAAAAAATCTTATGTGTATTAGTAGCAAAGTGTAGGAAGGAGACAAAACACCTATTCTGTTAACAAGTATGTTCAAAATAGATTACAGAAAAAACAGGGTGGAGAAAAATGGGCAGGAAAGCAGTGATTTGTAGTGCCACCAAGAGATTTCAGCTTGGCTTGACCAAAGGTGGAAGTAAAATTTTATGGGATTAAGCATTATTAAGAGAATGGAGTTCAAATCAGGTGATATCTCTGCATCTTAAGCTTGTCTCTGGAGCAGCACTGATACTACTCCCTGCCTCTCATGCAGAATAATTTAAAAGAAATTGTAGAAGGTGCTCAAGAACAAGACTGTGAGATTAAGCCTGGCCTGCAAAGAGGGCGGTTGAAGAAGTCAGCGAGGTGGTTAAAGGTGCAAGTGCATCAAGGACAAGTGCAGCAGAGGACGTGGCTCCGCAATCTGTCATCTCCTCCATGGTGGAATACCTGTGTGGACATCTGTATGCAAACAAAAGCTCTGTCACTGGCAGCCAGCTGTTGCCCTGAGGTTTTGCAATTAAGCTTGAATCTGTTGTGCAGGCTGATGGGGTCCAAAAGGCCAAATCAGGAGCTGGGCCTTGCCCCTGCAGAGCAACACATCACTGGCAGAGCAATGAGAAACCACAGCTCTGTTCAAGACACACTGCCTCTCTGACCTTAACCACAGTAGCTTTCTGCAGCTCATACAGTGGGGCTGTGTGGTGGTGCAGGCAGAATTTGGCATCCATGGAGAGAGATCATGCAAATAAAGGAGTGAGAGTGTGCAAGTAAAGGAGTGAGATCATGCAAATGAATGCATCCTCGCAGAGTGAGGAATGCCTGCTGAGACCAGGACATGGGTTTCCTGGCAAGATGGACTGAAGTGGCTGCTCCTCAGGACAGCGTAGCTGCCGTGTGTTGTACACTGAAAAGGCATTTGTCACCATCAGTGACGCTGTGAACAGGCAGGATATGGCTTTGAGGCAGAAAGGGAAACGGTGAAACGAAAGAATGCATCGCTGCCTGCACTGTTTCCCGTGAGTTTGACAGTAACGGCGCAGGCAGCTCAGAGCGGTGCATCAGGCTGTGGATCTTGCAGACTGTTAGAAGGTGGCTTGCCTGGCTCTTGCCTGGCTTGCAGCATTGCTCACCGGAGCCCTGCCACTCCTCTGAGAGAATGAAAGGACAGGGAACAAAGCAAATATCTCACCGTCGTTTTGACCTGCCATCCAAGGTCATGTGCATTTGGTTGCACGGCAGCAAAGACCACAGTGCACATGTGGTGCTAACAGCAAGTGCATGTCCAGTCTCATAATGGTGGAGGGTTTATGGGACCATGCTACCGGCAGATCTACTGCTGCCTGCAGGCTGGGCTTCTGCTCCTGCTCTGCCATGGGCTGATACTCCCTGGGTGCAGGGCAGCAGCAGCTTTGTGAGCTCTTATGGTGCTGTGGAGATGGATGTGTAGGGTAGCTCCTTGCCTTGGGCTGAAGGGCTGAAGGGAGGACTGGTGAGACGAGTAGGATGGGGCTGTGCTCCTGGTCTGGGGCAATGAGGATGGGTTGTGGGAAGCTAGGACTGTGCTTATGGGGCACTGATTTAGGAAGTTATTGTGGGAGGAGGGGAGATGTTTGGCTCTTAGTGCTGCACTGTTTTCTTTTTTCTTAATGGGGCTTTTAGCCTCAGGAGGGTTGTCCACCTCTGCTGTAGGCTGTATGAACGCAGAGTGCTATAGATGTCTCTATACATACAAGCCCTTAGGCAGGGACAGAAGAAAAGCGTAGCATGAGCGTCCACTCCCAGGCTTTGCATTTCCTCTTCCAGGGCAAATATCTTTTGCTTTTCATGGATGTTTTGAAAAGTTTCGGTTTCTGCCCAGTGCAGAATAAAAACCATTTCCAAAATCTGCTTCCTATTATGTTTGTTGTCACCATTATGTTTTTATGTAGCTCAAGCAACCTGAATCCCTAGAGGAAAGGGAACTCAATATTTCTTTTGGTGGAATAAGGGGAAAGAGCAACCTCATGGAGTGGAGGGAGCACTCTTGTCTGGTATCTTTAGGTTTGATTTTAGCTTTGCAACATCTTGAAATAAATAAGTTAAAATGCAGGACTGTTTCAAGGTGCAGGAATATCGCACCAATGCTTTTAAGGTGAGTGGTCACTCTGATCAAACCAAGTTTGGGTGCGTGCGTTGAGATGAGAGGGGAATGGATCCTGCCAGAATCGTCCCTCCATGGGCAAGGGACCCCTCTGGGGTTCTGCCTGCTGCCATCCTCCCTCTGAGGATGGGGTAATCTGCTGGCAGCTTGGAGGTGATATGCAGAGTAGAGCTGTCTGGAGGAACTTTGAAACTGAGGACTGAACAAGTGCTAGAAGGCGTTACCTCATTAGTCTCCACAGGGGCAGCAGGAGGATGAGGGCTAGGACTATTACAAGTATGCTCTGGGGCATGGTGGTCTTGCTTAATAGATATTGCTGATTTATTTGTTGTTGGCTTTCGCAACATATTCATCTGCCTTTCTTTCTCACTCAATAAAGTTATCTTCTATTCAGATTTTGGGAATGGGGAAGTTGGCTTTATACTGGTGTTTATGAAATGGGTTTAGTTTTGTTTGGCAGGCTTCTGGGCAAAGACATTGACTTCCTACCTGCTCTTTATGAAGATGTAAATAGTACTCGTCAAATCTGGCCACCTTTTTTATTGACAACAGCAGCTAGAAAGAGAGTCATACTTGGATCCTGCTTTTTCAGATGTAAGGTACAAGTATATTTGTGCCTTTCAGATTAAATTGTTAGCTGGTAGTTGGGAACTTGCAGGTTTCTTCAACCAAGAAAGCCAGCAGTCAGGTAATCCTGTTTATCTCCAAATCCTAACTCCCTAACCAAGTAGAAACAGATAATTTCTTTGCTCAGAGATCCAAACTTGTGTTCTTTAGCTCTGGATTTTGGCTCCCTCTCAAGGCTACACACAACCATTTATTTTGCTCTCCAGTGGCTCTTTCCTTGGTCTTAGGCTCCCCATTTTCTTGCTTTCTCTGCTCTACTGGGAGAACTTGTAGGCATGGTGCTGGCCTCTACAGAAGCCCCTGCATTTTCTAACAGTACTCTGGACTACTATGAAGTGGGCAACTAATTTTGCAATTATCATTAAGTGGTCAAATAGTTTCCCCCTTCTTAAAAGGAAGATCATATCCAATTACTATGAAAATTAATATAGGTATATAGTGAACCCTGAGCTTCCTGACCTCATTTCTAGGGGCAGCCCAGTATAGGCAGGCAGTGGTAACACAATCCTGATGCAATCTGAAGAGGACTTTTTAGCTGGGTGTTTGAAGTAAGAAATGAGAGAGACCTATGAAATCATTGATTTCATGAAGGAAAAACAGGGAGCGGGGGAATCTCTCCTTATTTTTCTGTGGACTGCTTGGCAGACATCTCAGGTGGAGAAGGTCACACTGTGCCCATGCACTAAGGTACTCACTGCTGGGAGGCATAGAGCCTGAAAAAAAGTGTAAGTGTCCTCAAAACCTACCCAAATCCTGCAAAAATATGCTCTTTGGTGCAGTGGATGCAGTTTCCAGCTTTGGATGTATGAGTTTCTGGAAAGAAGAAGGATTCACTAATGGAAGGAGGATTCTGTTCATGCTTCCCTAAGCATCTGCTGTAGACACTGCTGGTATGGGAGACTGGGCCAGAAGGTCCCTTCGGTACAGCAGCTCCCATGCCCTGTGCCTCATTCCCCGATGACAATTACAGCCGTGTCTCTGCTGCTGCTGCAGGAATTTGCTTTCAGCTTTCTCATCTCCTCACCCTGCCACCTCCAGCATCTCTTCATCAGCAGCTTGCTGACCTGTGTTATTTTCTTCTTCCCTTGATGTGGAGAGTATGAGGACATCTGGAGTTTGGATATTGGAAGGGGCTAATCAGGTTTGTCAATTGGACAATTTTTAAGATAAATTGACAAGGAATTAAGAGAGAAGTCATTATAATCAAGCTCAGCATTAAACTTCAAATGGAATGTAAAGAACCTGTAAAAGAGCATTCAGGCCACTAACTTATGCGAGAGAAAGAGTCATCCGCATGGTTTTCAATTTATCTGGCAAATGCTGATTAGTGTGCTAGAAGGCAAATTATCTGCTGTATGGACAACAGTGTATCACCACTGCCAGCCTGAGTTTTATGACTTCTCCGAGGAGCACTGAACCTATGTGCTTTTCCTTTTCCCATTATTCTTTGCTAGGGCTGGTTTTACATTTGGCGATTATTCCTTGGGAAACATAACAAACAACATATAAACTGAAATCACCAGATCTGTTTCTCTCTAACGAGCAATGACAGAGTTTCATTTAGGTTTTTTACACCTAGCTAGAGCTGCTAGGACAGTCTCCAAAGAGTGCTGCACTGGGAAAATTATGATGTCATTGTAGATGTCTTGCTTATTTCCCCAGAATAAATGAACATCATCATGAAACTCCAGGAGGAAAACTTGGCTGTGCTGGAGTTATGGAGCTATTAAAGCAGCTGAGACTAAGGTTTGCATTTAAGTCAGGGGTTATTTGGAGGTCACCATCATACAGTTTTATTTGGAGTCCTAAATATGGGTTTAAGTGCCTCACTTAAATAATTTTGTCCATAATGAGGTTGGTTTGGCTTCTCTTCTCTGAAATACTGTAGAAGAAATGTGTTACTGAATCACTGCAAATTTTGTAAAATTCTAAAGCTACAAAAAGAATAATTTCTTTCATAATTCTTCAGGTGTCTATTTTATAGTGTGCTTTAAATGAAAGCTGTAACACGAAATCACAAAGATTAGCAGTCTGCTGAAACTAGCTGTCTCTTCTTTCAAAGAACTAGCTGTCATTTCTTCCTTAAGATGATTTACCCTTCTAGGTTCAGCAATTGTACATTCTTTGAAGCACAGCAGGAGAGGGTCTGTATCAAAAGGAAGATAATTTCCAAAATGCTCTTCATAATTATTGTAATAATGGCCTATTGCTGCAATTTCAGGCTCTACAGCTAAGTGAATGATGAGCTTACATGCACTGATTGTTTACAACAGAGAGTCAAACAAAGGCAAGGATGTAGCAGGGATGTAGGATTTGCCATAGTGTACTGGATCATGGCTGTGGAGCCATGTGTATTGCTTTTTTGAACCCCTGGTTCAAACCCAAGGTCTAGCTGAGGAGTTGCACAATGCTGTGTACCAGATAAATGTTTCTAGCCCACACCATTTGCAGGATGTAAATGTAAATGATTTGATTTCCTACTGACTGGATGGATATCAAAAATTATCTAATACCTTAAAAATGAGATCACTCAATGTATCATGTAGTTCTACCACACTATACAAACAAACTGAGTTTTTCAAATTTTCATCAGACGCATGGTAATTTCATGAAGTATCAACTTCTGTCTTTTAATAGCTTGAGAAGTTGTGTCATTCATGTTTTTTAATATCTGAAGTATCCTCTCTTCCTTGTTTGTGACCTTTCCAAATGAGTACATCACAATCTTTAGCCTTCACTACCTATGTTAAGTTTATCATTACTCTATCTGTAAAGATCTGTTCTAGGAAAATCCCGTTTACTTTTATTGAAAGGGTTGTATCCACGGTGGTTCTGTGGATTTTATTTCTCATATTATATTCAATATTTTCCTGATGTATTCTTTGGGGCTCATTTAGCTTTCCTCACAGTAAAACGTGTCATTTGTGTTTATGTTGATACTCACTGTTTTATTTTCTTAACTCAAAATATTAACACCCCCTTTTAATTTTTGTCTGCTCTGTCCCATTTGTTTTGATGAAGGACCATGGCTCCTAACAGTGTGCCATCTGCAGGAGGGTTGTGATTGTGCATTTATTTTGCCAGCAAGGAACATTATTCTTCATGATGCTTTTGGTTTCTTCATCACTTTTTGGCCTGACTTGGGTTTTCTTTCACAACTTCCATCGGGTTTCTTTCTGATCTGAAGAGCCATAGAAGATGTACTTTATTTTAAATGATAGTATCATTGATCAAGAGTCTTTCTCATTTCAAGGCTGGACCAAAACTTCACATTAAATTTTTACAGGTCAAGTAATGTTAATTCTAAAGACAGGATCATTTTGTGAACATATGTTATTTCAACTATTTTCTTTCCTCTGGTCATTAATTAACAGGCAAAATCTCTGTGCTTTATTCCGCTTTTTGTTCTTCATGCTAATATGCTGAAAACCAAAGTTTTAATTTTCTTTTTGACAGTACATACAACTACAATACCTGTTGCAGCTACAGACCTGTTGTAAGCTACAGACTTTCTTTCCCAATAATGAACCACAACTTCTTTCAGCTGTTCCTGACTTGGTGATGCAGAAGGAACAGAATGATTTCAGCGAATGCAGGGCTTTTGACTTCTTGGCCTTTGGGCCGGCTCTTTGTGCTGGGTTTTCCAGCCACCTAGGTTGATGTTACACGCTGATTAGGTAAATGGTGGATGCTTTGTCTGCCCCTATAAGGGAAAAGCCAGAAAACTTCAGTCGGGTCATAAATCTGGAAGCATTCATAAGCGTTAAATTCACCTTCAAAAAAAGCAAAAAAAGGAAAAAAAAAAGGAGCTTACATGATGATAGATTATGTTTGTACATCTCTTTCAGTATTTTGTTCAGCATTATTAGCATGTAGGGTTTGATTGAAACCCTGCTTATTATTTTACTTGGTTGGAATCCAATTTGCAGCGAGTCAGTTGCTCACTGCCAAGGTTAACAATTCATAAGATAGAGAAGGGGACTTACAGACTCTGCTTCTCGCATGGTTTTTGTGCTTTCTTTTTTAAAATGTTTTGTTCTTGTTGTTCATCTTTCTACTTGTAAACCACCACTTACACAATTTCCAGCTACCCTGCTTTTCTTTTTCCCCATTGTGTCTTGCAACCTTGATTTTCCTTTTAATAAAAAATACCTCTTAAAAGTTTAGCTTAGATTTGTTTTAGAAAATGAGTGTAGGTGTACAAATATAAGAGAATAAGTATAGAAGTATAAAAGAGGTGTTGTGTGATTATTGTTCTGTTTTTTTTGGTTTTGTTTTTTTTTTCCATTTATACAGTAAATATCAAAATGGCTATTGCAAGAGCAATTCAGAATGACTTCAGGTGCCATATTTCTCACTGAATAACTTTAGGGAACAGCTTCCATTCTAACCTCATGGCACCTCCCATCCCTTGAAAAACCCAACCCAAAAAACTCTGTACTTGCAGACTTAGGGTTGTCTGCTGTTTTTGTGAATCTCAGAAAGCTGATTTCAAGCCTTTAGTTAGTAGCAAAGGGTGAAGGTACATACCTGGGAGACCTCACACCTGCCCCCAGGGATAGGGCAGTTGCTAATGGATGGTGTCCAAGCCTGATAGCTTAGTGTGTTGTAAAGGGAAGACTGGTCGAGTGGTGGCAGAAAACTAACAATTGTTACTGTGATAAAGCCCGTCGCGTCGTTCCTGACTTGTGTGCATGTGTGCAAAGGAAAGAGGTATGTGTGTTACCTGAGAGCTCTCTTATGCAGGAGTTACCCCTGCTCTGGCACTAAGGCCTTACTGCTGTTTCAGCAGTTAAATAGGAGGTGACTGCTGTCTGCTGTGCATGGGTCGTGCTGAAAGCATCACGTGTAGAGGTGTGAAGGACTGAAAGGAAGATGAAGGTTATATGGTAGTCTTCCTGTGGGTGATATGGTGTTAAGGCAGACAAGGCTACACCTTGCAGAGAAATGGGGATACCATTGAGCAGAGCAGAGTTAGCTGACGGAGTTAGCTCACTGCGTCCTGTGATTTCTCGGGAGCTGCTGAATCTTAACAGGAAGGGACAAAATGCCACCAGCTGAACTGGATGGCACAAGTTTCATGGCACAAGACCCATCAATATAAACCTAAGCTTCTTGTCTTTACTGCTCCTTGGTCAGAGAAATGCATAGTTAGAAGAGAACTGAAGATGCCGCTTAGTCCGTTCCTCTGCGTAGAGGCACCAGCCTGCACTGATCTCCTCAAGCCTGGTAATGAGGCTTGCATAATCTCTCTACACATGCACTGCTTCCCTAGCTATACTGTGAGAAAAATGTACCTAATGCTTCAACCGCATTTTCTTTGCTTCAAATTGATACAGTTATCCTGTTCTGCTCCTTCTGGCATAGAGAGTCCTAGCATCAAATAGTTGTGTATGGTATTTTTTTTTTTTTTTAGCAGGTTTACAATCCCATGTTAACTTCTGGTGCCTCTGCTGCCTCAGTGATTATTCCCCACTTCCTGATTGTATAATTCTTTCCCCTTAGCTGCTTATTGCAGTTACCATGAAGTGTTTTATTACAGAGGTAACTATTTGATAACTACAACAGTGAAAATGGTAGATCCGGAGTTCAAATGCATCTGCTGTTAGGAAGCATGTGGTTCCTAAATTTTTGTAATCCCTACTATACCCTTTGTTATAATAAGATGGGAATTGTGGTTGTGCTGTGAAATGTTGGAAGGTTTAGTAGCTAATGGGTATGGTGAGAGAAATTGCAGACATGGTCTCTTTTCCAACATCTTGACAGTTTTATTACTTAGAGGTAACCATAGACTACTTTTTTCTTGTCATTATTAAAATGGTCTCTCTCTTACTTTGTGTCTCTGTGGCACCCAACGTTACCTACTATGTAGAAATTTGGATACTGTTTTCAACTCCTCTACCATGTTACATAGCTAGGGAGTGGAAACTTGGGTAGTCCTCAACTTATGGAGAATAGGCTTTGACTGAGGGTTTAATATCAGTAAATCACTTTACCTTGTGAACACCCTGAAACAACCAAAACTCAAGTACACAAAGTAGCCTATTAGCTCTAGAGCTTTTCATTTGGCGGAAGGTGCTTTGAAAACAAGCACACAAATGAACTTCAGCCTTCGAAGGAGCCTGTTAATCATTCGTCTCAGCCTGTCATTTGCACAGGCTCAGCTATGAGCAGGCCATGGTCTTATCAGCTCCATGTTTAGCTGCACTGTTGCATCTTTTTTCTCAACCATTGGGCTATTATAACAAGAAGTCTTACACAGAACAAGCTAAGCTACTCTTGGATTTTTTTCTGCTGCTGGGTTGCAGGAAGCATCTTGCTGAAGGACTACGGGCTTCCTTGGTTATATGATGTGGGCTGTACACTGAAATAAGCCCTTGGTCCACATGGAGCCCCAGGTCCAGCTGACTTCCCTGGCAGTCTCTGCCGAGGCTCCCCAGCCCTGCTGTCCCTGCTCCCTTGGCCCAGCTCCAAGGCAATCCCTCTTCCACACCACACACTTTATATCTCAGTTTTATATTTCCTAGTTTTTGATGTCTTCCAGTGTTGACCTTGCATTGCTTTTGTACACCACATGTGGCAGGCAGGCAGAAGGGGAGTTTGACCGTAAGGACACATGAAGGCTGGAGGGGTTTGTGGAGCTGATGTAGCACTTATCTGGTGATGGGAAATGAAGTTGGTGAACTTCTCCAGGCCCTTGTTCCTCCCTCACCTACCTCCATGCCACCAATGAATGCTTAATTCACTGTTCATGGTTTTGTTCTTTCTTCTTCTCCCTGGGATTATGTTTTGGGAACCTGCAGTTTAAGTAACTCAGATTTGGAGTCTTATTTTATCATTTAGTGTTACAAATCCTGCCCTAAGGCAGTCTAAGTATGTGGTCTGTAACCATTAGAGTCCATAACTAGTTATCAGGTAAAACTATAGGGCACCTGGCAGACCCCTGTAATATGAAGAAGAAAATTTGTATTTTCATCTTCTAGTAGTGTGCCAGTCCCACAGAATATCTAAGATGTGCTTGCAGCCACTGATTGTTCCCCATGGGGAACAGGGGAAGATGTTCTTTTATGCAGATGAGTTGCTGTATAGCACTAAGTACTCAATACTGTATGTGATGAGAGCAGTAGATTTCTGATAGTCATTATACTGTTTCTTATGTTCACATATGTAAGTAATCTACATATATTAATGTATGTACAGTATGTACATTAACCTGCATATATTAATGTACATACAGTATGTACATCCAACTTCTTCAGGGAAATCTTCAAGGGATCTTCCAGAAGTTGGGAGTGTGCAAAACATGGCATGGGCCAGCCATCCTCTCAGTATATATTATTTCAGTGGATCCTCAGGAGAGGTTTTCTTAAGAAAGCTGCTTCTGCAAAAGGGGAATCAGAAACTGTCCATTTAGGATGGCTTAAGGATGCTTCATATCACTGTAGTGGCAAAAACCAAGTATATGGGGCATATATTTGGAAAAAACTTGCTCCACGGTAGTACAGCATATTGGTTATAAAAATAACTTTCAGTATGGGTCTATTATGCATTCACATTAGAAACACTCATACAGTGTAACTTATCATAGTTAAAACCTTTTTTGCCTTTTTGGTCATATTAAGTAACTAATGTAACCATTTGAATAAATCAGCCACTGAACTCCTTTTACATATGATAGATGTATTTCTTGCCAGCAGAGTAACGTGATTTAACAGTTGTGCTTCATATTATACATCTCTGCAAGCTGGAAATCTGGATGATAAATAGTGTGATAAACATTGGAGAGGCACCAAATTCCAAGGAGATTACTATTGCCTCCGTTATATAAAACGAAATGAGAAAAAACTATTTTATGTAACTTTTCTTTTAAATTGACAGTTAAGGAAATAGTAAAATATGGCTGGATGGCAATCAGACTTTCTCTTTAATTATTTCACCATGTCCTTTTTCACAACCACTCCGATTATGTTTCCTTTATAGAAATCCTTATAAAATCATAGCTGGGCGTAGAATGCCCTGCTCACACCGAGCGTTTGTTTCAGAAAAGTTGGTCAGTGGCTTCTTTTCCAGACATGTGCTCACACTGATCTCCACCCGTTAAAACAATGTTGTCATTAATTTTCCCCTCTTTCCAAGGTGGTGGCTTCGAGGTTCACAGTTGCAGTTGCCTTTCGTCTCCTGGCAGTGGATCTGTAGTTTTTATATCAGTCTGGCTTGTTCAGTTTCTAGCCTGGAATAATTTTTTTTTGTTTTTTAATAAAGACTAAATACTTATTCATGAGAACCAGGGTCCAGCAGTGAGGTATTGTTACTTTAAGCGATGCTGACTTTTCCTGGAGGGTTTCAACACCAGGATGCTCATTGGCTACCAGACTAATTGCTTTGCACTGCAAACGATGCCCAGGGGTGAAATAACACAAATACTGAGGCAAATTTTCCAACATGTGTTCTTTAAAATTCCCCCCTGAGCTGGAAGAGTGACCTTTGGTGAACAAATGTTCTTTCACCTTCAGTGTTCAAAACTATTAATGTTTTAGTATGCTTACATGATTAATTCACAGGCTTTCTTTTCAACACAGTAATTTCTGGACTCTGCCTTTCTTGTGGCCTCAGATTGGGGGCAATTTGTTCTCTAAGTCTGTCAATGGTTTATTCAGTACAACTATGTTTGATTATACCTTTAATAGGTACTGAGTAAGAGTTGCACTCAGTTACCTTGGCTTTAGCCTTTCAAAAGAGGAGCCTTTAGCCACGTCATTCTATAATGCTGATCTTTGCAGCTGAGATGGCTTGCCGAATATTTTGTAGGCTGAGAAGATCCATTAGTAATATATTGAATTTCCCAGCAGTGTTGCTTGTTTATGGTTTTGCTCGGCAATAAGCGATGAGTCCTTTCTATTATGAAGCTTTCTCTTACCTTACAAGTATTTAAAAACCTGGTAGGAGGAAAGCTGCAGATTTTTTTTTTTTTAAAGCAAAAGAGTATTAAAGATGATAGGCATCCCTGAGTCTGAGCTCTAGGGGCAAAAGGCTTGCCTGATGCTAGCAAAAGAAGATGATAGGCATCCCTGAGTCTGAGCTCTAGGGGCAAAAGGCAAAAGGCATGCTCTTTAGGTCATGTAGTAGCCCTGATTCCTGCTCTCATTTAGCAGCATGTGTATAATTCAAAGTCTGCCTTAAAGATGATAGGCATCCCTGAGTCTGAGCTCTAGGGGCAAAAGGCTTGCCTGATGCTCTTTAGGTCATGTAGTAGCCCTGATTCCTGCTCTCATTTAGCAGCATGTGTATAATTCAAAGTCTGCCTTAGGTGATGTGACAACTACTTTCCCATGGTGAACCCCATTTACTCTTTGTTAATTACCCCATCATTTACTGCCCAGTAACTACTACAGCTGGAAGACAGGGGAACCATACACGTATTTCTGTCTTCTGTTACTTCTGAGCGACTCTAGAGTCTCTGATAAAAGGTTTCCACTTGCTCAGATTTCATTAGAGCCTTTGCTCAGGAGTCGTGGGATCTCTCTTTGAAGATTTTGAAGCACAGCTCAAAAAAATCACAATTGTGGCCAAGACATTTTCCTGGCTGACTTTTATGATGCTAATAATTCATTCCTATTCTTTGACCAAGATGGTGCTCTCTCTACAGTTTATTTCTTGAACAATTCTGAATAATTCTTCCTCTTTTCCTGCTCCCCCCTCCCCCCCGCTGTCCTCAGCAGGGTATATTGTCTTTGTTCACTCAGTGTGTATTAAAGAGGAATCCTGAGCAGTTAGACTTTAACTTTATAGGTCCTTCTGTATTTCCCCTTGGCTCTCTTCTGTGTTTTACAGGACACTTGGAGTCTGGTATATGTGACGTCATTTGCCTCTTGTAAATCTAATGTATGTATCTCCCCCAACCCAAAACCAGTGATGACTGTATCTGGTAGTGACTTGCTGTAATGCAGTGTCAGATGCCATTTAAAGTGTCTGCTCTGTGGGAAATTCTAAAAAAAAAAAAAATTAAAAAATAGCTCTATGTTGGAACAAACCTTTACAATGTCTCATGGATGGAATATTTCCTTCCACATGTTTTCAAAACAAAATTGATGCTGGTCCTCCAGTCAGCACAAGGAACCTCAGCCCTGGGCCCAGGCATCTAGATGCTTTTTGGTGCGCAAGCAGGAGATTAGGCTGCAAATCTCCTGAGCCTCAGTGTCTTTGTGAGCAGAGTGGAGAAGCCCTGAACACTGTGGCTTGTGCCTCTTGGGTCCTGGCTTTATGGCTGCCTGC
>NW_008795491.1:314748-385140 GCF_000699145.1 Aptenodytes forsteri
TTCTAAGTAATTTGACGAATCAAAATGTACCGTGGAAGAGCGTTGATTTAATGGAATCGGCATTTTTCTAACGGAAAAAATTTAGGTTGGAAAATTTGTCTGACTCTATTTGTAATGTGCTGGGCAAGCAGGCAAACTGGCAGGGAACCAGGCAGCTGGTTTCCTTCTAAGTATTTGACGAAATCAAAATGTACCGTGGAAGAGCGTTGATTTAATGGAATCGGCATTTTTCTAACGGAAAAAATTTAGGTTGGAAAATTTGTCTGACTCTATTTGTAATGCTTCTCTCCAGACCACAGCTTTTTACTTTTCCTGTGGGAAATTATGGAAGCTCCATCACTGACAATGAGGATATTATTAAAATAAGAAGATATAAAATCTTTGCATATGTATTTTACGCTACCGATCAACCCCTGTCCTTCTTAGAGTACGATGAATAATCCTTATCCATTCAAGTTGCTTAGAATTTACCAAAATTAACACTTTATTGGTGTCTGTATGAGTGTAAAATACATTCCTCCCTCAATTCAGGCATTTTTAATTATCAGTCATTCTAATCCTGATGGCCATGTCTTACTCAGCATCCCTTCTCCAGAGAGGACAATACAAACAAGGAACAAAGCGTCCTGTGGATCCAACAGGCTATTTTGAGATTTGGGATGCATATGGTACGAGTAAGGAGAGGGAAACATAAATTCTCTTGACAGCTGTGTTCACTCGTCCTGCTTCCTCTCTGTACAGATGGTTCACAAATGCTGCAGCAGGATTAGGATGGGGTAGAGCCTGACCTGTTCACTAGTCTGCATTGATGAGTAGGGTGGAGTGTTGTCTACTTCTGCAATAAAGCAGCGGTAGATTTAGGAAACTTCATTGACATATGGAAATGGAGATTTTCTGTCAGGAGTAGTTAGCTTAGATGAATCCCACTGCACGAAAGGTTTTGGGGGAGAGAAAATTTAAAATTGATGAGACATTCTGTTTTGAGACTTACACCTGGTTTTTTAGATCATTTTTTTTGTTTAAAAATGTAACGTAGAGGGGAAATATGGTTGAAGTTAAAAGAGTGGTGAACAATATGTATGTTTCTACTTACCTGGAAAACATATTTTTTTCCAGCTTTTTTTGACTGAAATTCTACCTTTCCTTGCTGAATAAAGAAGATAAAAACATCCAAAATGCTAATGTTATTATATGCGAAAAAGTTTTTTTTTCTGTGTCTGGTCAGCTATACGTTATTATGTCTTCTTCTAATGAAGTGTTTCAGGAAAGGCGATGTGATTTAGGATTATAGCTCCCTGATAAAACAACTTTTGGAGTACGGCAACTTTAGCACAAATCCCGAACAAGAAATGGTACTTAAAGATGAGTTTCAGAGCAACTCATTCTCCAAGCAGATGTTCTTTTTGTGCATTTGCTAATGAAATAAAAATGCAAAAAATTATGATAAAATAAGCAGAAATAATAAGAAAGAATAAACAGCAGAGAGTGACATTTTTTTTCACCTACTAGCAAGCAATTACTGCTTTCTGTTCATTGGTTTTGTCTGCTTTTGTTTAGGAGTCACATAGCTTATGTTTGAGAGGATGCAGGTGTGCTCCAGAAATCAAAAGGCACTCAAGTTTGAAGGGAGGGAGGGATTTCTTTTTCTTCTTGGCTGACAGTCCTTCTCCTGGCTTGAAGGTAAGCTGTGGATGCCTCTCCTCCTTGCACCTGCACCCCCAGCACGGCTGCTGGGAGGGTGAGAATCCGGAGAAGCGAGTCTCTTGTGGCTGTCCTTCATCGTTTGAGGCTGTTATGTTGCAAAGACAGTGATCTACTCTCAGATGGCTGGGGAAGAAGATCATTAAGGGGAAAGGAAACAGCAGCTTGCAAAATCGCAATCCACAAGAGAATTCAGACGAGTTCTGTACAGTACATGTGCTCAGAGGTTTAGCTAAATAATGTAAAGAAATGGCTTCTACTTGCTACAACCCTCCATTTGAATAGACTCATGGGCCATCTAGACCCTCTTTTTTCTAAAAAGCAATCAGTGCCACACATAACTAAAGAAGTGCAGAATTCACACATGGATGCTGCCGGAACGTAACAGCTTTATATGGAATATATACTTCAATAAGTTCAGTCCTTGTTTTTCCTTAACTGTATCCCCTATGTGATCACTTCTTGCATACAACAGGTACATATGCACGTGTGATCCTTGCTTCTTAATTAGTACAAGAGGAAATCACTTTGTGAAAAGAAAGTGCTATATTATTATGACATCTTGAAGACACGCCACTCCACTATCCAAAGTATTTATTGAAATAAAGAGCATAGAGCTACAACGCCAGCAAAAGTGCATAGATTATGCTCAGGAATTTTGCTGGGCTCTGAGAATAAGTGTGATGGAAAAGTCCCCGAGCAAACTGCTCCCTGGGGCTCTGCGTGGGAATGGCCCCTGGGACGAGCCATCTCATGAGCGCTGCCTCCTAGAGCGGTTTGTGAGCATCTTGGCTGGCACGGGACAGAGGCACACCAAGTACCCTGGTTTGATGGTTTAACAGTGCTGATTATGAAGTTCCAGTGTCTGGGAATATTCCTGAGCACTGTTTTATTTACTAGCGTTAGGCACAGCTCTAGAGATTTTTCAGTGTCCCCCTCCAAGTGGAGGAAGGATCATTATAACGCTAGAGCTTTATCCTGCTGAACCTTCTTTACTTTACTTCAAATCCATTACTTCTTGTCACGTCCATCAGGAAATAGAGAAAATCTGATTCTTTGCCTCTTCCCATTTGTCTGCTTTATATTTGAAGACTATTACCATGTCTTCCACCAGTCTCCTCTAGACTGAACAACTTCAGTTTTTTTCATTCGTTCTTTGCAGGTCATGTTTTCTAGACCTCTGCTTAATTTCATTGCTTCCTGCTTTTCCTGAACATATAACAAAAAAGCACATTCTGCCAGGGAGACCTTAGCTAAATGTTGAGGATAATATTGATAAAAATAATTAATGTAACGTATGATTATCTTTCCCTTTCCATGCAAGAAGTGAGTGGTAGAACTGTTATTGGTAACATTATCTAAACCTTGACTTGACTAGACAGGATATTCTCCTGATATTTGATCTCTCCCCTCTTAATGGAGCTGCAATAGGGATGTTTCTGAGATCTGGAACTTGTACAGTTCACATTATAAATACAATGGGACTCAAGTTTTGAGGCTTATTTTTACCCTAGATTTTAATCTTGATGGTATATAACAAATAAACTTTATATAGAAATATTTTATGTATTTAATGTTTTACTTGTTTCAGGTACAGTTTCAGGTTTCCTCTCACTGGTGCAAGAAGACTTGCACAGAGAATGCTCATAAATTTTCATCTCAGCCAGGGTGCATCGAGCCCGGAGTCAATGGGTGAAATGAGCCCGGCCCCATGATTTGACATGTGTGAGGTAGACCTGAAGGGTTGTGGAAACAATGCCTTGCTCTGGGACCTTCCTGAATTTTCTTATTCTGCACGCCAGGTGAGAAAAATGAGTACTATGCTGAGTTCCCAGTGCAGGGGCAGGAACCGTGAATTAAGGTGGAGACAAGCTCCCTGGGTCCTTTCGGAAAACACCACAGCAGTAACAGGATTACATTTTCTGTCTGTGCTTACTTAACCTCTTGCATCCCTGCCTTCTCCGTATCTGAGCGTTTCCCCCCTGGCTACCTTCCTCTCGAATAACTGGAGAAAGAGACATCTCAAATACTTCCATTCTTTCATGACAAAGAGCAGGAACACCCATAATATTCCCCCATCACTGTTCCTGCGAACACTCCACTAATGCTTACAACCTGGAGGACTAAAATTTCTTTCACAGAAGCCAGTCTACTACTTGAAATGTGTTTGTAGCAGTTGTGAGCTACCTAGCAATATCCAGGCAATCTAGACAATTCCTAGCTTACACAGGGAGATGTTTGCACAGGAGAAGTTGTTAAAAAAACCCCATTTTCCAAAGCAGTAATAGAACTTCAGTAAAAAAAATTCTCTTTGAGAATAATATCTTAAGGTTGATTTTTTTTCCTTTTTTTTTTTCTTTTCTTGGGGACAGCTAGGTATAGAAAGAACAAATATTTTTCATGTGGTAACTCATGGTTTTCAAAAAGGATAAAAATGAGGTATCTTCTTGAAAAAACACCAGGTATGAAGACCATTATAATAATGTATAGAAGCTGATATATGTTCACACAGAACTTTATTCATATTTTCATACATTAAAAGAAAACAAATGCAGCCCCATAATGCTGAATATCAGGATACTTATTTAACACAAGCCCTATTTAAACCACTTATACTTGTCTTGTCATGTTTCTGTATAGCAGCAATTCTTATTCTCTAAACCCAGAGGGGCTTATTTCCTCTGACTGTCACAGCGTTGAGGACAAGGGGAAACAGTCTACGTCTATTGCCTTATGCATTTTAAGTTGTTTTGGTGACAGAGTCCATGTCTAGCAGCCAGAGTCCCTGATTCCAAGTGAAGAAAATGTTATTTGAGCCCAAAGGGTGGCTGTGGACTTCCAACGTAAGCTTAAGAAAACAAAACACTAAAAACCGTTATTAGACGTTTCAGTCTAAAGAATCTGGGAAGATGAATCTGTTCCATAACTGCTACATGTTCCAGGGACGCAGGAGAGCCATGAGTATAAACTTGGAGGATTGTTAAAAAAATAAATAAGATCCCACAGTATCTTAGCAGCAGCTGAAACAGGGCAAAGCTGGAGATGGGACGCATTCCTGAAAGACCCTCTTTCTCCTTGTGGAACAATTCACATTTCGGAAGGTCTGGCGCTGGTCTGGGCTTCTGACGTGGCTTTTAGAGTTTTAAATGCCACTTTTCTCTTTTATATCTATTTCTAGATGGTTTAGAAAGGCAAAGGCCTTCATTTCACCTATTACTTCTTACTGGGAAAATGTCTTTATAATACTTCAAGGAGTTGAATATGGATATCTATGCCAGGTTGAAGATCAGCAACTCCAACAGTTTGCTAAAACTGGGGGATAAAGACACCTCTCATCTCTGCCTATATAGATCACTTTCTCCACAGCTGCAGATTTTCTGTCATTGATTTCTCTCTACCTGGTTGTCAACAGCAGCTCAAACCTAGCTGGAGATTTGAATCCAGATTCTTGAACTTGACTGTGCAATCTCTCTTCATGAGCAAATATCACCCATTGCACCTGCACAGCACGATCCCTGCAGTTTCGGAGAATGATCTGCAAAGCAGGCAGCTGGTCCAACATGCTTTATACTGCAATTCAAGAATGGAAACTGTTCAGAGATGAAGTGCTCAGAGCAGCCCTGAAGAAACATTTATGAGACAATGCAATCGTATTGTATTGCTTATTGGAAGGGAAGTGCTTTAGCTATAGCGGGGTTTACTTTTTGCTGGAAAGAGTAGCAAGAGTTAAGAAAGTTATAGAAAGGTCATGCCCTTTTGGACTAAATCTGTTTTTTAAAGGATGTTGTATGCATTACAACACTGTGTATAGTCTATTGTGCAGTCAGTGCAAGCTCTGGTAGTCCTTACCTTGCATGGTAAGTTGCTGAGCCAGAGTATTGTAAGGTCTAAGTGTCCATTGGGGAGTATATTTCATAAAACACTACAGTATATGCTTCTTTCTTCAAATTTGCTAGTGTGAAGTACCAGGTGTGGGGGCTGAGATTGGGATGAGCTCAGGACTAAGGATGAAGAAGTGACCTTGTTCTCCTGTCATCCCACCATTACTGCTTAGTGAGGAAGAGCTCCTGGCACTGCCTAGAGAGCCCTCCCCACAATGTATTGGGAATACCTGCGGTTCAGGGCGATGGATGTTACAGCAGCCAGACATGTACAAAAGTCTTCACTCTTCTGTGCTACGTGTTTTTTGCGGGCCATGGGGAAGGAGTGACACAGATGAAATGATCAATCTATTATCTCCATAGCATCCCACAATTCACCTGCTTCAATCATAGAATCATAGAATCATAGAATCATTGAGGTTCGAAACGACCGCTAAGATCATCGAGTCCAACCGTCAACCCAACACCACCATGCCCACTAAACCATGTCCCTAAGTGCCTCATCTACTCGTCTTTTAAATACCTCGAGGGATGGGGACTCCACCACTTCCCTGGGCAGCCTGTTCCAATGTTTTTTTTGCGGGCCATGGGGAAGGAGTGACACAGATGAAATGATCAATCTATTATCTCCATAGCATCCCACAATTCACCTGCTTCAATCATGTTAGCTGTGCAGGCAATTCACCTAAGTCCTTTCATATAGCAACACCAGGGCAGTAGTCTGTAATCTTTTTATGACTTTCTAAGTAAGGAGGAATAAAATTTACTCTGTAAATGACTTAATCTAATGAATGTGTTGGGGTAACTGCCCAATTAAGCAGTTCACTGAAACAAATAAACCTCAAGTGACTCAACTGTATGCAGAAGAAAATGCTTTAAACAGATTTCTGAGAAGTTATATTTGGGATTTGCCTATAGGGCAAAAATATATTCAGTATTTCCCTACAGAGCTCTTATACAGTTGGCTTTACACCTGTGTGTAGAAAATGTGGAATTGTGATAATTGTTCACCTTCTCCCCAACAGTATAGTTGCTTAATTTCATGGGGGTTAATCTAAAAATAGAAGCATATGTAAAAATGCAGTAATTTTTAAAAATTATTTCTAGGAGTGTCTAAGCTTATTGCAAAAGACACGTGACCTTGGCCTCTAGTGTGGGATTGAGACCTTGAATATCAGTTCTTCTTTATACTTTGATTTAGAGATATAAATTCACCATAAGGTGAGTGCAAAAGTGATGATCTACAAGTATTTTAAAGTGCTGGAGTAGCCGAGCATGCAACCTTGGGCTGGTCCGATGGACCCCCTGCTTTGAGTGCTCTAATGCCACTGGCACCTGCTTGCCTTTTCCTGGTGATACAGAGAGACCAAAGCTAGCGTTAAGCCACTACGAGCGGTTTAACCACAGGTACATGGAGCTCAGTGCAAAACTTCTCTGAGCAAGCGGCTGGAACTGGGCGTGGGGAGCCTTGGCACGGGCTCATTGCACCTTCTCAATGGCAGAACTTTCCTGCCTGCCACGCTCTTTGTCTGTTGTACTTCATAATTTTGATACTGGACCTCGGTAACGCTGCTCTGGTTGCATTTTCCAGAGGCAGCTTGATTGCTTTAGTACAGTATTCCTTGGAATTAGCAACGCTCCTAGCTGTCTAATCCTGATCAGAAAACTCCCTGTAAAGTATGTGCAAAATAAAGTAAATACTTGTGCTGTTTTTACAAAATGTACTTATTCTAAGTTTTTCTTTCTACTTCATTGCTTAATTCTTTATTAATCTTTGTTTCAATGTTCACAGATGAGAGGCAGACTGGGTTGCTAGATTTGCTCTAAGCTGTCTTAAAAAAGACTTTGAGTGAATGTGTCCCACAGGGTGTGATAAAATAAAATTCAGTACACTTTAGGCCAATATAAACTCTGCAAAATTGAAACCTTTCGTACTGTTGGAGTCATCACCAGAGAAGCTTTCCAAAAGTGCCAGGAAACAGTTTTATGTATGTCTGATTAACCCTATCCGAGCAGCAAAAGCATTAGCAGCTGATTAGATAAAATGCTGGTCTACACTGGCGGCTTACCTTTTTTTTTTTAATCAGTTTTACAGCAATATTACAATGCACTGAAGTTCATCCCTGTAAGCATCAGTGTTTCTGACCGAATCACAGGACCCAAGCTTTTTCGATCCAGCTCCTCTGTGAATGAGAACATGCCTTGCTATGTTTGCAATTATCCCACATTTGCAGCTATGGCTTTTGTTTGCCTCCAGAGTATCTCTGTGCCTGAGCTAGCGAGAAGGGTGTGCAGGAATGGAATATTGGCTTCTCCCAGGGAAGTGAGCTGCTGTGAAGTTTCAGTCTGGGTCCAGATCAGTGCTTTTCCAATACGTGGTGCGACAATTTGGGAATACTCACTTGGGCTTGCATTCCAGTTCCTATGTTCATTACTACATGTATCTTCGAAACGTAAAACATGATCGCATTCGTCTTTAGTGAAAGTGATGTATATTATAATGAAATCAAGAGTGCTGGACTTCCCCCCCCCCCCCAATAACTCAAGTGCTGTGGAATCAATTGTAATTCAGTGAAATGAGAACACATTTTACTCATTATGTTTAAAATAATGATTCATATTCTTTCTTGTGGTTATGTTAGTGAAGTAGACTGTTGTTACACCAAAGATGGATTTGGCCTATTCTTCATACATCTGCCAAAATTTTCATTTATTTGGCCTCTCCTTTTATCAGAGGAGTTGGATTTTTTCTTTTTTGAAGAGTTAACCTTCTGGCATGCATTGCAGCTCCTTAGAGCCAGTCGTTGTTACAGTTTAAATTACTCAGGAGAAAAAAATGAAATAGAAATGACATAAAAAGGGGTCATAACTGAACATTATTGATGCTTTCTTCCCCAAAAGGACAAGCTCTATCATCTCTGGACTGTACATTCTCATGTTTTAGGAGCAGCGTTGCCTCTCCCATATTAATTTTAACACTTGCTCTGGACTTTTTTTGCTGCACTTCAGTAGTCTCAGATTAATTCTTTCTGGACAAGCTGTAATTTTAGATGGGTCATGGTTTTTTTTGTAAATGCTAGAAAAATGTTATTCTGTTGTGGTTGAAGGACAGACTAATTAAAATTATTGTTCCAACTCCTTCACAGGGAAATAAGATCATAAGTGCCTTCTTTGAGTGGAGATGGGAATAGATATCAGAAGCTAATGTTACTGTATTTTGATTTTTCTTTTTGGGTACTTCTCCTTTGGAAGCATTTTGACTAGTGAGTTGAAGCATCCTGCTTTCTTTGTGGCTGAGAGAGCGGGAGTGGAGGTTTTAATTTGGCAATTATATCCCTTTCCTAAGGGCCTCTTGCTGAGTTTTGAAGTTTTCTCTCACTTGGTAATTTAGTTACTGCACTGACATCACTGTTGGTGTATAAGCCTAAAGCACAAGACATCAATGAGAAGAATGAGCTATTTTAGCTTGAAAATTGCGATTTTTCTCTCCTCCTGTGCAATTGGTATTGCAGTATTTGGTTCTGATTAAAATGTAGCCTGAGGTTTGATATCTGCATGTAGCAATACTCTGTATCTGGCATACGATATAATCTACTAGAACACGAGCTGATAGGTTTAATATAGCAGGCTTTGAAACCCAGTTGATTATTTTTTTTAAATGAGCAAATTCTTCACTATGAGGAAGTATCAACAAAATGTTGTAGCAGTTACTGCCTGAAAGAACTACATGGTTGCTATCAGTTTGTTGGTATGTGAATGTCTATAACGACAAGATGTAAAAGTGAGATCTGAGGGAGAAAAGCAATGAACTTTAGAGGCTCTGTAACAAAGCTCCAGCCACATCCTTCTTGTCCTGTAAATAACAATCAAACTGTTATTCTTCAGGGCATTACAACTCTGACTGCAGTTTTTTCCCTCTTTTTGGCCTGGCAACTTGTGAATGTATTGAAGATGTTTACTGAAAAGGTCCCTTCTGTTGCTGGCAGTTGGTTGCTAACTTGTTTTTACTGCTCTTGCTCAATGGTCCCTCTGCTTTACAGAACATCACCTGGGCTTCTCTGAGCTAAAGGGAGAGAAAATGCTAGGAAATTTGGAAAAGGAGTTTTTGAGCTGTTGTCAAGGGTAACAAAACATTGACTAGGACTACTACAAACAAATTGTTTGTAAAATTTACAAGGAAAAAAAATGAAATCTCAACAAAATTATGAACTGACATTATTGAAGGATTATGTTAAGATAATATTTGATGCAAAACCAGTGTGAGATGAGACATAATTGAACCAACCATAGCATGTTCCTAACTATTATGAAAAAAGACAGCTGTGCCTTTACCAGTAAATAAGGTTGGCCAAGGCCTGTCCTCTGGCTCTGAGGACAAGTTGCATGGCTCGATGTGTGTCCACCTGGTGGACAACTGTGCTGTGGCAGTAGCCAAAGGCTAATTTGCTCAGGAAGAGGTAAATTTTGCCACTGTTGCTGCTATTTCTATCAAATCTTGGGATGCTGTGTTCTAGTTTGATACTGCTGTGACTTCATCATCCTCAGCTCAGGAAGGATACCTAACTAGCTGCATCCTAAAAAACAGGTAGGTAGTGACCATGTAGTCCTGACAGCCTGCCTTTGTTTGTTCTCTTTCTTCCAAACCCATACTTTTCTTCTTTCCTCTCCTTGCTTTTGCCTTCTGCTGGAAAGAGTTTTCCTTAATCGACCCAGATTTGCACCATTGCTGAGGTTTCCTAAGCAGAAGACTGAGAGCAGCACTTTGAGGAGCACAACAGCCATATAATTTTGCCAGCTCTTGAAATGGCGGATGGATGAGTTATACCTGTTGTTTTCAAGAAGTGTGCTTGAAAAAAAGACAGCACTAGCATCACATAATTTCTTTTATTTTTACTGCTCTTTCCCAACAAGAACAGCACTGACAAAGACTTTAGCCTTCAGCTGCAAAAAACCTTTTCACTCTTTCCCAGAGTGAGTAGTTAATAAAAGGATGTTGAACATACTCATTTATCTCTGTGATGAAAAGGAGCAAGAACTGAGTGAATGATTAAGATGAAAGCCATAATAGTGCTTTATGTCTCACCTGCTATGGCTGAGTTGTTTCATTTGAGTAAGTTACTAAAGACTTTCTCTTTAGAGGTGATTACTGCAAAGGTAGGGAATCTAAGTCTGTGCACTTCACACCCTGAATGGCATTTAATGTACAAAGCCAAAAGGTTATTTGACCTTTCTGGGGATATTCATTTCCATCAGATTTCACACCCAAGCTCCCAGGATGAAGAAGGAGTACTATCCCTGTGTGTGGCACTAAGTACACTGTGAAACGCTGATGTAGCAAAGCTTTCACGAGGAAGTCTAGCTCGACAACTGGAAGCAGTCTTGCTGTGGCGGCGTGGAGATCAGTACAATACACATTTTGCAAAATATTTTTATTAAGTCTGTTAGTCTAGCTTCCCCCACTTCCCCAGATAACTCTCGCTCATCTTTTTATTTTGTAGTGATTCCTGTTCGCAGTTCTAACACATACCCAATCCAAGCTGTTGCATACTATAATCTGCTAAATTTTCTGGCAAAGCTTGGCACTGTTCTTACATTTTACTTTTTTTTTTTTTTTCCTTGTATTGACAGCATCAATGCTGTCTCCAAAATGTAGAAAGAAACAGCGCAAATTGTGAGGGTCAAATTTTGCTTTGGATGGGAACACACTGTTCCCGTTGAAGTCTGTTGAAGTCAAGGCAAAAGTCTGATGACAGAATTTCCTTCCGAAGCAGAAAGAGGTCACATAGCAAACACACTTGATACGACCCTGTGGAAGAAATTTGATGTGATATAGACCATAGCCGGAGGGCACAAAAAAATTACTTTGTCTGTTGTATGGAGTACGACAACATTTTCTTGTGTTTCCATTGGTGAGTCCCTGATATTAAAAGGAGCCAACACAAAAATCCCTAAATCAGTAGATGTTATATATAGAGCTCCACATTTCTCTCAGCACAGCTAGAAGCCCTGAAGTTAACATAACTTACTTAAATGGTGACAATTTTGTGATTTTTCAGCATTTATGTGTTACTGGATTTACTAGACCAACTGTACCTCTCACTTTAAAGTGTTGTAAATCTGTAGTAATTGCGCTGAGTTTGGAAGACCGCCAGAGGCATTTACAAGTCAAATAAAGGACTTGGCCCCGATTAGCTGTTCACTGCTGTGCAATCTTCATTATGCATGAGACATCGAAAGCAATGTCTTGTCAGTTTTGAAGCAGGTTGAAAACAGGAATAATTTTCCTAGAGACAAAAGAAACAGCCCAGGCCATAATATCAGTTTTATTAAGTCTGCCACTGAAAATTCAGGCAGACTATGTTGGAGTCACTGTAAGCAGAGCTGGGCAGCTGGGCAGCTGTGGGAAGGGCTTTAATGAAGGCGTGGAAACTTCTGATAACATCCTGGAGATCACAAAAAGTAAATTTATAGGTGCAGATGATGTAGGGAAAAACTGGAGGTAAAGAACACCCCAGGAACAAGGACGAGTGAAATTTCTTGACCTGGATTCAATTTTCATCATCTTGGGAAGAATAGTGATCTATTAAAAAGACAAAGGGTGAAGAGAGATACTAACAAAGCAGGAATATTTATTCTTAAAATCCTGTGATTTAAGAGTCAAGGAACGATCAGAAGCTGGACAGGATCTGGAGCAGTGGGTCAGCATGCAGGTTGAGGGGAAATGGAAAGAAAAGAAAATACATTTAGGCTGATGCTCTGTGTGCTGAATTGTAGAAGGCTGTAAACTACTGAGATAACTCCACTATAGAAATAAAGAACCTTTTAAAATGATTTTTAATTCTTAATTTTGTTTTCTGTATACTGCCAAGTTGAGGTTATTATGTGTTTTTGGGAGTGCTAATCAGTATTTTTACTCTATATGGAAAGTGAATTGAGGAGAGATCATTCTTAATAAATCCCTTCATCTGTAGGAGTACTTAAAATCAAATAACATTACCAAACCTACTTGAGATAGACCTGTGTATTTAAAAGCAAGTTGTGTTTACCTGCATTAATCTGACATGTGTACAGGCATTGCACTCCGAGTGTCTTTCTTCAGTAATACTGAGAAGAGTCCATGAATTCGATAGAACATGGTCATACCTATCCTCACCAACCTCTTTTTATCTAAAAGTTTCAGACTAAATTGTCCACAGGTTTTCCTTCTCCTTTACTTCTATCCACAACGTCTTGTTTGTAATGAGCTAGTACCCCAAACAGCTGAGAACAGTCTCCCTTTCCTGACAGCATTGTACAAGCCTTTGCAAGTTACTTGCAGTTTATTTTTTCCCTACACCATAACGTAAGTTTAGATGATTTCTAATAGTATCATTGTATATATTTTTATAATTAGTCTTTTACACCTTGCAATCCCTCTGTTAATGAACCACTAGACTGCAAAAATATCTTTAGGAAATGCATGGAGCACAAGAAAAAAATGCATTTATTCTTTGTTGAAGAACAATGTCTCCTTTCCATTATCACAATGCCCTTGCACTGGCATGTCTAATAGCTCTTTTTATAGGGCCTCCATTACCTGGTAACCCAAATCATTCACAACACTGCATTTGCTAAGTCTGCATTGCATTTATGGTTGAGTTTGTAGTGTGTCAAATAGTGTTTCTCTGTATGAAAGCTAAAACTTTTTCATTTTTCTGTTAGTGCTTCTTTCTTCTTTGCTAGGAAGTGTGTTTACTTAAGACTAAATTATCGCATTTGGAAATGGAGGTTAGTGAAGAGCACTGGATTTACTATCTAAGCTTACGTTCAAAGGTTCTTGTGACTCAATTTCTTGTCTCTGGCCCCAGTTTAGATAAGCAATTCTAATACCCCAAAACTAATGCCCTTAAAGCCACAGGTGAAGTTGAGCATATGTTGTGTAAAGTACTTTCTTAAAAAGGGAGCTTAGAAAATGATGGATAGCATATGCTTCAAAGGAAGGTTAACAGCTCCCTATCCCTACAAAAAGGTTAAGGCCCTGCCCCCCCATCTCAAACAAACTGGCAAGTAATTTTTTAATAACTTGTGCAGAAGAAAAATTCCCTCTTCACTGCAAACAGAAAATGGGTAGTTTATGCCTAGTGCCTGAGGCTTTATATCACTTTATTATTAAACAGAAAACGTCCCGTCTTAGGTAAGTGAGGATGATTTTTATCGCCCATCCCTTTTGAATATTTTTAATTGCAGGGATATCTTGTATTGATAAATTTCACAATATACTGCTTAAATGTATTTATGATCAACCTGAAACAACTTTTTTTTTAAATTAAATTAGATAATGCCTTGCTGTGTTCTTTATTGTAAGTTTTACATAGGTTATTACTGTTCAGACGCCCCAAAATTGCTGGACGTTTGCAATAGGATGTGCGGTGTCCAAAATATGAAGTTGTGACTAATATTTGTCACCTGCATTTCAGAACATAAATCCTTTCACTTCTCAGAACGCTCTGGCACCTTGCAGTCCAAAATCAACAGGCTACTTGGCCCTTCAATGCATAATTTGAAAGCCAATGCTGTAAGTTTGTTAAAATCTGGGGAGCTGCAGTGAATCACAAGAATAAATGGTACTTGGAATTTGTTAAATAGTTGTTAAAAGTTAATCGATGTGAACATTAATATTTTCTTTGAGTTATTCAATATGTAGACTTGAATTCATGACAGTATCAACTGAGAAGTAAATGCAACACTGAATGCTATTTATTCTTCCAATAATGGAAAAAATCTTCTGGTAAGGTATGTGTAGGGACTGGAGGCTTTGACTTGAGATAGATGATAAAAAAAGAAAAATTAAGTTATTTACTTTCTTTGGGTTTACCCTGAGCCATCCCATATGTCTGTTGAGTACAATGACAGTAGGATCAGGTGCATTCTCTTTTAAACCAACCTTCAGCATTGCTGAAGCGCCAGGTGGGCAATGCTTTTTCTCCTCTAATGAAAGGAAAGAAAAGGTAGAATTTACTGTGAAAGCAAAATGGTAAATAACTTTAACTCAAAAGAACATGGGAAAACATTTGAAAATCTTCAAGAAGTTAGTATGACATTTTCAAAATAGTTTTCACCTTTTTCAGAGGTGCCAAGAGGCTTTCTTCTGCCTTTTTTTTTCAAAGAAAATATCTTGTTGTTTACTTGTGGAATGGGCATCTTTATTGCCCAATGTTCTGTTTAAAAGCAGAAGTGAAGAGAACATAGAAATGGTTGAACATCCTGGAAAACAAAACACTTCACATCAAGTCAAATTAAAATTATCAAGTTGACCTTAAAATGAAATTTTGCTCTTCCACATCAAAAAACCCCAATCATTTGTGCACCTCTACATGTAAGCTGAGGTTTTTAGTTGCTTGCACTTTTATTTCTTTTGAAGAGAGCCTGATAATGACAAAGCACAATGAACTCAAAGTCACAACTGGGCTTTTAGTCGATATGATTGATTTAAACCACCACAGTAATGGTTGGTGATGAAAACTTTTACGCAGCAAATAACACATCTTGCCAGATTATGAATAAAAGTGGCTGTGGTAGGTAATCACAGAGTAATTCCATCCTAATGGAGTAAATGGATTCAGAAATGGAAGAAAAGACAATGAAAAAATCCTGATTACAAGATAACTTATATTTTCATTTGGTTTCATTTTAGTGAGACCAATTTACTTCTAATATGATGTTTTCAGTGATGAATGTCACTTCCTACACTTTCCTTTCCATGTCACAGTGCCCATCTGCATTGTGTTAGAAAGAACACCATATAGTTTTGGCAGTGTGCTTAGAACAACTAAAAGTGGAGAATTCAACAACACATCCTAAACAAAGATTATCCTTTTCCCTGCACGTGTTCTTTCTCCAGTATAAAAGTGACATTTTTCTTTAGTTTTTATGGAGGGGAAAAGAAGATTTTGAATTAAAATGGGATGTGCTACTTTAATAAAACCATTCTTATCTTCAAAAAGATAGTATTCATGTTTCAGACAGGTTTGTGAAGATTAATTCATTCATGTCTGCACAGCACTTTAAGATTCTTGGGAAAGGGAATGATAGAAATACAGAAAAAAACCAAAGAATGTGTGGGTTTTATGCCAAGGTGAAAAAGAACTGCAGAGGTGATTTAAAAAAAGAGCTTTTTTGTTTAATAGCGTGGTATTTACTGACATTGAATCAATTATTCTAATTACTTTGCAAGTCAGTCTCTGGAATAGGATGGTGGGATAGCATATCCCAAGGTTCAGTTTTCACTATCAAAGCATATATCAAAGTATAAATTACAGTTTAGGAAACTGCTTGGGCTGAGATATTTATCTCTAAAGTAGATAATCTTGGCCAGGATACTTTAAAGTTTTTACTGACCTTCCAATGTGGGAAAAAGAAATGGAGACTGAAATGAAAGGAGGCAGACCTTACGGAAGTGGAGACTGCAGGACCTGACTGGCTGTCGGTGCGTCATGGGCCAAAAATTGCTGGCAGCTGAAACTCCTTCCTGAAAATCTGAGGATCGTGAAAGTCTGGATAATTTTCATTTTCATATCATCCTATCTTGTCCCAACACTATCAGTTTTGCAAATAAAATGCTGGACCATTTCTGGTGAAACTATTCTGAGGATAAACCTGACCTGACTGGGCACCATGGGGGTTGGTCATCTGGGACAGAGCAATGTTCATGGGAGGTCACCTGCTCTGTTTACAGAGATCCAGGTGAGGTGTGTCATATGTCCAGTTTCATCATTGAAAGGTTTTTAGGCTCATTCAAAAAGTCGAGGGCAGGCTGGTGGGTTTCTGGACCTCACTCATATCTGGAGGCAGGTTCTCATGAAGGGTCTCAGCATCGCCTGACCCTGCATATTCTCCTTCGGGTTTGAACATGACAGTACAAGTAGATTTCCCCTCATGAATGTGTGTGAGACCTAGTGCATTTTTGAGTACTGTATTCTGGAATGAGGTCAGGAAAACCTGAGTGGTACAGGACTCATTCTGCTCAGCTGAACAGGGTGTTTAAATAAGCTCCTCCTGGGACCCAATGTCATAATTTTGGAGGAGGCATCTACAGTCAGTGACTATGCTATGTTCTCCATCCTTTCCCCTGAGGCAGGCTGGACTCAGTACCTGATTATTAAGCATTATTAGGATTATTTTTTTGTTATGTTGCTAGTGACTTGCAAATACTTTTACCTTTTTTTCATGTTTGAAAAATCAGTGTACATGACAGCATGAAGGACATCCCTGCTACATGGCAGTGCAGGTGGGAGCTAGTTTAAGGCTCAGCAAAAGACCACAGAACATCTCATTTTACTGTAAATTCCAGAAAAGAATTTTGTTTTCTGTTTTGAGGGGGAGAAAAAAATACATTGCCTGAGGCTAGAAAGTAATACAGTAATAGAAATGGTGTACTACAGTAATAGTTCTGCAAATGTACTCTAAAAAAAAAAAAAAAGGAAACCGGTAATGTTTTGTGTGTAGCAAAACAATTTATATTAATGTTGGTTAAGACTTCTTTCCTCCTGCCTACAACTATAACAGTCTTAAGAAAACCTGAGAACATCTATTTATTATTTAATAAACTTCCCTGCTTCCTCTTTTCTACTGATTTAATACTATTATATAATTCCATTCCAGGACGTTTACTCCTGATTTATACTGGGCTAGAGCAAGAAATAATGAAGTCAAGATCTTGGTGGAAGACATGAAATGTAAATTGCTGCCAGTTTTCTGCTGAGATAAGCCTGAGAGGTCTGGAGGTTATCAAAGAAATGGCTTTACCGTGTAGAAGACAAGGTTGGACGAGTCAGTTTTGACCTGGACCTTACCTGGAACTTGCTGACCTGACAGACCCACTGGCAACGGTTTGGGAAAGGTTTGGGGGAAAGCAGGCACTTAGACGGGGCAGAGACAATGGCTTCTGAACTGCTGCCTCTCACGTAGGTGAATGGGAGGGCTGCTCTCCCTCTCCTAGTGCTTGTGCAACACTTTTTTCCTCCTCCTGCTGATATCCCAGTAGTCCAGAGGAAGGCTCATTGCCTTGGCCGCTTGCATGCAGCTGTGCCCTGTTGGGGAAAAACATAAAGAAATAAAAACCTTTAGAAGTTAGGAGTAACAGGTTTTTTTGCCTTACTTCCAACCAGTGTCTTTTTTTTTTTTTTTAAATAAAATTAAGTCTCTTAAGTTTATTCCTTCTTTTGGGATGGACAAGACTGTTGCTGTCCAACTCACCTGTGAGAAGCTGCTTTCTGCAGATTGAGGGGTTTTATAGAGAGAATTAGCACATGCAGCATGAAAGGTGTAAAAGTCAAGGACTCTTTCTGCCAGATGCCTGCAGCCTCATCAGCCCTGCATTTACCTGAAAATGCTTTTCACTACGTACATTGTTCTAGGTGATCATTTGAAAAAAATCTGACTGCAATCTACTACCTTAATTTTGTACTGAGACTATATTAAAAAATTATTTTCTTCATTGAAAAGTTCTCTCTTAATCATAATTATCTAATTGATGCTGATCATGAAAGTGAGTGAAAAATGATAACCTATCTTAAAATACATAAAGCTTCTGTTAGGTTTTGCCATCAGTTTATTCATCTGCAGCTTGCATTTTCTGTCTCTTTCTGAAGGTTCAGAAGAACAAGTGTTTTATTCTCCTCAGGCAGACTTACCTGTTTTAAAATTCAAAACTAATACATTTGTATAGTTTATACATCAGTAACAAGAATGACATGTCTGTGCTTTGCAATGCAACCCCTTTGACATCTTGCAATCCCAATTCTGTAATGATGTATCTGTTACGAGGATGAAAAGCAGAAGCACGTTACAGGGGGTGAGAAAGTTCTGCTGACCTGGAACCAGTCAAATCTGTAGAGGCATTTAGACTAAGAACTTCCTAAGCCAGGAGCACTACTTAACAAAGCGTAAATTAAAACTTGGGAGAGATCAATTTATTAAATGTGTAGAGCATCTGCGATTCCTACTTTAAGAAGCACTTTAACACTCATAAAAATGAGGCATGTCAAAGCAAGAGGTAATGGTTTTTGAAGATTCATAAATTTCATTAACAATGTACCTCTGAGCACTGGTGGAACTTAAGCTGTGCAAGTATAGTATAAGGAACTCCATTAAAAATTCAGTGCCCACGTAGGTGGCAAAAAAAGGACTAATTTTTTACAGGTCTGCTTTGAATGTGTGAATTGCAATTTCCTTGATTATGATTTTCAGTTCAGTTTTACTAACAATAGGCAATTGTCTGGGAAGACAGAAACTGACGTTTGTCATGATTTGGAGGGCAGAGTTTGAACCTGTGATGCTTCGTGAGTTACAGGGCAAAGATTTCATTCTGGGCTGCATCATCCTGGGACCATAATCTTGGGTCTAGCAGAGAGGTAAAACCTTGGTTTGCTATGAACAGTAGTGTTGTTTTAATTGACTCTCATCTAAGATCTTAGGTAGAAAGGCATGTTTCCTATCTAGTAGCATGTAAGTGTGGCAAAGATCTTCAAAGACTGTTGTATCACTCTAATAAAAGCTTCTGCCAGTCTATATTGTCATGCAGGTGAACCTCATACAATCATTCTAAAAATTGTTGGTACAACCATTTGGTCTGTGCTTTGCTTTGCTATGAAATTGGCATGATCTGTTTTCTTCTCATCAGTTTTGGTGATGTGAAACAGTTACACTGATGCTATTTGAATTAAAATGGTATAAAATTGGCCACATAAGGAAAGAATCAGGATTTGCATATTATCAGTACCATTTAGCACTCTTTACTGCAAATAAGTATGGTTTGAAAGGCCAGAGTATTATCTATGATCCAAATCTAAGATATTTGAGCCATTGGCCCTGCAACAGCACCTCTGGACAGCTTGCTTTACAGGAGGTAATTGTAAAAATTCCTGTTGTACTTGGGGGGGAAATGACTTTTCCATTCTTTTTATATAGTTACATATGGACATATTACATGTGTGTAAATACACGTACAACACACATGCATTTTATCTACAGATGGTAAAGAAGTCCATGATATTTTTTTGAGCAAAGCCAGCAGTGGTCTACCTTTTCTGTAAGGACTTTCCTTCATGTACGTGAAGGAGACAGATAATAGGCATGTCTTCTTTTGATTTATTAGGAAAAGATTATTCCTGAGAGAACTAGAGGAGTGGGACAATAAATATTTTTCTTCAGACAGCCATTCCCATCTATCTGCTTATTTTATTTACAACATAGTCACTGAAATAATAATGAGAGCATCTGGACTGAAAATTTAACAGGTTTTAACCAAAACACAATCCTTTCTTTATTAACTGATATGCAGTTTGCTTTTTCAGTGTATAAGCTTTATATCTCAGCAGTGCAAACAAATCAGTGTGGGTATGAATTTCCTTTCTCCTGCAGTCACTGGGCTCACCTTTACTAACTTGCCTGGTACTTTGGAAGAGAAAATGCTTTTACTGCATTGTTCCTGCTTTGTTCAAGATTTCTCTTGAGGACGTACAAAGTCCTGCAAAATTGTTAATCCAGTTGCACTCTGTGGATCGTGGTGCCTCACAGCACCATTTGACCCCAAATATTTAGTGCCTCCTTGCAGAGTGGTACCTAAACTGGGTGCCTCTCCCACCTCAGCCTTGCTCTGGTGTTCATCCAGGAATAAAATCACACGTGACAGAGATCTGTCACGAGCCCAGATCTTCCAGTACTGGAGGATGAGTGCAATCTTTAACTACTGATCGCAAGTGTTTTCACTGAGCAAGGAGATGCTGGTTGTCTCTAATAGTTGGGAGTTGCCCAGTTCTTGCAGCAGGGAGAGGGAGCAGCTTGAGGGGTGAAGGTGCTGCTGGCTGAGGGACTGCAGGAGAAAAAGAGCAGTTAGAGAAGAACGGAGAAAGAGGTTGGAAAAACCATTCTTGTCTGCATTCATAACCAATGTCCGGTAATGCTGGTTGCTGGTCATTGCTGGGGATTCAGCTGGATGTTAGAAGTAAATTGTTGCTAGACTTTATCATCTATCTAAGATTAATTAGACTGTAACATAATTTGCAGTTGCAATGTACGTATAAATGCTGTTTGTGTGCAGCCGATTCCTTCAGAAGGAACATGTCACGTATGCCAGAATCAGTCCAACTGCAGTGATCCAGCCCAGCTGGGGGTCACATTTTCTGGCTGCACGAACCCATTTAAACTGGAATGCCTTGGAAGAGAGGAAGGTGGGCCTTCCCTCTGCCCAGCTGCACAAGGGATAACGACTTCACAGGGATGCGGCAAGAGTTAAATCATTACATTTCCAAAATGTTTCAAAATTTTTGGACGAGAGTTGCCGTAGGAGTGAAAACGAAGTCAGTGTCATGCTAACACTGTCCAAGTCCGACAGCTCAGAAAAATCCTGAGATGAAAAGAATCTTTGGAGTTGGTCATTGTAAGTGTGCGTTGGACCCAGGAGATCCTGTTCCTGGTGCTTAACATTAATGTGTTTACTTTATGGTAGTTTATATCTTGGGTACCAATGAAAAATTAGCAAAGAGGAAAAGCAATGTGCGTGTACCTTCTTTAATATGTACACACATAATTAATCATTTTATGCAAACTGAGGAAACCGTGCAGAGAAGGTGCAGTTACAGCAACAGGAAATGGTCCATTTTAAGAAGTCTTTGTTGTGCTTTTTCAGCGTGTGGGGGGATGACTTTAAATGGGGAAGGCTTATTATATTAATAACTCAGGAAACAGTAAATAAATAAAATGTGAGACAGTTAATCTAAATTTAAGTGCCAGGGCTTGGATCCAACTTTGGAGGATAACACAGGAAACTCCAAAACATGTAGTGCTTTTTGCAGAGAAAGTTTATCTATCTCGGCGTTGCCATCTGGCAGTGAAGGATGGGGGGCCCCGGGGCTGAGGGTTTATGCAGTCACAGCAGTGCAGATGGATCAGATTGGCAGCTGAGGTGGGTCTCTGCAGCTCCACTCACCAAAGCTTGTGGCAGGAGCTCTGCAAGCCGAGGAGGTGGCACAAAAGTCGAAGGGTTTTGTAAGAGTTTCCAAGCTGATTGTCACTTACAGGTTATTTCACTTTCTAGGGGGGAAGGCCAAAGGGAAAAGAAATCTGCTTGAGTGATGTGGTCTCTGCTTCTTCTGGATGTGGCTTGGACCTTCCTCTGTTGCACACTATTGCAGAGAGGTTCATGCAATTAGTCGGTCACAATGATCAACAGATATTTTAAGGTCTGTGATAACAACATGTACTGACAACTGCTCTTGTTCATGCGCTTAGAACAAGAATGAAGAATGTTTAATGTAATAGCTCAGAAATACACGTTTATCACACTTCATTTCCTATGAACACATTGCTTTTAATGAGACATTTTGTTATATATAACAAAACAAAAGATGAAACTTGCTATAAAAGACCCACCTGTAATGTTCAGCATGAATGAATGTTAGCTAGAGCTAGTCATTTCTGAAAGCTACTCACAAGTGTAATTAAACTCTTTAAAGTAATGACTCCCAAAGGAATAAGCTGCTTTAAAGAGGAAAGTGATTTTACACTCCCTCCTCCTGTTTAAGAAGTCTCAGGTGTATTTTATAACCCTTCCAGGCTGTTCTTTACCCAACGGTTCTTGTGTAATCCGGTACTCTTCAGCTGACCAACATCTTTGCACTGAAATTTGTATAGTAATTTGTTTGCAGACTCTAGGGTGATCTCTAGTTATTGACCGAGTGAGGTGGTTCAGATGTTTTATTATTTTGGGATGTCCAGCTGGCACGTCCCGAATATCAGTATAGTAATGCGGTTCCTGAAAATGGTAGGAATGATGTAGTACATAACAGTAGTAAAAAGACCACTAGAGGCCAATATGGCTCCCTTAATAAAATTGTATGGTACGGATTTTGTAAAATATTTAGTATTTTGCAAGAACCTCATTAAAATAGGTGTGTGTAAATGAGGGAAAAGGTAATAGAGTTCAAAGACTTAGATTTTAGTATGCAATTTCTGCAGTTTCATCAATTTTTTCAACTGGTGGTTTTGTCAATCACTTATATTTGTCTTTCTGCTCTGAACTTTTTGAATCAGCTGTCCTTATTCCCACCTTGGGTTTTTTTTGGTTTGATGTTTTTCCAAGAGTAAAAATTAAGTTGATCTTCTCTCCCTCTTTGAAATTCTCAGTGAGCTCAAATTCCTTTTATGTCCACTTCAGACACAGGCAGCAAAGTGCTGCGAAAAGAGTGGTGGAATGCAAGTCAGTGGATTTTCTAAAAAAATATTTCCAATATGGTGCCATCAAGGTGCCTTTTTGGCTGTTTTTCTGATGCTATTTCCAGCTCTTAGGGAGCTGACCTTCATCTCCTTCCCTCTGTTGCTCATATTTTTGTTGGTGAATATGCAGATATACATATAAACATATACATATTTATTTATACACACCCATACATGCACACTGTAAGTACACATGGTGTAAAGATAACACAAATAGTGCCATTTGTAACATGTCACATGCATTCTCTGTAACTGTGATTCCACTTTATTTTTTGGACACTTTCCATGTTGTACCTGCCTTGCACAGACATTCTTTTACTATTGTTCTTAGAGCTGAGGTTGCTTTAGATGATGGTTCATCCCCTTCTACCCCAAGACTGAAAACTTCTTGGGTTTTTAGAGATTATATTCTCAAGCCACAGTAGTCAACAGGAGAAAAATATATTGTTTTGCTTTACAGATTTGGAACTCATTTTTATGTAATATCTGCCAACACTTAATTTAAAAATATTTCAAAGACCATATATTGAATTTCTGGGAGTTTTCCAGCTGATGTGAATGCTTTTTCAGAGGCATTGCTTCAAATTTGGGAAAGATATTATTTCATTGGCCACTATTCTAGTAAGATTAATCAGAGCTGTAGCCATGAGTGAGAATTACATACCTTTCTGACATATCTTTTTGATAGCAGGTGTGTAACATTAAGACAAACTTCTCTGTTGTGACTCCCTTCCTGCTTTTCCCATAATATTGCTGACTCTTGATTCACCAAGCTTTGATTCACCCACACAAAAAAATTAAATGTATTTTCTTGTCTCCAATATTACTGCATCAAATACATTTCAGAGGAACGGAAGCCATTAAATGTGTTTTGTGCTCGTGTTAGGCAGACAAATGTTTTTGATTTCCTTTCCTGTTATGTGATATAGTCCCAAAATAAATTAAAGGGAAAGACTCAGCTTATTAGACTCACTTCATTATTTTCTTAAACTACAAAAGAATTTAACAGTGCTACTTGATATTGAGTCCACTTTTCTGCAGTTACTCTGACCCTGTCTTCAGCTCTTAGGGATTTTACCTTTTTCTTCCCTGAGTTGTCCAGTGAAGAATAAGGTTGCAATGCATGAAAGTGACCCTTCATTGCCAAAGCTCTTTGGTTCTTGATTTTGCATACTGCATTTTGTACTGCCATAATTCGATGTCAGGCATATTGTTCATTATGAACCCTGTAGGTGTATTCAGATACAAAATTAAGCACTGACACTACATCCTGAATAACAGGGTTTTTTTGTGCCAATGCCAGGTCTTTCCATAAGTACACCTTCCCCCCTTTTTTTCTGAGAGCAAACTGAAACAAAGCAAAACAGTGGTCTTGGAAGAGAAGGCTGAATCCCTGCCCTTAGGATTTCAACAGTATCTTTGCAAGAACTGTGCAAAGTGCTGTTAAAGCTTCATTCTTGTTTGATTGTAGGATGTCTGCAGTAAAAATAATGTCCATGTGTGAATGGTCTAAACTTGTAATTTAGACTCTTATGCATTATTATTTAGCTCAAATAAATATGTAAGTTTAACTTATGTAAGCTTTGCTCTGCTATCTACTAAGAACTGCTAATGTAGGTTTTCATTTGTTGTACAAAATTATTGCTTTTGTAGAATAGTAACTATAAGTAATCCAACAAACTGCTAGTGGTTACACATACCATAGTATTTTTTAAACCAAAGATTTCTTAGTGCAGTGTATTTGCTTAATGGTTTCATCGTGGCTTTGTATAATACTAAGGCTTTAAAGATTCTACAAAAAGTTTTCTCACAAGGACTGCACTCAACCATGAGAAAGTTACCACTTCTCTCTATTATTGTCATTATTACCATTTCACTGATGACATGACCAAGAACACCCAGTGAGTCAGTGGCATAGTCAGGGTAAAAGAATTTGGGGCTCCAGATTCTCAATGTCCATTTCTAGGTATTTTTCAATTTATTCCCAGGCAAAGTAAATAAACAAAAATGTAAACTAAATGAGAAGAACAACTATAAGAATATTGAAATAGGGGAATATGAATAAAATCTCATGTGAAGTGAGATAAAGGTCAAAAGGAGTTTAGGTGTGTTGTAGTCATCTCCTGATCCAAGATTTACAATTTGGGCAAAATGGACCTGAACAGGAATGAATTTATCTTTTAGTGCAAGCTGACAAACTTCTATACAGATGAGTTTACGGCAACCTTGACCTTGAGAGAAATTAAAGGGGAAAATGCCTTTCCCTGTTAAGTGAAAACAGATCTTTTAATAAAATTTAACCTCATCTGGTACCACAAACTTGTACTGTGGCAAGAGCTATGAAACTTCAGTTTTGTAATTAAGTTTGTCCTAATGGTGGTGTAGCTGGGTATCAGGACTGTGCCTGCATGCACATCCAATGCACTTGAGGCATTAATACTCTGTGTGGTCCAGGACCCCAGCTAATCATCTGCATAGCTGAGATTATGGACAGTTTGAAACCATGGACTAACCTGACCCAAGGTGCCTGACTGAGCTCCTGGCCATCTTCCAAATTCAGTATACGGCTAATTGGTGCAGTAGCTTTCCAAGTTTGGATGTTGGATGGTCCCAAAGGTCCTCTGGCAGATCCTGCTGTGTCCAGACTGATTTGTGAACCTAAATGTGTCTATTAGCATCCGAGGTGAATAATCCACTCTAGAGACTCCCCAAGCAGAGCTGAGCAAATTATAGGTAGATAAGGTACTCATAAAGGGTTGGTAGAAACTATTCCAGGGGGTGCAGAAATGGTCCCATAGGACAGTATTTTGTAGGTAGTTAAGGTATTTAGGGTTACTTTGAATGTAGTTTAAGAAAACTCAATGGTGATGAATCATGCGAATGCTATAGTGGTCATGTAGGACCACTGGCAGATGTTTTTAGGAATTGAGCAGAAGAGGAGGTTCAGGGAATCGCACCTGATCCAGCTGACGATGCTATCATGAGGACCCTTGAAACAGAGACTCCTGTTACCTTTCCAACAGATGACTCTGTATGAGAGACTTGGGTAACGTGAGTGTTACTCTTTGCCAACATCCCAATAATTTAGGCCTATTTTTCAAACACACTCAGTTCACGAGCACCTGTGCAACAGTACAAATCGTGCTATAGTCTTAGAGTGTCATTATAGGGCAGAGTTAAGGTTCATTGTGGCAAAGGGACAACCATGTACATGATGCAAATCTTGATGCTAAGATTTGTTTCTCTTTTAATATGCAGTTCAGTTAGTAAGGGGGGATACAATACCTGAATAAGAGATGGTGAGACTAACTTATTGAAGGCAGAGGGAAATTCACTAACAGCCAAAACTGTAACGTTTCCAACTGGTTGTGAAAAATATGTACTAATTAGAGAATTAGCTATTTGGGAGCCAATAATAAGTTGACTTCTTCCTCTGTGGATCGTGCTGCTCCATTGATATCACTCATTCAAAGAAAGACCACAGCTGATATTTATGAACTTGTCTTAGGTCCTTTTAATACTTATATTTCACAGCCTGGGAAGAAATGTGATTGCATAATGCAGATACAGGTATGTATTTCCTTTCATGTTTCCTTTCCTTTAAACTCCTGAACATAAGGAGTTTAAAAGTGCAGTTACAACACAAATGTACTTGAGCTTATGTTTTTCATATGAGCGATTAAGCAAAAAACAGGAGGAAAAAAAAGCTTTATGAACAATCCAATACAAAAATAAAAAAAGTGGATTAGAAAGATGATGGAGCAGCAAAATGAAAAGGGTGGATGATTCTCTCCTTTCCCATAAAAACAGGTAGAAATAGAAAAGAAAAAAAATTCACATCTTAAATTAGATACATGTAGCATTCACTTTTATGGTTGTTTAGCCATTTTGAAGGAATACATACAGGATTATCTACATTATTTACGCATACAGGCTTTTTCTTAGTTAGAAAAAGCCTCTGTTTTTAAACTGAATCGCTCTTGGGAGAGAAAAATGGTTTAAATTAAAGGAATGAAATTTTATAGACTCATGCTAGTTTGAAAACCCAAACAATTGTCTAAGAGCATTGCAAGCTCTGGACTTTGCAGCATTCATCCATTCTGGCTGTTAATGATTATCCTAAGCCCTGAGGAATTCAGGGATGATCAGAAATGCTCAAGAAACTGGAGGTTTAGCTGTATGGCTGCTAGAAACAACAGACAATGGTAATATGGTTTGAATGTGGTTTATTCATTCTGAAAGTATTTTTTTTTTTTCCCTCAGCTGTTGACTCATCACTTGGTGTGCAAGTGATATTTCCATATTATGCTGGAAGTGTTGTGTCTTCTGTTACAGGCATACTCAGCAGGGAATCTTAAGGATAAATGTATTTATCTTGTGATGGTGGATGCTCAGTGTCACACACTGTGAGACTGCAGTGTCTTCTCTTCCAAGCCCACTTGTTTCCCCTGAGGAGACATGCCTCAGTCAGCACCTCTATGTTCCAGGAGTGCATTCTTCAAGTGCAGATAAATGTGACAAGAACTGTGCCTAGCTTCAACCTACCCATCCCTAAAGAGGATTTAGGAGGACTTTTGTTACCTTCCTTACATGGAAAGAGTGCAACCAAAGGGCAGAGGGTTGTGCATATCCTACTATACATCTGCCTCCTAAGGTGGGGAGAGGGCCTGTGCAGGGCAAGCTAGCCAACACCAATGTCTCCTGTGAGAATGGTGTGCATTTACGGGGAATGAATCTGAAGGGCTGCAGCTGTAGCCTTGATCAACTAATGGAGGAAGAGCCCATGGTGCTGTTGGGTGGTTTTATTTTGTGTGTGTCTTATTCCATGTTCAGATTCTACCTGGAGCTGTTTACATATGGCAGCATTAGTTCTTCTAGAAGATCCAGAAGAAAGTCTCTTTTTCATCAAGATGGTAGGAGCTGGAAGCTCTCCTATGTTCAACTTGTATTCTGGCTTCAGACATCTGCAGCTTAAACTTTTCATAGTGAATTTGGTTTCTGTAGTAGTTGTGCCAGAAAGAAAGCCAGGTAAACTGAGCAATGATATCTGGATGTAGCTGATAATTATAAGTTATCTGTGAAAGGAGGTATCCAAAAGCATTATAACATGCCTGATAAAAAACTTTGTTTATCCACATTTAAATACCCTCCAAGTTTAACAACATGACAAACCGATTTCTTTGAGAAAATACATTTCTATACAATAGGTTATGGCTAATTTAGTAGCCCTTGTCACTTTCTGGATGATGACCACTCAACTTTTGGATGGTGATCACTTTCTCAATTGTCAAATACAGCCAGAAATGCTTCCTGAGCTGTTTGTTAACAGGGGGAGTGGCGCGTGGAGGGTATCACCTATGCTAGCTAGGTTTAAAATGCCAGATGGAAAGTCACTGCAACAGGGAAAAGTCATATTTTCTTTACAGGGGATAGGTTGCATACTTTGCGTATAGATCTGGGAATGTTTTGCCAAGCATTGAGCTCAGTAGCCCACTCATTACTTCTACATAATATTTTTTGGAATTTAAAATACATTTATTTTTGGCCATGGAATGCACTTCGGAGAAGCAGTGCTTTCTAATTTTCCTCCCACAGTCCTATCTGTCTCTGCTCAGCAGCCATGTGGTTTCCCTTTCGAAGTGAACTGCTTAATTGCCTTTGAAATGGTCCATTTGGTGTATTGAATGCCAGGCCAGAAGAGCTGCTGCTACGACACAGTTTTTGCCAAAACTAAATGCCTAGCTGTAAGTGATTCTGAGCCATGGAAAACAACAATGGGATTTTAAATTGGTAGTTCATGGGCAAATCGTTGTTTTCAGTACTCTTTGTGGTGTCATACAACCAAAAACCTAAAAATACCCCACCTCTGCCACTATTTGTTGTCTTTGCTCACGGGAGACAAACTTGGCACACAACCAGTAGCAGGCAAAAACGCAGGGTGATCCAACTCAAGGACCCTCCGGCAGCTCCTTGGAGTGCTGTTTTGTGCGTTGTTTCGTGACTTGCACCTAGTGCAGCTGAATTGCAGAGTCCAGTTTTACTGGGCTAGTAAATAACTAGTGAATACCAGTGGAAAAGACTTTTGCTTCTCCTAATATGGGATGAAAAACTAAAGGTGGATCCTGTCTATCCCTGGTGGGTGTTTGGTTTGTTTTTTTTTTTTTTTGGAAAACAGATGATGAGTTCAGATCAGAAGTGAACAGAGGGAGACAGACATTTCCCATGGTTTTACCTTATTCTCTCTGCCTGATTTCAGTTGAATTCCTGATAATCTTCTTGATTTAACTATATTTTCCTGCTGCAGAACTCTCACTGGAATTCAATTTGGCAAGGTAAATCAGCATCATACGTATCTCCAGAATTATGAATCCTATTTACTACCTCAAAAGATAATTAAAGTATTGAATAAATAAAATGAAATTACCAGGTGAGCAACAAAGAATATTTTCTTATGAATATTATTCGTGAACGTGAAAACAGGTGCAGAATAGAGTCACATCATATTCAAGGAAAATAATTTCCAGGTTCAAACAAAGAATCAGCACATCTTCAAGAAAATGTGTAATCAGATTAATCCCGACCATGAATAAAGACTGTAACAATATGCCAGTAATTAACATAACAATTACTATGGCAACTCCCTGTATTTTTCAACAAGATTCTTGATTGTAGAACTGTTCCATCTAAAAATTACACTTGATAAAAGTATTTGTCAAAAAGTTTAATAGTTCTGTAAAATTAAAAAATGTTGAATTATCTGTATGCTTTGGACAAATATTTACATGTTCAGTATTTCATTTCCCCATAATAAATTCACAGAAATTCAGAGGCACTCAATGACTGGTGAGAGTCCATGAAACGTGAGTGCAATACAGTGCATACAGTAGGAATAAAGCCATATAGCTTGTGCTGCATGAACTGAATGCTGTTGTATGTCTGGGAATTAAGAGTGGTGTAGGGATATTTAGAGAAAAACACATTTTGCTTTGTGGAATGCAAGAATTATTAATCAGTAATCTCTTTCTAAATTGCATTTCCAAACCACATAGAATAGCGATATATTTATGGTATCTTGGTTCGTCATAGTGCAGTTGATTTTTCCAGCCTGTACTTACCAATTTTGGAAGAATCCTTCCTACTGGTGAAGTTTCACAGGGGAAAAAGAAAATAAGATTTAGACTGTGAAAATTCCTAACAAGGTTGCAAACCTTTCCCCCACTTTTAAAATGATTTTGACATGCTTATTACTTACTGAGAGATGTACTGTGGTTTGTGGCTTGGATTTCCATGCATTTTCATGTTTCATTATTTTCTTTCTTAGCGGCTTTTCATGATTCCAGAAAATTATATATGGGTCTTTAATTTTGGGGTAGGATGCAAGGGTAGGCAGGGGTGAGGAAGTCCATTGAACCCTAAGGTATGCGCATCATGTGCGCATATAGGTTTTAAAGAGAATTTTCTTTTAGTGTTTTCTAGATTTCCAGACCTCCTCTGTTAAGATATGGATCGTTTTACTGAAACATTCTTCAAATACAAAAGTTATTGTTTTTCCTCTCTCAGAGATAATGATGCTCCAGTTGAAAATAGTTGATAGAGAAGAGATGCAAACTATGTTCAAGAATTTGAGAATTCTTGCTTGTAATGCTAGGAGAAAGAAACATTAGGCTTAACTTCCAGCTAAAGAGTGTTGAAATCAACAACAGTGAAACATAACCACTTTTTGGTTCTCTTTGATGTGAAGAACCCTTTACACTACTTTGATAACACAGTCAGTTTTAGAGTGGGTATAAATCACACAGGAGGAATTCAGAAGAGTCTGAGCATTTTATCCATCACAAGCCTTTGCCATCAGAAATACAGTGATGAATTCTGCAACATGCTCTTGCAAAATGGAGAAAGATGCTAAATCATGGTATGAAGGAAGACACCTAGCTGCTGAGAGAAAAGTGGCAGAACCACTTGAAGACTACTGGTGTGGCTGCTTCAAAGTTGTGGCTACTACAAACCAAACCCCTGTACATAATAGGTTTTCATGCCCTGAGTAAGGGGCAGTAAGTCAACTGATGTAGAGCGTCTGTTTATATAATGTGAATGTATTTACCTTTATCAGTCATATTTGTAATCTCATTTTTAAAAAAACAGATTTTTTTTTCTGGCAAGACATATTTCCCATAAAATCAAGCCGATTGTCATTGACATTAACTACACTGCTGCCTTCTAAGTGAATACCTCCCATATCAACTTTTCAAATATTTTGTTTAGATCAAAATCGTGCTAACTGGTCTATGATTTCCCATGGTATGTTGTGTGTGTTTATTAAATTCTAGCACAATATTCCCTTTTTCCTAGACCTTTGAAATTTCATCATCATTCATAACTTTGTTAAAAGTCATTTTCTCTATACATAAAGAACTCAGTTATTCTCTCAATCGTGCCATTAATTTTTTGTTTTAAAAGTAACAATTGTTCCTTAACATCCTGCATGGTTGATGGCAGAATATCTATTAGATACTCTGCAATATCTAATTCTGCAACTAGATGACATGAAATCTATTCACCCTGCATTGTGACAGACAAGGCATCATCCTTATTTGGGATTGGATATAGTCATAAGGTAAGATTTTATTTAAAGTATCTCTTGCTTAATCTTACTGTCTATCTGCTTTTCATTCGTTAGTTTTTCCCATCATGCATCTCTATTACCTGGCTATCTCTTTGTAGCCATTGCTATCAGTGTCCCTGTTTGGTATAATTACTTACTTGACCTTCATCTCCTTTATTAACCAGCGTAGTTTTCGCTGGGAGAAACCTTCACTCATGAATGTGACGCTCTTGAGGAATTCCCAGTTACCCTTTGCATTTTACTGGTTTTTCTCCCATGCTGCTGACGGCAGTCCGAGTGACTGCTCTAAAGATGTGTGCACCATGGGACCATGCTTACTGGTGAAGCCGAGGAAGGAGGTAAGTGGCACAGAGAGATGAATGGTGTCAAAAGCTGAGGAGATGCCAAAGAATATAATGAGATCACTTCAGAGCCCTAACAGAGGCTGTTCTTTGCTACAGTCTACTTTGAAGGACTGAGACTTTGGTACAGTCTGAGTGACTGCTCTAAAGACGTGTGCACCATGGGACCATGCTTACTGGTGAAGCCGAGGAAGGAGGTAAGTGGCACAGAGAGATGAATGGTGTCAAAAGCTGAGGAGATGCCAAAGAATATAATGAGATCACTTCAGAGCCCTAACAGAGGCTGTTCTTTGCTACAGTCTACTTTGAAGGACTGAGACTTTGGTGCATCTTTCCATCTGTAGTACTTTTTCACGTTAAAGTTAATGGCAGAGATGAATGACAGGGATTCACAGTGATGACTACCACACCAATACCAGAGAACTTTAAAGTCAGTCTTGACTTCTGCAATTAAAAACAGTATGCTATGCATTTTTTTCATTAGAGTGAGGGTTATCACAAACAAGATTTGTCAACCAGAATGGAAGATACTTTTCTTTGTTCAGTTCTTGTTAAAAAATGTTTCATAGTGTTAAAAAAGCATGGATACTCTAAGTCACCTTTACCTTCTGTTGTCTACATTGGCTTCAAACTTTGACTTTCTGAGAGATCTTCCCTAACATGGCAGGTTTTAATTTTTTTCGAAGTTTCATTTGTTTTAGTAGAATGTATTACTCTATTTCTTTCCTTTGGTTTCCAACCCTTTATGATAATCTTCCTGCCTAGTCATGGCTGGGTGAACGAAGCCATTTGGGGCTGTATTTAGAACAATTTGGACTCAAATAAAAACCATGGTGCTAACCGCTGAAAGTCCTATATAAGTTATATAGTTATAAGTTATATATAAGAGCTGCAAATGACTTGACAACCCCGTAACATAGTAGGAATCTTCTCTGCTTTTCTATTTCTGTTCTGTCGGGATGCTATGACAATTCAGCACATGACAGATGCCAGGCAGTTGGGAGTGAGACTTTGTACCAGCTGCTGCGGTATGATCAGTAACTTGGTTAAATTTCTTTACACTGTGTGAAAGTTGTTCATGGTATTTTATTTTTTTTTTAACCCGAAAATGTATTTACCAAAAGCGCTGAGCTGCTTAAGACTGAACACAAAATGTATGGTATTGCTGGGAACGGAGATCCCCAGAGGTGAAAGTGATTCTCTTTCAAACACCTCCATGGGCAGAGGCAAATCCATCCCTGTCTCTTTACTGTAGTCATCTCTTCCAGCAGAAGCCAATTCTGTGAGTAAACACCAAGTCAGCTTTGAAAATGTATAAGATCTGGTGATCTAAAAGGAAATAGTGTGGCATATACTTCCTAAAACTCATCTACTTTTTACAGCTTTATGCCGCTAATTATGTAGATTTGGGGCAGGGTGGAAGGCCTGGCAGTTTGGAAACTGAAATGCAGAAAAATAAGGAGTGAAAAAGTTTCGTGATCATATCTGGTTATTTTTTCCACAGAAATGCAACATCACTGTGGGATCAGGTAGTGATTATATCTAAATGTTTGCTGCTTTATCAATACAAATTGTTATTCCTTACTCCCATTTGAAATCCAACTGGGAACAAGTGGGAAAAAAACCATGCACCTTTGTGTACCATATCTGTACTAAGTGCATTTTGACCTAGGAAGAAGTATATTATGGGTTATTAGTAGTACTAATTGGCAGTTTTGTTAAGAATCTCTACTTGCTCATATGCACTTTCCCAGCCTCTAAAAGACCTTTCATAATTAGAAACCACAGCAGAGTCATGGCTTCAGATTTTCTCTTTCCTATCTGTAAAAAGAGCTTTGCCTTTCTCTCTGTCATGAGTAGTGCAATGGATTGCTTTATTTTCATGCATTCCTTTCAAATTAAAGGGGGAAAAAAAAAAAGACCACCCCCAGGACAGAGGTGATTTTATATCTTTCAGGTTGAACCCTCTGTCGGGAGTGTGGTTCTTAGCGCCAACAAAAGACCTTATAATTAGAAACCACAGCAGAGTCATGGCTTCAGATTTTCTCTTTCCTATCTGTAAAAAGAGCTTTGCCTTTCTCTCTGTCATGAGTAGTGCAATGGATTGCTTTATTTTCATGCATTCCTTTCAAATTAAAGGGGGAAAAAAAAAAAGACCACCCCCAGGACAGAGGTGATTTTATATCTTTCAGGTTGAACCCTCTGTCGGGAGTGTGGTTCTTAGCGCCAACTGGTTGCACAGTATTACCGATGAATTACAGCAGCCCCTTAATGAGCAGCCGCAGTTGGGGGCAAGCTCATGTAGGTGTTAATCCCTCTTCAAACCCTCTAGTGAGAGAGACATGCTGGCATCAAGACAGTTTTAGAAGGAGGCTGTTGTGCTCCTCTGTTCCCCTCTGTGTTGATTTTGGGTCAGCTCCGCTTTCTGAGGATGCCCACCTCCTCTTTTCCGAACCCAGCCTCCGCTGAGCAGGAGCAGACCTGGGAGATCAGTGTGCACTTCGCCTGGGTGGGAATGGGCAAACCCTACTGTGCACGTTGCAGGAAAAAATAGCAACGTGTAAGTTTTCAGAACAATTATTAACCTGGATTATGAGACTTCTTTTGCGAAGAATATGTGGAGTAGAGTGAAAAAAAGTATAGCAGAAGATGAATAAAGGCTTCAGAACCACTCAGAAAAATCTCGAGTTTAGCAGCATAAAGGCAGCCCAGTGTTTTAACACAGAAAAGAAAAAGCCTTCCAAATCAGAAACAAAGAAGATTTTTAAAAGCCTTACAGCTCTTCTAACTTCAGTTTTGAAAATCAGTTACCAGAGTTGACTGTATTTCTAATATGGTTTTATTTAAAAGCTTTTAAACAATGTTGGGAAAAAAAACCTGCTACTCGGCTTGACCTTAGCTCGGTGTGTTAGCAGTACACATGGTAGGAGGCCTTTTTGGTAACGAGAAGCAGCTGTTACTGCCCTCAGCACATAATCTACAAAGCTATTCAGTGGAAGTGAATAACTATTTATTATCCCTTTTCTTGCAAAACTTTTAGGTCTAAACAGTAGGTTCATAAGCATGCCAGAAATAGCACCTCATTTTCCATTGAATAAGGTCAAAACACGCCATTGAAGACTGATGATCACCTACTTTAGGAAATAAGAAATGCATGAAATATCCTATGCAAAGCAACCACACGTGGACATCTTGCTGTCCGGCATTGAAAAGTGGGTAGCTCCTTGAACCTAGCTGCCAGTTGCTGTTTGGATTTTTCCTGAGTGACATCACTACTGAATTTACCGTTTGGTAAATGATACATAATAGATCTCCTTGTCTCAAAGGAGATTTTCAAAAGAAAGGGAAAAGATCCCCAAGAAGAGTAGATCAAAGACAAAATTCACTCTCAGGACATGCTCTCTGTTCCCTTTTTCTTGATAGTGGCATTGAGAGTTAAAAATTAGGCAGATATTAAAAATTAGGCTGCTGTTTTATCCACAAGAGCTTATGCCTTTCATTGGTCTGTGTGAAAGTCCAAAGGACGTGTTAAACTTTCCCCTTAGTAGCGTGTAGCTTTTTCTCAGGAAAATCTGAAGTCAAAGTTTTCCTTGCTCTGACAGACTAAAGCAAGAAGAGGCTTCCTAAACCTATGTGTATGAAAATGATGAAAGCTGGTATAATAACAGCTGATACCATTGCATGAGGATTAGACTAACCTGAATTACAGACATTAAATCATACAGCTTCCCGTAACTATCAACTACAATAGCTTCCAGAATTCCTTAGCATGGCAAATTAAAAGTAAGGAATTTGTGTAAGAGAGCAACAAGGCTCATATGGATCTGTTGCTGAGTACTAAGTTCTCAAAAATACACAAACAAAAAGTTTTCGACATAATTTCACAAATTCCATCTGATTTAATGGATACATTTGTAAAAATGAAACAGGAAAAATCCTTAATTACTAGGTTTAATTATAGTCAGATTCTCCCTGCTCTGTTGTCATCGATGTCCCTGGTACCCATTGGAGTGCAGTCCATGGAGACACCAGGCTTAAATCTATCATCCAGCACTGACTGTTTTAAAAGTGGAGATATGGGTAGTATGACTTTGTGAGCAGGTGAGTAGACAACAGCAGTAGCTGGGGGACCAACTGAGAGGTGTGGGTGTTTTACATCTCCTGGAAATCAGGCCACCAGTTAAGAGGCATAAAATATTAAAAACGTTGGACAAAGCACAATGATTTTGCATTGTAGCATGTGATTTTCATGTGTTTCAAGAAAAAATCCCTAAACCAACAAGACAAAAGAAAATAGACTCCTTAACAGCAGTTCTGATTTCTCTAAAATAAAGGAGAACAGATTTATGAATACATTATTATAAGTTAATTTCTTTACCTAACAAACAACAAACTTGAAGCCTTGCATGGCAAGTCTTGGATATCCATTGTGGTTAATAGCAGTGAAGTTTTAAATACAAAAGAGTCTTGTAACTCATGTTTCTCATGTAATAGGGAGACTAAGAAAGGTAACTTGCTTTGAGGGACTCCTTATTTGTCCTTCTCTTGCTTTGCAGATTACAGTTAACTTGGATAACTGACTGAATCCTGAATCTGAAATAAATACTTAAAAATGTATTTAAATAGTTGTTTGGGGTTTCTTTATGTTGTGGAATTTAGTTAACATAAGACTATGGCACAGTGAATTTTTGTTTCCACAATAGTTGCCACAGAAACGTGACCCACCTCTAACCTTAAATACTGCAGAATAAGTATGAAAATGGTTAATGACAGAGCAGTATTTTCCATTTACTAGTTCTAAGAAAATTGGAAGCATATGTTTAAGCTGTGTGTCATTTTTTTTCCTTTTTGTTTATCTGATAAAATTCAAATGAGAGCAGGTTCAGACCTTATTAGCTCCTTCAATACCTAACGGATTCCTACTTGTATCCAACGGTTTTTGTTTTCATATTTCTCCAATTGCCTAATTATGTAGCAAAAGAAACCCCTGAGTTAGGGTGTAAATAGGTGGTATCTCCACTGGCAGAGCTGAAGCTCAATTGATTTCAGCAGAGATGCTCTAGCTTTGCCTCCACGTAAGCGGGAGGAGACCCACCTGCTCCTCAGGGGCTCCGGTGTCTCAGTGAGCTCTCGGGGGAGTGTTAGCTGCTAACACTCAACAGCAACTGTAGCAACAGCAACAGTCTGTGAGGTCTTTGTTTTGAGGAGAACACCCATCACATCGCAGAAAGCACAAGAAAGTTTGGCTACTACTGGTGCAAAGAGAGGCGTAGCTTCACCACCTCGTGTCTGCATCAGATGGTGCTAATGGGAGATCACCATCCCCTCTACCCAGTTGCAGTCCAAGTCATTAATATTGAGTGAAACACACCTGGGCTGTGAGGAGCACTGGATTGCGATTAGAGGTGTGTGGAAAAGGGACTGATTTTAATGAGTTCTTGTCATTCTGACAGAAACCCAAGAAGACACAAAGCCATGTGGATAAATGTTAGACGTAGGCTGGTATTTTAATGGTTATTCTCCAGCTGTATGTGCCATCAGAAGGGTTTCACTTGGTTATTGCAGCTGCAGTGTGCAGACTGAGGGTTTGTCTTAGCAAAAACAACAGCATGCCACTTACCAGGAGATAACAGCACCTCTCCACTGGCTCTGGTTGCAGAAAGTTCATCACACAAATGTATACGCACACTAGTAAACGTGTGAAATGCAAAATCCATGCTGCCTGCTGCAGTGAAACGTTTTGCATCTACTGCTTGTTTCCAAGTCCTGGGCTGCAGTGCTGGAGCCTCTGGTGATTGTACACCATTTTCATAATTCCTAAATTTATTTGGCTTTCCCAGGATGGTTTAGAGAATATAGAGCTAAAAGTACCATCTTCACACTTGCTTTATGTGTTTCTGGGATGGCAGATTGGCTGAATGATCAGAATGATAATAAAAGAACAGAATGAGTTAAAAGGTTACAGCTTTTGAGGGTATCTGTTTTTAGAAAATGCTCTTTAGATTATTAAATTTATTTAGTTAGCACTGGAGGGAATGGTGTTTTAGAAATTAAGAGTCCTGAGTTTTGGGCATGATCTCGCATTCAAGATGTTTGACCATGAGGACCCTGGTACCTGTTTGTACCTATTTGTGTGTGAGTGTGAGGCAGTGGAGCAAATCAATTAATCCATGCACCAGAAGCATGCAAGCAAAGGACCCGATTTTGCAAATCCTGAGTAGTACTGTTGACATTTTCTGTGGAGGTGTAATCTGAATCCATTCTTTGTAGGACTTCTAGCTGTTTTTGCACTGCTGAACAAAGCACACAGACTCAACAGTGGGCTGGGAGAAGTACGCTACGTGGGGTAGCATACACATGTGGTGGGCACACCGATTTCAAAGACTTGTCCATGTGACTGTTCAAAGACCTGTAGTGCTCTATCTAGTATTTGGTTTTTTCTTTCTTTATATTTTGTTTGTTTGTTTGTTTGTTTTTGGTTTGGGTGGGGGTTTTTTTGTTTTTTCTTTAAACTTCCAAGCTCTAAATTTTACTTTTGAAATTTGACTGGCAGTACAGGTCAGTGAGTTGAGTCACAAATCCCTCACACTGATGTCTCCTTTTCAGGTATCAAACACATGCAAGTTTAATGAACAGAGCCCTTCAGGCTAGAAAAATAAACATTCAGATGAGACCCTTTTCCCACTGCTACCACAACCCTAACTCACAGACAAATGAAAACCTGATGAAGGATATATGACAGGTTTGTTTTTTTTGGGTGGGGTTTTTTTTGTTTTTTCTTTAAACTTCCAAGCTCTAAATTTTACTTTTGAAATTTGACTGGCAGTACAGGTCAGTGAGTTGAGTCACAAATCCCTCACACTGATGTCTCCTTTTCAGGTATCAAACACATGCAAGTTTAATGAACAGAGCCCTTCAGGCTAGAAAAATAAACATTCAGATGAGACCCTTTTCCCACTGCTACCACAACCCTAACTCACAGACAAATGAAAACCTGATGAAGGATATATGACAGGACCTATTCCACTCCCCCTCAATGACCTCAATCTATCATGAATGCAACTGGCCTGTATCATGGCAAGCAACCCAGGCAACTGTCAGTGCTGCCAATAAATCACTGCAGTCCTAAAGTTATGAGCTCCCCGCAAATGTTGCCATAATTCTTGATGTTCAAGCAGTCACACGCCTTAGGGTTTCAAAAGTTTTGAACGAGGTTCACTCATGTTGGTGTTATGCTCGTTAGATCAAAAAGAAATGTGCCCCCTCACAGAGGAAGAAACGGGAGCAAGTTTATTGTTGCTTCATTCTTGGGGCAAAATGCCTCCTTTGTTCTCCTGCCGGTAATAAGCTGAGGCACCTACCATCATGAGAAGCATATGACAGATGCCTTTCATTCTTAGAAGAACAGAAGGTTTTCTAAAAAGAGTGGGGCTTCTGGTTCCTCTGAAGTAGTTGCCATGTAAATAGTGGCTGGTAGGTAGTGCTGTGCTGAAGACAGCTTTCGGTCTGTTTTGCATAAATGGCAGTGCGTACGTGGGAGTTTGGCTGAGCACTATTCCTTTTAGTTGTTCTATCCCATTTCTGACTCTTTCATCCTACCCACCACGAAACACAGGCAATTATCAGTAATGGAGAGACTTTCTTTTCCACATTTTAGCTATCGATTCTCTACATTGATATAATAGTCATGATAATAACACGGTAATAATTCATTGTCACATAGATTTCTCCAGTGTAAATGTGATTCCCGTTGGTCCAGCGCAGTTAAGTTTTGATAGACCTGAGCCCAGAAAATATTCTGTGCAGTGATAATAGTCTTCCTGATGGACAGCACCGCACTCAGTCCTTGCATCACAGCACAGTGCCTTGCAGCCTCTCTTTGTGCGTCGGGAGCAATGTGTTCACTGCTTTGTTCATTCCTGAGAGAAGTTTGTTGTTGCATTGCAGAATTTTTAATTTGTGAAGTGGAACAATGCAGCAATTGCTTCTATGCTGAGAAGAGAGATGCTTGTGACTGATGTTTCAGTTCAATAATTTTTTTATGCTTTTATGTTTTAGTGGCATTATGCTCAAGGAAGAGAGCAGCTCTCTTGATATCCTCGTCCCACATGCTGGCTGTCACTTCTGTCTTTTTGGTTCCTTCAGGATGACAATTGCATTGCTGCTGATCAAGCAGAGGCTTCATATCAATCAGTCAAATGCAGTTCTGCTTACACTGAATAAACTACACATTTATTGGCACGTACCAGAGTAAAAAGGCAAGAGAAAATTAAACCTAATTTTTGAAAAAGAGAGCCTTTCCAGATGCACAGACTGATAAGCAAAGCATCCATATTCTGTTGGAAACAGGAACTTAACCTGCATTTTTAAAATCTGCTTTGAAATATGGTAGTAATAGTGGTGTTGTGGATGTGAAGGTCTAGGATTAGAAATAAAAAGTTTATAGGGAGGAGCCTTTGTTACACCAACTCATAGAGTATTAAAAGAAACAAGCTTCAGGGCATGAAAAAAAACTTTTCCAGGTCTGAAATGCAAGTATGCAAGTATGAAATACCAAACTAAGGAGAAACCAACCCATCTTGCCTTGATTATAGAAATCAATTATCAATTTATGAGGAAAAAGGGCAGCAACGTCTGAGAATTGAGCTAGCGGAAATACTGGTCAAATATTCCTTCTGTGATACTGGGGTGAAATCATTATCCACAGAAAGTAACAAGGAGCAATATATTTAAAATACTTAGGAAAAAAAGTCAAATAAGAAAAAGTCACCAAGCATGCTCTATCTAAAAGGAAAGAAAAATCTCTTTTTACATCCTGTCCTGAAACAAAGATATACCATGGAGTACAAAAAACATATATAGAGTTATCAAACTGTGATACACTCTGCTACAAGACTCAGACATCCTATTCTTCATTTTATTTTGCCTTTTCCTTTCACTTTGACATTAGGTTAATCATAACAGCCCTCCAACTATCTCGTCCCCAATCTCCTGGAATGCTCATGCATGGATGTAGACTCTGAACTAGAGTCCCTGAATGTCTGTGAGGTCTACTCAAGTGCTTTAACATTAAATATGTCTGTAAAATGTGCAGATCAGGGCATATATTGATAGATTTGGCCTGGACCTCATATTGTTTTGCCAAAAATATCTTGCTGCTACTTTTATAGATAGAGGTGTTTCACCTTGCCAGAAGTGTTTCTGCCCAGCAGCGGCATTTCAGCGCTCTCTTAGCTTTTAGGAGGAGTTAGACAGGGGATGAAAGGACTGATGGATACACATTGCCTTATCCATGCAAATGCCCCAGCCACCGGTGGAGCTGTGCCAGTGGGAAAATATTGCCCTTGAATCCTATAGCAGAAAAGGCCTTTGTGTGTGTCAAAGAAGAGATTTCCACCACCCCCTCCCTTGTCCTGCTACAGCTGGATAAACAGGGTTAATTTTAATGTCTCTTGTTACTCAGATGCCATTCCATATGTCCTAATTAACCCTGTCTTATTCTGGCTAAAGGTTTCTGTTAACACCTTCTTTTCAGTATTTCTTGCATGCTGAATAAACAGTCTCATGTACAAAGCTCCATTAACATGCAAATGCCTAAGTTACACTTTGTGTTGAACTTCATTAGTATGGAAAGATGCATTTCCCAATGGGAGGTCACTTGGACAAGACTTAATGCAATTATACAATTTTGGTGACAGCTCAATATCACGTGGGTGAATACTGCAACATTTTCTCTGGTGTGTTTGCTTTAGTGGAAGATGAATTTTCTTTGAGAATATATTGCACCCATTTGCTCAACTTTTCTGCTGAACAAATACATTGGCAAGTAATCTTGCCAAACCAGTGAATTTGAAATCAGTTTATGAGAAGGTTCAGGTAAAGTAACATTTGAATGTATAAAGGAGAGTTTTCTAGGGCCAAATTGCTGGAATATACTTTTAAAATACTTTTTCACTAGCAAACACATGTAAAACCAAGAGACATGTGTGTCCAGTAAAATAAATTTGGCTTAGATTTTGGTGCTGATTTTCCGAGGAGTCAAAGAGAATTCTTGCAAAAAATATTCAGTTCAATATTAAAAAAAGAGAAACACTAATTATAATTTATTATATAATTGGAGATCTTAAGATGTGGGCAGTTTCGAATTCATATACACAAAATGAAGATAAATTGATTGAACTAACAATTTTATTATTCAAATTCCTTTCCACCTATAGCACTCATAAATTATTCACTTGGCTGTGGTGAATGTAGAGCATCAATACCTATTATCTTTAATTCTAACTCAGAAGACATGTTTTCATTATCATATTCATTTTAATGTGTAATAAAAATATAATATTTTGCCTGGAAAATCATAATGAAGAAGACCTGGGTTCAGCTGTGGTCTTAACCATCCATCTAACCTTAAGTGCTTATATTGTTCACGTAGGGATACACAATTATCTGTGTGCCCAATTAAAAATATTGTAAAAGCGGTTCTGATTCAGAGCCATGATTTTTAGCTTCAGGAGTAAGGATGTAGACAGTGAAAATACTTAAGTTTTAATTCAAAACTTGCAGCGCTTATTGGAAAGGAGGGGTAGGAAAGAGTGGCGGGGGGGGGGGGGGGGGGGGGGGGTGTGGTGGGGGCTGTGGTGGGAGCTAACGGCTGTGGCTGGGCAGAGCTGAAGAAAGATGCTGTGGACCACCCTTTGCTGGATGGTCCCGCGTGGTACCAGTTGACAATTTTTCTTCTAAAAGTGAGGACATGGGGAATGCTCTGAGAAGTCAATTAGCAGCTTTGTAGGAGTAACATCATGGGCTCGTCTGTGTCATCGAGCACAAATCAGCGGGGTGGTGGCAGCTTATATGTCGCTGCTGTTGCTGCTGACAGTGGTGACTATCAGGTGATTCAAAAGAACAGCGAGAAATTTCAGTAATGGCATTTTTTCTTCAGTTAACTCAAGGTGCTTATGATGGTGCAGGGACTTTGTGGAGCCAGTGGCTTAACTGCCTATCAGCTGAGATGATTATATTATTTATAGGAAGTCCTATGCCTTTTGGACCTGTGGTATGTTTTGGGCTGCAATGCTACCCTGTGACAATGGATTTCCCAGCTTTATTATTATTATCTTGTATAAAAGAATGTATTTTAGCCTTTTATTAGATGCTGTCAGGTCATTGAATATTCTCTTGGTTTTTTAATTATTTTGAGAAATCACAAAGCAATGACTTTCTCAGTCACTTGAAGTAGTCTTGGAATGTGTCCATCATTTCTCTTCTTCTGAGTATCCTCTGTGAAATAAATACACCAGATATTTCCAGTTTCTTTTCTTATGGAAGCCTTTTCATGTTGTTATGTCATTCTTTTGAGACACTTCTATGGTTACAACATGTCTTTTACAGTAGCCAGAGTTGCAGATGAGTACCCTACTGTTTTATTGAGTGACTCCATAATCCCTTTGGTATTATTTTCTGCACATACACTTTATATATCCTTAAAACCCCACATCTGTCCCTGCACATTTCAAAAGATACTTGCACAGATCTCTCCATTGTGTCACCAAAATTTTTTGTGAATGGTTTTCTTACTGTAGAAAACGTTATTTCTTGCAATATATGTTGTTTTGCGTGTCTTTCATTTGCCAGCTTGATGTACAGCTGTAGCTTTTTCAAATCCTCTGAAATTCTTCATACTGTTCTCTCATCTCAACAAATTAAAATATTTTTGCCTCTATTTATTATTGTTTTTTCTCTTCTTCTGACTCTTTCTGCCATTCTTGAGTTTCTTCTTCAAAGATGTTCTTGAAAAGCTCTTTATTGCTAAATATAGTGCATTTGCAGTATAGCATCTTCTTCTCTCATAGTTATTCCTGGACCTTGTCTGATATTTCCTGTGAAAAAATATTTATGGAAACATTAAATAAATATTACATGGAAAAATTAGGATAATAATTTCGCTCGAAGTATTTGTTTCTTTGTTTTATGCCATTAATATTGGGGTCCTGTGAAAGCTGTGGTGTATGCATCATCATAAGCATTTTCAAAGAGAGAAGAGGACAGATCGTTTTCCAAATGAAATATTAACTTTGAATGTAGTGTGAAGACAGGTAGAGTTATTTTAGGTAGACTTAATTCAAACCTCTGTAACGATGAAAACCCATCGTGTCTGAAAGGGAATCAGTGTGTGGGTTTTGTAGTATGTTGGTGTTTCATAGAAAGCCTGGTTGGTCATGGTGGCCCGTAGAAAGGCTGGTTACAAATTCTCTGCATATCAGGGTCAAAAGGCATTTGCTTTTGGCAGAATGTATGGATTACTGGCAAAAGATGGCGTTCCTCAACCGTGCATAAAAGTCGGAGCTGAATGAGGAAGGAATCAGGGAAAGACTGCAAGAATTTCCAAACTGAATGTTTTAAAGTGGAAAACAAAGCAAAAGTTGTAGAAGGTTCCAGATGTGTTGGAGCATGTGTGTTGTGAAACAAATGATTTGTGTTTGCTAAGGAATTTTATTTTAAGAAAGATCTTTAGGGATCTGTAATGTCTTCAGCTTACTACTGTGCACTGTAAATAGTTTAGTTTAACAGAGAAGTGGTGCGAGAACAACTGCAACTTTAACATCTCCGGTTCCACCCTCTTCAGAGAGCTGAAACTGCTTCAGGATCCAGTTGCATTTATTTTACCTTGTGATATATTACAGAAATCCCCCAACTCCTGGACTGTCTTGCTGGTTTTCTACTGGAGGTTCATCTCAAATAGCGGTGGTGGAATTTCTCCTGATTTATTTGCGGGTCTGAGTGCAGAACTCCTCAACTGCGCCCCTAACAGCTAACCGATTTCAGCAGCATATATCAAATAAAAGGGAGAAGGAGCTCTTGTCATGGAGAAGAAAGCTGGCAGAACCTTTGTGCTTCAGGAGAGAGAGAGAGTTAGAAAATGGCCAGCATATCTAAGCTGCCTTTTTAATTAAAAACCTTTAATTTAATTGTCTCAGTTCTTTTAGATAACTTCAGAATGGGCAAATCCGAATTAAAGTTTAAATTGGAGTTTAGATAATTTAGATTATCTGCTTCCGGGCAACTAATTAAAAACATAACACACCCTCCCACCACCTCTCCCTCTATGATAATAGCATCACAGGAGACCAAGAAGCTTAGTTCTGATGTAGACCGAAAGCCAGCAGCTTTGCAAAATCTTTCTTCCTTATCCTAGAAGACACTTTTGTTTCCTAATTTGCAAGGTTAGTGGGCTTGTGGCAGTATTTACTATGTAGCAGCATTTTTTCAATGTACACAACACTACAATTGTTGCTACATGATAATAGAGTAAAAATTCAATTTTCTTTGTTTCTTAAAATGTTGACAGCTGACTTGAAATAAAATCCTTTTTTTTTTCCTTGAAGAATTTCAGTTTTCATAATAAATTTTAATGAAATCAAACCCAAAATCATAATTACTGTTCAGGAAAGTGACATAAAAAATTAATATGTCTTTATGGTGATCTAAGGTAGCATTCTGGCACACCGTGTACAACTTTCCATGCATTTCAACAGAACCAAGATGTCATCACTACTTTTTAATTTTAATTTCTCCTTTTTTTTTCTGTAATGATTGCTAGCAGTATCTTCATTGGCAAACTATCAATATAGGGATCTGAGGTTTTCTCACTCCACATTGTTCTAATGCTTTACGACACAAAATAATTTTTCCTTTAGGAAATTTCTATAGGGAATTGACTTTTCAGAGAAAGCTCTAAAATGAAACTGTTCCAGAGACAAAAGAAAGAATGTCTGAACTGGTTTGATCTGGAAAGGCCTCTTCCATGGTCATACCATTTTCTTTTAAAAAAACCCTTTCAATAACAATTTTTTGATGAAGTGGTGATCTGATGCTGGGGTAAAGGTAGTGTAGAGATAGACCAGTGTTATGGAGTCACAATCAAATATATCTTCCATATTCAGAAATAAAACCACATCTATGTTTCTGTCCATGTTGCTCAGCATCTTTTTGTTCACATCAGGATGTTAATATTTAGGAAGTAAAGTCTATGTATTCACATATTGTTTTGAATTCCTTGTTGAGGGAACAGTTGGGGTTTTCTTGTGAGCTTCCAGCATATGTAGGAACAACTACAACAGAAATGTCTGCCAAAATCCTCATTTTTTTGGGGGGGAGGGGAGGACCACCCCCTACCTTTCCAAGTTACATCAACAGCTCATTTATAGCATTTAACATCACAATAAGTGCATAATACATGTGTACTCTACATGAACTGCATTTTGAAGTAAATGAAGTTACATGCTCTGGTCTTTAAATTAATTTGACTCCCAGCACAACATATGTAATATCTCATAACAGACTGCAGACAGGGTAATATTTCTGCCATTTGAATTACCAACAAATCTTTTAATTTATGAGTTTTACTCCATTTTTAAAAGAGTGCTTGGCCAAGGAGTTTTGTTTTCTTGTTAAATATTATGCACAGAGTTTATTCCTTGAAAAGTTACCAAGGGCATGTTAAAAACCTCTTACCTTTTAGCAGATTTATTTCAACTGCATGATATGGGAATTCATAAGATTTTCATGTAGTTTAAACAGAAAAAAACCAATGAACCTGTTAGAATTCTGAGTATTATGAAACATTTGTAATTAATTCAGTTTAAGAGAGTGATTTCTGTACTGTAGCAGCACCCAAAGGTGCTGCCCTTTGGCAGTTTGGGCATGTCATGTCTTAACTTCAGCACAGTCTACAAGTGTGCAACAGTTGAAATCAGAATCTGGACCACGTATCAAGCTTTGGGCTGAATCTGGGTTTTCCTGTTTGCACTTTTCCATAGTTGTAGACTTGGAAGAGTACAACCAAACTCTGTCCATTTCTACGATTCTGCATCTGCTGTGCTGAGCTGCATCATCCATCTAATGATTTGAAGGGATCAGCTAGGGCTGATCTTACAGTTCTGTGTGTGTCCTGAAGTCTCAATATGACACATGGCTGTGAGATGGGATGACAATTCAGGCTGGGTTTTGCTGTGAAGAACCATGAGAATGGTTGACTTTTGTTTCTGCAGCTGGGCTGAGGCGTTGCAAACTCAATTTTTTGGGGGAGAGGGCTGAGTTGGCCTGGAGATATTTGAATATTTCAAGTGAAATGAAAAAACAAATTTTATTTTAGCTTAGAGAGCAGTTTTATTGGTATATGATGTAATCCCCTGTCCCCCAAAGAAGTAAGCAAGCAAACAAATATTGAAAAGTGAACAGTTGTTCTGTTAGGAAAAATGTATTCAAAGAATTGAAATGAAAATAGGAATTTTTCTTTTTCTCACTTGGCTAAAAACATTAGTCAACAGTTAATCATGGTCTTTAGCCTGATCCTGTATTTTAGGTTAGGAGTTTTAACACCAGTTTCTGCCCACAACTGCAAAATTAACACAGTAGGGGGCAGGGATGGACTTGGGTCCATGTTTTGTGTACGATTGACAGAAGGTCCTATCTTAAAGGGAGAGAGAAGTCAGTCCAGAAGAACCCTTTGTAGCACAGAAAAGATAGAAGCAACATTAGCAGTTTGAATAAATTAAGATCGCTAGAAATAACTAATCTTATAACTCTGATGCACCTATTGATTGGAGGAAGAGGAAGGTCTTGAATCTCTGAGCCTGTGTAATGCTTAGAACCAGTGATGTCAAGTACACTTTTGAATAATTTGGAACCCTACTGAATATTGAATAATTAAATGTAACCTTCTGTGTTCACAAGCTTTTCATTTGCAGTGTGATTTCCACAGATGTATTCTTTATTTGCACATTGTGGCCACACTGGTGGCACAATGGCCGCAGGTTATTGATAAAATGCCACTGTTGCTACAGATATCAAATCTCTAGTAACTGACCTCACTTAGAGCTTTTGCTCTTTAACTAACTTAATAAAATGTTTAAATGACAATGCTGTCCCACAAACTGCAGTAGTGCAGCTCAAGCATCACACTGTGCTTTGAAAATTTATCCCTTCCTGTTTAAGCTGTTGCATTAAGGAAATCTGCCTCAAGATCTTGTTCTATATAGCTGAAGGGGTGAGGAAACAGAGCATATAGCAACATTTTATTCTGAATTTGTTACTCGAGTACCTTAAAAAATAAATTTATTGTTCTGATGGGATTAGAGAGTAACAAAGAGTTATAAGTTTTTGCTTTATTGTGCTTTGTGGGCCTTTATTCAATGTTACAGCCTATATGCTTTCTCACAGGCTTTCATCCAAGCATCTGTCTAGGGACAATTAGGCAAGTATTCGTTTTGAGTATACATTATGAGGCAATTAAATAAGAGCTGCTCTCCTCAGAGAGGAGATGGAGTGAGATCTGGGACATTAATTACCAAGATGTCATGAGAAACTGTAGTGAAGTAAGTCATCTGGTTCCAGCTTGAACTTGCAGCCAAGCTGCAAACTCATTGCAACTTGATACTGCAATGCAGACCCAGTGATAGCCCCTTTCTTAGCCCGGCGTGTGCACGCACTTGCTAGAAAAGGAAGGGAGACAGGAGTAAGAAAAAGAAACTCTATTCTTAATAATTTTGAGAGATGCGGGAGCTCTTCATAAGCAAATAAAGCAGTTGCCGTTAATCCTTTGAAAAGAAAATGAAGTGACTACTGAAACTTCCCATTGGTTTTCATTTCCATGCTGGTTACTGAGGTGGTCTAGTGAACTGTTTAACCTAACAAGACTCAGAAACTGCAGTTTAACAAGTTTCTAGTAGGTCAGACTGGCTGCTTGTATGTTACTTGCACACTTTGGTGTTGTGATTAAAAATATTGAAAAATTAAAAATTTTGCTTCCTAAATTAATCAAAACCTTAGTTTTAAGTAGCAAAACTTTGAACAAACAGTCTGCTGCAAACTCCTCTCTCTGGCACACTTTAGTGAACAAGCCTGAATTCTCCATGGTTGTGAGGGCCAAAGCAGCGAGAAGGCAGCTGTAAAACTAATGATTAATTTCATGTTTTCCAAGTCAGTCCCATATCTTCTGAGGGTGGTGGGACTGACATAATTTCAATGACTCCTTCCTGTGTTCTGTGTGACAAGGCAGCAGGCATGTTAGCTGCAAGAAGGCATTCATGCCTGATGAAGAGGAGGAGGAGGATGTAGAGGATGATGCTGCGGCTGGAGGACCATGCCAGGATCACTGATTTTGAGCGAAGGCAAGTAGTGTGAGTTACAGCAATGCAACTGGTGTCAAGGTCAGAGGAAAAGCTGTAATAGGGATCTGGGCAGGAGTGACCATGTGTTTCTCAGGCCTCTCAGGAGGCATGTTAGCTTGGGTATAGCATCCCTTTAATGCCTTTACATGGTTTTCAGGCTACAGCTGGCTTGTTCCCATCTGCCTTGGAGAGTCAATGTTGGCCTAACACTGCCCCTCTGTGTAGACATTCCCCAAGAGGATACAGTCTTAAATATGACCTAGGAAGGAAGGATTAAATCTTCAACTATTCTGAAACTGGAGGTGACAGGTGAAGGGCATGACCTGCAGAGTGTGGACTGGAGATTGTGCTTAGGTTATGGGCTTGAGCGTTTGATGGGGAGGTGGAGGAATCACCCGCAATGATGGAGGAAATTGAAGTGATGGGAAGGTTGGAGAGGAAAAGATCAAAGCTCGTTTTTATAGAGTTTAAGTTGGCAGCTGGATCTGCACTGGGAGATGCTGTCAGGGAGGTAAGAGAGCTGTAACACGCAGTGGGGAATAAGATTTTATGAAGTGGGTGTAGCGTTGTCAAAGATGGACTTGTGAACCTCCTCTGAATAAATGGCAGGGAGCTGTTCTGAGAGAGAGGAGGTGAGAATCAGACCCAAAGGATGACACTAAAGAAACCTGCTTTATTTCCATGTTTTTTATGATCATGAAATTATTTTTACACGTGTAACTTGCCCTGTGCACTGGGCGTGTACAGAAATTCAATGGCCCAGCACCCTCCCAGTGTGCCCTTTTCCTGGTGGCAGCCCGCATGGTGCCACATGGTCTCACTAAATCATTGTTAGCAGACAAATACCACAAGAAAAGTGACTGTGGCCCAAACTTGAGCGTGAATGTATGATCAGCTGACATTGCTAGCAGAGCCAACAAGTAGTATAGGGAAGAATTTAAATGCCCTTTATTTTAGTGTCTGGAAGCTGATTTCTGTAAAAAGCAGCAAAATGTCATGAGAATGGATAAATTTAACAGGCCCTGCAAGGAACTGCCTTTCCATGTGGCAAGAGGGCTGTGTACCTTACAGCAGGGAGGTCACTGCTAATTGGCATGTAGGAAGTGAGATCTGCTCCTTGTGCTTGCTCTGGTTACACCACGAGGAGCTTTGGAGCAGAGGAGCCTGCAGACACCCTGGTTTACACTCTTTGCTCCCCCCACATAACCCCAATGGAGACTTTGACCAGCTCTTGAGCCCAGCTGAGTTGTGCTTTAAACCACGCCTATGTTTTCCCTTTGGCAAGGAATGGACAAACCCAGTCTTGGATGGAAGTCAAATCTCCCCAGAGCTGTTCTCACTTATATCCAGCTGTTTGCTGACCAGTGGGGCTCTCATGATGAGTAAGGATGACCGTGGGCAGCAATGATCTGTGAACGATTGCTTTTCTTTCTTCTCATTATGTTGGGACAGGGTGAGGGAGACATGAGATCTGCTATGGCAATTCCTAGAGACGTGAATATTTCCCATAGGAAGGGATGTTCTCATGCAGCTGCAGTGAGCACTTTGGGGGCTCAGAGGAATGTGGAGGGTCACGGTGGGAAATGGGCTGAAGGGAAATAAATTTGGGTTAGGGGACCTGGGTGTTGTGGAACCCAACTACATAATTTTGGCATTAGGAGTAATTTTTCTGCATGACTCACTCAGATCTGGTTTTCAGAACCGTTAGCTGTGGGTAGATGCTTACAGATGAGTCTTTACATTTTTTTGGGTGAAAAAAAAAGGAAAAAAGAAAATCTTGCAAACTCATTGCTTAGCTTTCTCTCCTGTTAGGTTTGGGGTAAAAAGCAAAGAATCTTGAAAGCCCACAAATATTTGTATTTAGCAATTCAGTGGTTTTATCTCTGCATGAGACCAGGGTAGGATAGAGAATGCCTTGGAAACACAGATTAAAACAGCTCTTTAAATAGTGGCTCCCAACCCCCTCCCTGAAATTTCTCATGGCAATTTAATTAAAATCAGAGAAGGAGTCTGACTAACACCTCTGAAACTCAGGGACATAAATACCTAGTCTGAACTTCACTCCATTTATGCAACGTATCCAAGTACAAATCCTGAGCAAAGTTTTAGCCAGGTTCCAATCACTATGTGTCAAACTAATTAAAAATGTGTCTTCTTTATTATTATTTCTGAATTCTCCATCTAGGAAAGACAGTGGGAAATATTGTAAGACATATTTGTTTAAAGTAGTCCAGAAAGTCCAGCCGGTGAACAAGCTGTCTTCAAACCAAGCCTAAAACTAGTCTGCAGTCTGACAGGTCTTTGAATTAATTGTGCTCTCCCTTTGCTAGCAAATGAGAAGTTTTTAAACATCCTTTTCTGCTTGCTGAGTGATTTCCTGAAGTTTGCATAGTGTGTTGCTGCAGAATGTTGTGATTTTCAGGAGCAGACCATTGCAAAACGTAGCAAGCCATTGTCCAAGTTTGGACAGCAGGAAGGAATAATCGCATCAGCCAGGATCGGCTGTGCCCGGTTTGCTGGTGTGAATTCCCTTTCTGTGAGCTCTGCTGTGGGGTGTGGCCAGTTAGCACCTAACACATGCCACGCGGTAGGAAATGGCAGTGGGGGGAAGATACGGAAGGGATAGGCAGGGACACGCTAAAAGAGGGTGTCTAATTGGGATCCCACAATAGAAATACAATTTGTCCTTTCCTTGTGTGCAGCTGGAACCCAGAACAGGTACCTTCACCCCCGCTACATTTGCAAGGCCATTTCTGGGGATGAGAGGGTCATGAGAGAAAATACTTCTCCCTGAGCTCTTAGGCATGTGCGTTGGTTCATGCCCTTTCCTTATGCTTCCCATATGGCATTGCTAGCTTGCAAGGGGAGGTTATATAGCCGAGCTGCAACAGCTGAGAGCTGGGTGTCTTGTCCCCATGCTCCTCTAAGCTCCTTTCACACCCTGTGAAGATAAACAGGCACCTACAGGAGGTGATTTATCACACCCATGCTAGAGCCCTGGCTTAGGATGGGGTGAATGTGTGTCTTTTCCCTGTGACTGTAGAGGAAGCATAGGCTGCTGGTTTAGGTAAGCCTGTGAATTTTCAGTGGCTTAAATTGGGTGGGATGATACTTGCCCTCAGAGAGTGAATGCACAGAGACACACAGCTTAGCATGACAGTTGCCATAGCAAATAAGAAATTGACAGCAGTGTCAAGCTGAACTGGAAAGCAGGAAGCCACAAGAGTAATCAGAATTTCTCTTAACGCTTAGTAATTCCTAAAGCAGTTATTGTTTCAGGAAGCAATTCCACTGGCAACTTGTTTTGTTCTCCCATAGCATTCATGTGAGTCACTGCGACCGGTTCTCTGAGACCTGGGCACAGCTATTACAGACTTGAAAAGTGTTTTCAGACTCTGCCCAAATTCAATGGGCATCCTCCTATGGTGTCTCAGGACCATGTCTCTCTCCTCCTGCCCCTGGAGTCGCCACCAGCAGAATCGGTTGCAATAACAAGTCCCCAGGACCTCAGGTAGGAAGTACACCAAATTGGAGACTTAGGTTGAAGAAATAGTGTAAATGATAATCTACTTTGCCTGCCATACCTATGGCATGTGAAAGCATCAGGTGTGTCTGCGTGGAAATCCACAACCCAGTATCACTTTTCTTTGCTCAACATTACCCTTTTATTTTTCTGAAATGAGAGTACTGGTTTTCCTTGATTTAAGGGTCCTTAACTGGTGAACATCTGAAGGAGATAGGTTTTGCCTAGCCAGAGTAATGTGGCACTTTCTCATGCTTTTATATGCCTGAATTTTTGTGTGTGAGATATCACAACCCTTTTGTCCAGATGTAATACAAATGCTTTAAAATTAAATTGCCATATTTTGAGTATTGTTTGTCCTCTGTTTTTTTTTTAAGAGTCTAAAGTTCTTTAAAACATGGAAGTCACTGATCTAGAAATAGTGAGAGAAATAATGCATTTGGTGATGTATCTTGATATAAACAGGAGTTTTCTAATGGTGTCCCATAAACAGTGTCAACTGCAGTATCATGCTGCTGAAGATCATCATTCAGTGGCAATTATAAACTGAGGCTTGTCATTAACACAATACATACAAACTGGAGACATGAGAGAAGATGTAAGGCTCATGACTTCCCAATCCTGGGTGGAAAACAACAGTGCAAACATATAAATCTGCAACCAGACAGACCCATGAACTGGTAATAAAAGCCAGTGGCACAGACTCAGCCTTGACTAATCTTGTTTAAAGGATCTAAGACTGAGTTACAAAGAAAAAAAGAAGTCTAATAACAGCATCCAAGGATTTTGAAACCCAGCACAAAATTGCTGATGCAAGGGAAAATACGAAATAATTTCAGCATGAGTCTGTAAAGACATACATGCAAAGGACCTGAAAAACAGCAAACGCACTTTACGCATCCAGTGTGAGGAATAATTAACAATCTTAAATGAAAAATGGAAGCTGAAGACACTTAAAAGATGGGCACCAGCTTGAAATATCTTACTGTTTCAAATCCAAACCTCATTCATTAACAGCCAAAATATGTCATCTTATAATACTTTGCTGACATAATAGGAAATTTTTGGTGCTCTGAATGCTCAGTTGCCTGCATAGGGGATGAAGAGAAGAGACACACACAGGCTTGAACCCATAACATCTATTTCTATCTTCTGTATTTATTACTGGATTTTTGTTGTATTTATTTTATTGAAACTGGTAGGAATTTTTCTCTCAGAAGAGTGAAAAACACTATGCTCCTTTATTGAGTCACATAGCCAAAAAATCAGGAGCCACCAATCAAAACCATAATGTGAATATACTAATGGTAAATTCTTAATGTAAATGATTAGATTTTATTTAAAAACATTTAAACACTTACTTTTTCTAATTGAGAAGATCGACCCTCCTGCCTCTAAACATTTATGCTTACGATGGAAGAAGAATATCAAGTTCTGACCGTCTTTACTGGACTTTATTGACACTGTCATACTGAGAGAATCTTCTGTTCTGTTCTAAAGAAGCCAGGACTTAGCAATGCCTTTATAAAACCACAGAATTTTATCCAAACACAACTGATGTCATAATTAATTGCTTTTCTTAATGAAAAAAAAAGTATTGGAGCTAGCATTTTGTTTAATCTCTTAGGTTGGAAGAAAGTAGTATTATCTTTGCACCTATCTGTTATTTATTTATGTCTGGTCATAGCAAAATGAAACACCAAAGAGATAGTCACTGTGTATCTTTATTAGTCAGTTTCAATATAATTATGACTATTTCATTGTTTTTATTTGTGCAACTATTGTGGTCAGAAGTCCTTCTCCCAAGCAAGAACACTTTTGAGTTGGGTGCTTTCCAACCCAAGAATAAAAAGATGATCCCTCCCTCCAAAAGCTTGCAGCAAAGAAACAATAAGCCTGTATTATTTGGCAGGAATCACTGTAATCACAGCGTTTCAGCAACTGCACTCATATCAAGTGACTTTTATGTCACTTCCTTAGGAGGACAGCGTACCTGTAAGGTATTAGCAATTTATTTGTCTCCTGTGAGAATCATGCACAATTCTAGTTCTTTTTGAAAGCTCAGGATAAGACATTTTGAATTCTGAAGTTAAAAACAACAAAAAAACCTACTTAGTGAGCTGAACTGGGGTCCTTTATAATGCTAAAACCTGATCTCCAACATCTTTTCGTTGTCAATTTTAGCCAGTTCCACCTGGAGAGGAAATCAAGCTACTCTCTACATGGATGACACACTTGTGCTTGTGTGTGTGTACACACACACACACACACACACTCTCACTCTCTCTCTTTCTCTCTCACTTTTAGCCTCTTATTTTGATTTACAGGAGCTGACTACCCATTGAAAAAGCATTAAGGCTCTGTTGAAGAGCAAATTTGACTAGTAACATGGCAAAACCCCTATAGATCAAAAAGGACAGAGCACTTATTTCACTATTCCAAAGAAACTTTAACAATATGCCATTAATAGACCATTTTTAGCCTACAAACCTCTTCCTGTGGCCTGAAATACTGACATTCACGTACCTATGTGGAAGATCAGCTTTAGCCACTTAAACGATTACCCAGTGGAGACGTAAACTGGGCTTTCCATGCTGCCAAAGGATATAAACCTCTGCTCATTCAGCACAATGGGATAATCAGTAACTGCACAAACTGGCAGATGTGAGGTCTGGAGTGTTTTCCCCAGCCCACACAAAGAATGAACAACACAGGTAACTCTTGGAGCAGTAAGCCAAACATTTGTTTTGCAAAAGCCTACCATATTTTTAGTTCTCCTCTTCCGTACCAATAAGATTTCAGGAAACCATATGGGAGAAGGTATTCTCAAATCACTTTTCAACTGACAAAATACGTGATACTTTTTTGAGTAAGAATCAGGCTACACTGTACAGGTCTTCTTAGCTGGACAGGCTAAAAAAAAGATAAGCAATAACCTTTGTTATCAGGTAGAAAAATGCAGTTAAATTATCAGCTTTATTATTGAGCCTACATGGGCATATGTATAACTGATCTTTTTTTTTCCCCCCTTAAATATCTGAACTGTGTGAGAAATTGCCTTTCTTGCAATATAGGCTCTGAATCTTTGAGCTTGAGCCCTGTTGGGGTAAGCAAAAAAAAGAGTTGCTGGGTGGGTAATGCTTTAAAGCCTTGAAACTGTCTCTCCACCCAGAAACAGCTTGACTGAAATGAGACCTTGTGTGTTGCTTGAAAAATCCTCTGTTTTTCTGGGGTGTAATGGGAACTCATGGGAGAAAACTGTAGCTGAAGATGCAGGAACGAGCAGTGAGCTATCTGAAATTGCCATCCCTGTACTTCAAGCTGGGCAAAAGCTATTCTGTGTGTGTGTAGGTGGGTACTCTTTTTGAACAGTTCTAGGAATCAAAACTAGGGAATTAAATCTATACGCATTTAGCCATAAAACTGTAAAAGCAGCTTATCTCTTGTCCTTCAGCAACCATGTTTACTTGGGCACCTACTTATCTGTTTTCTGTTATGAAGCTGAAGTTCCCTCAAGCAAGAAACAGAAATCTACACCGTTCTCAAATGTGCTTACAATTTGGCCAAATGCTATCAATAAGCCAACAGTGCAGACTGATCTAAACCCTTATTTTAACTAAGTTATCTAAACTGATCAATTAAATGGCTATAAAGCAATTTAAGAGTTGGCTTCCTATGGTTCTTTTAATTCTCTTGAATGAATAATTTTAAAAATAATTTATGAAAATGCAGTACAGTTGCAAAAATATTCACCCAGTTCTTTTCTCTACTGCATTATTTTGTAGTCTTCAGCAAATTGGTATTACTCTTCCCTGTTTCTGTAAAATGCTCAATGAGTTCAAATGACTCTCAAATCTACTGAGACAGTTGAATTATTGCAAAAATCTGTCTAGGGCTGTAGACATGTGTTCTTTTGACTCCCCCTCCATCCTACTGAAAAATAAACTACTGTTCTTCATGGCTTATTTTGTCTCTGTCAAGGAAACTTTCTGCTCTCATCTCAGGAGAATTGTACAATAGCAATCTGATCCTGACCTTTCTACCTCTTCCTTGAATAACAGATGAAAATTGGACAGTGAAAAGTGGTGTACGCTCCATAACTTGTATCCCAGACACAATCTAATGACACTCTTCTTCTAGTAAAAACAATAGTTGCAGCAAAGGTTAAGGTAAACAGGTTTAGCTAATTACCTCTTAATCAAATCCAGTTATAATTTACTGCTGTCCTCTGAAACTCTGTGCTTACTAAACCATTGACTTTGGTTGGATTAGCTTATCTCTGATAAACGTAGTGTGATTAATTTCTCCCACAGTACAGCAGCACGTAAACATCAAACAGGAATAATATATGACCAAATAAACTCAACTCACACACTATCACAGCAGAACTCTCCAAGGCCCTCATGTTTCAGGCACTGAAATTGATTCCCTTTTTTTACAGAAGGTGATGGTGGGGAAGCAATAATTTTTATGTTATTCTTTGTCCCAGAGACAAAAAAGAAAACATCAGAAATGAAATGCACCACCACTTTCACGATGAGGAAAGTCACACTGCATACATATAATGTGCACTCTTGCATGTGCAAATCCTTGCTGTCGGCATGTAAATCAGGTGAATACATGTGAATACAAGTATGGATTTGTCATATTAAGCTTTGAAAGCATGGCTGTGAACACCCCGAGTGACTAATTTTTTTAAGTTGTCTTTCTAGAATATGAAATAATCTGTTTTTCAAGTAAGTGAGAGGGAATAAAAAGAGCTCAATTAAAAATCCATTTGAAATGTTTATATGAGATCTGAAACTACATACACTTCTTGAGTTTATACTTTGGTTTCAAGCTCAGACTGGTTTAATCAAAACATTTGTTACTTTTTGAACAAACTTTAGACTACTTTTTAAAGAAGCTGCTCTGAGGTATGGTTCTATATCAAAAGGAAGCCATAATCCCCCAGAGCTTTCTTAGAAGCCCTGTGAAATGCACCAGTTTCGATTCAGTTGCAGTTTGTTTTTTTAACTTTATACAAATCCAAAACCTGAGGCAGACAGTAGAAAATGTCTGCATAAAGTCCTTGTTGCGGCGGGAAACAGCAGAGCTTCATACAGCTCTGTTTGCTGGCGATGCTCTGGCGTGCTCAGTGGGATAGAAGAAGTTTACCTGATCTGACTGATCTTAAATACAAACCTAGCCTTACTTTAGCATTAACGTTACTTCAGTGCCACTTGCTTACTACAAAGCAGCAGGTTGTCCAAACAACAATTACACCAAAACACTGCCCTAACTCTAGCACTGTATGTCCTGCCCCATGCTCCTGAAGAGCTGCTATTACACTGAATGCACTTTGAACACTAATCTGCACTTCATTGTCAGCCACATATTGCTTGTTATTTTTGTTTGCTATAGCAAAAGCTAGGACAAATTACTTCTCAGATCTTAGCACCAGCCTGCATTTTGTGTGTTGAGCAATCCTTATTGCTGGGACATCTGAGGAGGAATTCCTCTAAATGTAAAGCAGTGGATTCACCCTTCATGACTGCTATTCTGAACAGTGTTTTCTGTGCTCCACAGACATTGGGGTTCGATGTCTGAAGGGAACTGTGAAAGGTAACTGAGAAAAGCGAAATGGGCACAACAGGTTTGAATATGTTAAATGAGGACCTAAACCTCTGCCTATTACCGCTCTGCAAATCAAAAGGACCAAACATGATGGGTCTTCAGCACAGTTGAACTGGTCAACCTGTCAAAGGAACGCAAAATTTAAATGGAAAGAGCTGGATGTAAAAGTCATCCTGAAGTGGCTACAGTAGAAAATTACTTTGAAGCTGATCCACGGCCTTTCATAGAAATTAATAAATCCCTTCACTGGGGATCGTGTTATGGTGACATGCACACTATAAACAAATGATGAGCCAAGCTTTAGGAGCCTTCAAACCTTCCCTCTGCTGGACAGATTTGCAGTTGTCACTGCCCTTTGATTTTCTCACTTTTACATATATTTTTGTTAGCCCTTCTGTTGTGTGCCTTGTGAAAATAGATCTCAAGTTCAAGGCTGTGTACAGTGGTTGGATTTTTCTCAAGCCATTGGAGTTCCAGCCAGTAAGTAAGAGTCCCAGCACACAGGCCAAATTAATTCCATCATCATCAAATGGAAACAAAGTGCCTGAGACAAAGTGACTGAGAGGTCAATGAAATCTGCAGCTGAGAATCAAACTGGGGCCAGTTGGGAATTCAATACATTAAAGGTGAACTAGGGGGCATTTTTAGAGCTTGGGGTGCACTCCAGTGATTGCACGCAATCTTTCATGCTTTTTGTGGCTTTATCTCAGATTTATTGTTGACTGATGCACAAAATGAAACAACAAGGATTATTCTGTTATGTGAATTTTCCTGCTTTGAATTAATTTTGTATAGCTGATGCAATTACTATGTGAAGTGACTTTTTAGAAAACATTTTTAAACCCTGCACCAGTACAGGAAAGCTTTGTGTGTCTGACAGCTCTGGAGTTGCCCGGTCAGAAGACAGGTCAGGGTTCAACCTATTAAACTTTTGGTAGCTGCAAGATGCTACATGAGCTGAATTGCCTGTCCACCAACGCAGACCTAATTGCTGCTTCCATTTCCTTATATAGCGACGGACAAAGCATGAAAGAAATTAATGCACACATTTGATCCCCTGCAGGGCTGACATCTTTCTGGCTGACTGATAAAAACCTTCAGATGATCAGACTGGAGAACTGTATCTGCTATGTAGTCAGTATGCCTCAGAGCAGCACTATTATTTAAGACTTACTTCCATTCAATGGCAGGTCCGGGAAAATAGGGAAAAAACATAAGCTAGCTTTTGGGTGAAAACAGCTGTGAGTTTTCAGTGCAATTGTAATCTTGCACCTTAAATTCATGACCCTTAAAATTCAGTGTCATGTGAACCCTTATTACTCATCCCCTGAGGGAAGGAAGCCTATCTGAGAAGCTCTCACACTTCCAAACTGCTCCACATCTTCATGGCTTTAAGCCACATAAAAGTAATAACCGTTCCATAAGATATTGCTCAGTGGCTCTTGGAAATGGCTTGGAATAGGACTTATTCAGCAGATTTGTATAAAACTCAATCTCTTGTTTTTACAGTGTCTGCGGATTAAAACATGAAATGTAATCATTCTGACTAAAATCTGTGCCTCTCCGCAACGCTGTTTCATATCAAGCCTGATGCTTTTTGGTTGCCTGGTGCAGATTGCCAGCTGGCTCTGTTCTGCCAGAACAGGGCACTGGAATATTGTTCATGTTTCAGAAAAGCATCTATTGTGTCTTCCCCTGCCCAAACCGCCAAACACACCCAGGCTAACCAGGGTCTGCAAAGCCCTGAGTATTCTCCTCCTGCCTTTAGGGTTGTCCTTGCCTCATGAAAACTATAGCAAGGCTTCCATTTATTTTGGTTCCTCTCTACAGGTCCTTACACAACAGTTAGGCCAGAATTTAGTTAGGATGACCTCAACTAAGGGCTTCCATTAGAGCATTGCCTCTTGCCCTGGTCTCCTCCTTCAGACAATGTATAGAGGAAATTAAATGGAAAGGGTTATTCAGCGTGTCTAAGATCTATATCACCACCTAGATGTAGAGTTATTTAGCCTGGAATACTCCAGGACACAGGACACTTAGATAAAGTTATAACTTTAGATAACTTAGATAACTTCATGTCGGTAGTATGGAATTCTGTGTCTGGACTAGTCACCCTAGACATCCTCCAGAGTTAAGGGAGAGAAACAAAGGTGCTTTCAGGTTGACATGCATCTCATGACCAAAGATAGCGAGAAAAATCCCTCTCTTCTGTGTTCCCAGGGGACAGTGGGATGCAACACCTGCAGGGTGATATGGATATGAGGTGAACTGCGGCATCTGGCCATGTTTTAGGTCCTCGTTGTGTTGAGGAATCCCATCCTGGAGTGACTGGGTTTTAAACTTAAAAGCCTCCAATAAAATTCTGATAGTTTCTTAGGATGAACCTAGGCAAATGGAACCTCGGTTTTTAAAACCATTCCTCTACGGGACAATTAACTCCTTTAAGCAATGCTGAGCCTCTTTAAAACAGATAATTCTTGGCGGATGTTAAGAGACTAGGTATTGCAAGTTATTTGCATTAAATCGTTGAATCCTATGGTGCCAAGTAAATTTTATCTTTTTTTTTTTTTTTTTTATTAGCCCATAGAAAGAAACACTTCCTTTCTGCACAGCACAGTTAGTTTTATCTTGGGGGTTTTTAAACCTAATTTATAAGGTTTGGAAAGATTGTCAGCTGACTATGAAACTGATGAATTTGGAGGCATTAATAAATGTAATCTGCACTGTGAGGACTGCATCAATTGAAGTTTGAAAGCTTATTTCCAGTGACACTAGCTCTGAAGAGTATTTTACATTTGAAAGAGAGTGGAATTCTGCTTTTGGCATCTCCATCGAAAAGCACAGATTAAAATATACGTGTGCTTTTCCCTCCTGTTTTTTTAGGGGGGGAATTGTCTCTGTAGCTTTTATGAACAGTGAGAGAAAACAGCTCAGCCCTAGCCATGCGACACTGGTCTCTTGCTCATTTGTCAGCAGCCACAGGTTTAGTGGTATATAATGGTCAAGGCACTAAGACAATAACATGGGTATTTTCACTGTTCTTCCAAGTTTCCACCTTCTCATTGCAAAAGGACAATGCTCTGAGCTCTTCTCAAGCTAATACTCAAGTTTCTGCTCATTATTTGGGATGCTCACCAGCTAGACCTAGAAGATAACAAAAAGTAAAAAGGACATTGAAATTGTGGGTCTTGTCTGGGCCACTGGAAGTTTTGTATTTACACGAAGTGGAAGCACCAGCAGAACAGTCTGAAGGTTTCCATCCTTCTCAGAGCGCGTTTGCTGGGCTGAGCCTCAAGTGTGAGCAGGAAGGAAAAGCACCATCAGAAATGTTGTGGCATTAGAGGAGTCCTTGCCTGCTCAGCACTGTTGCATCCATAGGAACCGTAGGCACCTTCAGCTTCAGGCAGCAGGCTTGGGGAACATGGTTTTTGGACCATGGCAGAGGCTAGCCATCCCGGTCATGTTCCTGTGCAGGTCTGGGCCTATGTCCTGTAGGTGTCAGCGCTTAAACTGTTCTCCTCTCCCCAGCATTTTCCTAGTCTGGAGGCTTCTTTCAACATGTTGGCTTTGGCGGGTCCCATTCTCACTTTGACAACTCTCCTCCTGTGTTACATGAGGGCACCAGATCCAGATCTATGGGTCCTGGTAGAAGTGAGATGTTGCAAAGCTGAGTCTAAATCCCCTTTGTGAATCCAGTCCCTTTGTGGATGCCAGCTGTGCTTGGAAAGTTGACTTAGGATCTTAAAATCACGTTGTAGATCCAGCCCTTGGGCACCTTTGAAAATCCCTCCATAGGAAATGAGGGTTTTTTCACTGTAAGTGTGAAATAGAGTATAACTCTTACTGGTTTTAGTGTATCTAAGATCATGTAGCACTTTTTATAGACTGCCAAAGGGTCTAAATATGGTCAGTAAACCAGAAGGTGTTTTAAGGGGAGTAGACAGAAGACGGTTACGTCTGCATGGGCTCATTGCCATCTGTATTTAAAGCACGGGGGGGATTGTGATGCCTTTGGGGAGGAATGTAGCTACTTGTGCTTTATTTTATTCTTGTAATTTGAGTGCTGAGTCCCTGGAGCTGGGGAGAGATGATTCTTTTTCTTTTTCTTGCCTCTGAACATTCAGGTATATAAATAATGAAACCTTGTACACTGGTCCACTGTACAGAAAATAATTCATTGAATAGCTTGGCCTTTCAATGATTAATTGTATTTCCAATTCGTTATTTTAAGCAGGCTGAGTTTTCAGCACTCAGCTTCCCCTGGAAAAAAACACTTTCATACGTTAAGGTTTGCACATGAGTTTTCTAGCAAAATTGACTGTGAACCATTGAATGGCACAGGCTGAAAAAAAAAAAAGAACTCTGCAGCTGTATGGATGCATGTTTTGATGTCATGAAGGGCTCCTACAACCAGCCTACTGTCGTGTACCTTTTGGTGCCTGAGATGAATGTTGTGGGTCTTGTGGAGACAATAATTGTTTTTGTTTTGTGAAGGAAAAATATGTAATAATATATTTGTTTTAACAAAAAGTACCCTGTGAAGTGGATGCCTGGGGAACTGAAATTTTACCATACGGACTCCAGGCTGCAACTCTTAGAATTTTGGGATGGTTTGTAGTCTACAAATGCACTGACAAATGTGTGATTTAATGTGGAGAAACACTAACACAATGATCCTTTCATAGACCTCTTAAAACATTATTGTTTCCTGTCTTCTAGCGGTCACTTCTGGAAATTTGAATGTAATGCTGAACCCTTCACTGGTTTTAATGTCATCTTCGCATAACTGCTCCCTTTTGGAAAGAGATGCACAGGTGTTAATCTACTTATGTATTTCATCTGTGTTACTGTTTTAAAGAGGGCTATGAGAAAAAGTTCTCTGTGTTTTGCATTGACCAACTTTCTTTTCCTTTTGTTACAAGTAGGCTTTTTAACTAACTCCAAAGAGCTTTCTTTGCAAACTCCTGAGGCTACCAAGGAATTACTTCTTGAGTTTTATTCTGGACAGCAAGGTTGTGGGAAAGCAGGATTGAAAACATCAACTGTAAATTTTGCTTTGAAGTAGACTGATGTCTTCTGAAGGAGACTTCTGCATACTGGAGCTAAGGAAATAGCAAAATTTCTTCCTGTAGTCACACAAAATCTTGTTCTTGAGATGCATTTGCATCCCACTCTCAATCCTTGGTTACTGAGCTCCTTAGATGACACAGTTGATGAAGGTCTGCTTATACCAGCTACTTATACCAGCATTTACTTACACCAGGTAAAGAGCTGCCCTTGAGTTTTGGACTCAAGTTTTAATTTCAGCAGGTAGGTGTCTTGGAACCTTAGAGCTGTACACTGTGTGTTTTCTTATCACCTTTTTATGCTGTTTAAAAATGATTTAGCTGCTTAAGGGAGAGATGCTGTTATTAACCACTGAAAATATGGAAAAGTGAAGTTGTTGAAGCAAATGAGCTCCATTCAAGGTGACAAAACTAAGAAAATAGGTATTTCTTCTGTGATAGAGCTATTATTGCTGTTTCCAGGATCCTTCCCTTCAGCAAAATAATTTCTTTCCACGCAACCCTCTTGATCAGCTCCGTGGTTCTGCACCAACCCTACCCAGAGGCAGCCACCCCCGGGGGTGTTAGCGCACACTGGGTGTTAGCACACATGAAATTGCATTAAATATACACTTTAGTGGTATAAAGAGATGCCCATGGGCTGAACAGCTCAGGTAAGTGATACCAGTGAGCAGATATGCCCTTGCTTACAGTGTTATACACCATTCAGAGTAGCCTTTGGCAGAGTGAATTTGCACATGTGCAAAGGCAGATGGTAACAGGGGACTGATGGAGCGCAGTAACCTCTGTGGAACTGCTACACCAGGACCTTCAAGCTTCGTCATGTGTGAGGATGCTCACACTCCTGTGATGCCTGATGGACAAGTTGCTTGCAAGTGCCAGGGCAGTTTCTGCTTGAACTGCTTGCTTGCATATTGTGCTTTTTGCCTACCAGCTTGCCTCCTCAGAGATCTGTCAGCTTCATGTCCACCATCTGCTATTCTGCAGCTTCTCTTTTTCTAACATCTGTTTGATTTGCCAGGAACTGGATAGATAAATGAGGTGTGACTGCTGCTGAGCACTTTGGAGCAAAGAAGCTTGTCAATGAGGTCATGCTGTGGTTTTAAGAACCTGACAGTCCAGGCCATGGTTATCAGACCTGGACTTTCTAGGTTTGCAGTTTGATTTTAGCATATCATAATGTCCCCTTGATTTATCTCCATGGATTGCACTTCCACACATGCAGTGCTTTTCTATAAGATACAAATGATGCTAGTAATTTTAAAGGCAGAGAAGAATTAAGCAGAACAAGATGTACAGTTCTTTAGATGTTTTGATGTGAGCTTTCTACTCCTGCATTTTCTGCTGACTCAAAAGATTTACCCAAAAAGAAACATTCATTTCAAAAATTAAAATAAAAAGCAATCCTCTCCCTTCCCCCCAGATCTTTGACTATCTTGTCAGGAAGGCACAGTGGAGCAGAGCCAAGCCTGATACAGGGTTCATCAATGACGAATTGTGACTTTGAAGTTGTGTTTGCTGAAAAACCAGGAAACCTCCATTTGAATTGCTTTAACAAATGTTTTCCTTTAACGTTCAAATTCAGGAAGAGGGTCTAAGGGCAAAGAGATCAGAACAACTGTTTCACAATTGTAGAAGTGAGTCTATTTGTTACTGGCAGCTAAAAAGATCTCCTTTTCTACACTCTGTGCAGTCAAGTTAATTAAACGTGGGTGTTAACTGCAGCCTCAGCTAAGGCATTAACAGCTTTTAGTGTCATGCGATGGTACTAGATGTAAGTGAAACTGAAACAGGAAGGGACTTCAGCCTTGCATGTGCTTCCGGTATCACTTAGACTGCAACCCTACAAACAGCAGCTGATGAACCTGGCACCGATGCTGGAGGAAGCAGTCCTGTCCTCTCCCTGCTCCTGGCAGCTTCTTCCCACTCCTTACCAGCAAACTTGTCCATATAGTTATGAAGCAGGAGCAGACCCAGGTGGAAAGGATCCATAACTGCATCATCAGTCCAGCTCTCGTGTTGGCTCCTCTCCCCAGACTGGCTTCCCATGCCCTAGGGTGGCGTCACGGCAGGAAGGACCCACGAGGGACCAAGGGGAGGGCAGGGCTGCAGCCATGCCAGCCTGTGCCAGCTGAAACTCTGAATGCCTTTAGGGATCCTCCCATGTCAGTTGTACTGGCAGACAAGGGATTTGAAAGCCATCCTGCTAGGGGTTCGTTGCTGCTGCTGTTTCTAGTTGGTGCCATCATGATGCTGGAAAGGTTTGACTAAGGACCTGAAGCCTGCTGCGCTGGGTGCTGTACAGCCACAGAAGGAAAAGACAGTCCATGCCTGAAACCAGCTTAAAATAATGAATCTTGCTGCAAGAGACCACAAATGGAGGAGGAGGAAGAGCATCATCATCTTGTAAAGGATGTGAAAACAATGGGGTGCAGGAATGATTCCCGTGGGTCAGCATGCACATGTCTGATGGGGAAGCAAGAATGTAGAAGTCTTACATCCTAGGAGAACATCATGTTGCAATACCCAAGACTGAGAAGAAAAAAGTTTAGGTAAATAGAGAAATGCTTTGCCAGACATAGCAAGCACCTCAGTGACAGACAACGTAGAAGGATGTCTGACTTGAAGATCCCAGCCATGAGCCTGAAAGACAGGCCAGGATGACAGGAAAATCAGAGAGTTGAGGTGGGCTGAGGGAGAAGATAGAATTTTGTTGTAGCTGTGTTGAAGATGGGAAGTGGCGCTGCACAAGGAGGTATCAAAGAGGCAGCCTGAGATGAGACATTTTAGATTTGTCCAATTAGGCAAAAGGAGACAGATCAGAGCAGAGAAGGTCTGCAAGGAGCCTGCATAGAGACGGCAGTCGAATTCATGTGAATGATGGATGTTCAAGAGGGGCACAGGGGTCCCTGAGCTGCAAGTGAGGATTTTTAATGTATGAAATATATAAATATAAATTGTATAATGTTCTCATTGCAAAGCACCTCTCTTTTCCCAAAGCACATAAAAATGAGTGCTGTGACACTCTAGTGCCACGATGGAGATTTATTCAAGGTGTAAAGGAATTTTGTAGTCAGCTATGCTAAACTGCCTCTATCAGCATGTCTGCTTTTGAATAAATGAACAAACAATATCATGTATCTGTTTTACTTCATGGTTTATCAAATGGGGGCTCTTTATACATGAAGTACCACTGTGCCTGGGCACAGGAGAAATCACATAACTATTTTCTGTCACATAAAATACTGCAGTCTTTCCATTATTACAAATAGTTCTCAGTTACAACTGTGAAACCTAGGAGATAGTTAATCTTTTGTCATATTCTGCACAAATAGAGACAAAACTGAATATATTTCCAGTATTGAATTACTTCTTCATTTATTCCAAGTTAAAGATGCTAATTACTATCTGTATTTTCACAGCCTTATCTGATTATATTAACCTGACAAAAGGGCAGCCAAAACTCAAGATTAAATTTCCAGATAATGCTAATAGACTCTTTTTTCCCCCCATTTCTTCTGTTTTTTGGCTGATTTTCATTAATTCATTTATAAGGCCCCTATTAGCCCATAGTTATTTCAACACATTATGCAACATAGACGTGGAAATTTGATCTTGATGTTATCCTCCACTATTTAAAATCTGCCTATTGCTGAAGGAAAGCAAGAGAATGCAAATAACGGTCTAAGATTCAAGAAAACAAATAGGCAGAGAAGTAGAAAAGTCTGCTTTGAAAATGTCTTCTGGAAAGGAGGAGTAGAAGGCTAGTGACAAGAAGTCACAGAGATGCATCTTACAGAAACTTTCTGGAAGAGAGAACCAGTCAGCAGCATGCTCCAAAAATTTTCCAAAATATCTCTCAAGACAGCAGCCTTAATACTCTCTGTAGGCTGTGTGAACTATAAAAAAGCAGAAAAAGTCAGTAGTTTTGTCAGTGTTTTCAAAATTATTATCCGTTTGAGGAGTAAAGACTCAGATCCCGAATTACAGGCTAAGGTCAGAAACTCAGCTTGTGTTAAAGCAAGGGTACATTCCTGGCCCTCTTGGTTGTAGAAAAAACAGTGAAAGTACGTATGTCCAAGGCTATGACAAAAAGAAAATGTTACTTTTAAGAATCTCATGGAGCTTCAGCCAATATTCTGAGGTCCCAAGTCATGACTTTTAAATGTCTGTCGTTGGTACTGAGGAAATTATTATTTTTGTGTTATTTTTGTCAGAATTAGTGCTAAGTGAAAGCTGGAATCAACTTACATCACTAGATGATTGGATTTTCAACCAGTTGGGATTTTCAACATCTTCCCTTCTGCAAACAGCTTCAGATCCCCAGAGTTCAGAAACACTCGATGATACGTGTGTGTAGGCCTTAGAAGGAAGCAGGTAGGAGTTTCTATGAGGCCAAAACAAAAAAAAAAAGGGGGTGGAGAAACATCTAAGGCAAAGAAAGAGTAAGAATCAGTGGGCTGTCAATGTCAGTTCTGGGAGAAAGAAATTTGCAGGTGATGGATTGGGCCATCCTCAGGTTTGCCAGCTCTCTGTATTATTTTGCACAGCCATGTGAGTGACTAGCAGGGACTTTGTACCTCTCCAGGAGGACCAATGGCACAAGCCATGCGTGTGCACGCAGAGGGGGTGAGGGGCTGTTACATATATTTGCCACGTACATACAATCCTTCCTCAAGAGGGACTGAGCTCTGACTTTTACTTACACTCAAAGGAGACGTTTTACAGGAAGGATGAAAAACCTTTTTCTTTTGTGCTTAGACACAATGGGAACACCAAATTACATATTATGTCTAGTACATGTTATATCTCAAGTACTGTATCTCAGCTGCTGTAAATGGAAAAGTGACTGAGAAAATTAATGTTTCCTATGGAAGAGCTGCAACAACTTAAGTACTCGGAAAACCTAAATTGCATCTACTGAAGGCTCATTTATCTGGCTTGCTGTCCTTAATGAAAAATATGACAAATGCATTTCCACAGGAAAACTCTTAAACACAGGGTTACACACAGCTTCCACCTTCTGGTATTTTTCTCCCCGCCTCGTCGTGGCAGAAGAAGGGGATTCCTCTGGCAAGCAGTAGACCTGTGCAAGTACAGGCATGGTGAGGTGAGATTAATTTCTCTAAAACAGGTCAGATGAATGCCATGTTACAAGAACTTATTTCTCCTCATGGATGAGGAAGAGAGTTCAGGTGATGGGGTCAGATGTAGATTTTTTTTTTTGGTGATGACTGGAGGGCTGGATCGCCCCTGTTGACTCCGCTCCCTGCTATAGGCATGCCTTCTTCTCCTATTGTGGTTGTGTTGAGTGAGGGCTGCGCTGCTCCGCTGCTGGGGCGGCTCTCCTCCACCCCTCCTGAGATTTGCGTCTGTGACTGTCCCCTAAACAACTTTCAGTCAAAATGAGTTTGCAAAAAAATTTCTAACCTAACTTTGCTTGCCTGAAAGGCATTTTAGGGCGTGCATGAGCTGATTTGCACGTGCAGTGTGGTAGCAGTCTGGGATGCACCTGGGTGGACGGTGCTGGGAAGCTGTGGGTGGTCCGGGGTCGCAATGGATCCTGCTCGGAGAGGACCTGTGCCTGGGACCCATGGCTGCCCCTGGCTCAGGTCCTGCCCATGGACAACCATTTGTCAAAGACACAGGGGACAGACTGAGGATGATCAGTTCTATGTATTTTAAGTGATTTATTTTCTTGTATTAAAACAAGGTCGGATAGAGGGTTTTGGTGTGGGTTTCACTGGTCTGGCTAGTAAAAAAGAGAAATAATTGTTATAGATCTTGAAACAGGAGCAGAGGAGCTGGAACAGGCAGAGTCCCCTGAATGAGTGACTACGTGTGCTAGTTTGCTTCCCTGGCAAAAACTGGAAACAATCTGTCCTTCTTTAGATGGTCCAAAAACCTACTTAAAAAATCAAACATTGAAGCTGATTTTAGTTCAAATTATTTGAAGTGGATTCAGTTTATATTTTCAAAAGGATTTCATGCCTATATATGTATATATCTGGCTTTATATTAAATATTATATAAAAATAATAAAAACACTAGTGAAACCACCACTGAACTGATCACTGAATTCATTAGTTTACTGAAAGTACATTTTTCATTATACTTAATAGACCAACAATCAAAAATCAGCAACAATCTTTTTACTTCAATAATTTCTAAAAATACTGATAAGGAAAACAAAAAAGAAAAATGTCCATAACTCAGTGTAAATGCTTTCACAAAACAGAAATAAAGGGCTTTTCTTGGGGAAAGTATTTTTCACCCGAGCTGCCCACCTGGAAGTTTGTCAGATTAACGTATTAATGTGTGCATTTGTGTCTCCAGGTTTTAAAAATTTCCTCCCCCAATTAGTTAGTTTCATTATCACTCTTCTCATTGCCATAGCTGCAGATCTGTATGCTGCTACAAACACCCACAGTCTTGGCACTGAAACTTCAAGTTATTGTAAATCAAGATCCTCCTTTCACTGATATGTATTCCAGCTGAATTATATGTAAGATTTTTAGCACTATCATTTTCAGGTTAGATGTGCACAAATGTTTAGGCATCCTTGACATAAGGGCAGGGGAAAAATTATGTATTTGTGTTTGCATTAAGCCAACAGGGGCCACATCTGGGATTTATGTAGAGAGTTGGCTTGCAAAACTATGCCTTAATAAAAAAAGAGATCCTGCTTCCTCTAAATCATGACCCTGTTGTATTTACATGCACTGTTTCTACCATTTCAGGTAGAAAAAACCTTGCTTTTGCTTGCCTTTAAATAATGAATTGACTTTGCAAAGCATTGATTAGGGCATCTGTGACAGACTGCTGCTCGTACAACATTCAAAACATTCTGGCTATAGCACCACATACCCATTGGCATGCCAAGATTTCTTCTAGTGTTCACATTAGAGCCAGGGATCTGGCTCCACAAAGCACTAGAGGGCAGGCTAGACTAGAGTTCCCCCCAAAAATGAGGCATAAAAGAAATTAAGTTCACAATTTTACTCAGAAATACGACTTAAGGCTAGAATCATAGAATCATAGAATCATTAAGGTTGGAAAAGACCTTTAAGATCATCGAGTCCAACTGTTGACCCAATACCGCCATGTCCACTAAACCATGTCCCTAAGTGCCTCATCTACACGTCTTTTAAATACTTCCAGGGATGGGGACTCAACCACTTCCCTGGGCAGCCTGTTCCAATGTTTAACCACTCTTTCAG
>NW_008795491.1:386396-389573 GCF_000699145.1 Aptenodytes forsteri
TGTTGGCTGGGCCTGATCCCCTGGTTGTCCCGCACATGCCTTGTGAACGTCCTCAAGATGAACCGCTCCATAATCTTCCCCAGCACTGAGGTCAGTCTGACAGGCCTGTAGTTCCCCGGACCCTCCTTCCAGCCCTTCTTGTAGATGGGCGTCACATTGGCAAGCCTCCAGTTGTCCAGGACCTCCCGATAAATGATGGAGAGTGGCTTGGCGAACTCCTCTGCCTGCTCTCTCAGCACTCTCGGATAAAGAAAGAAAGCCTCACATTGCACCTAAAGCCTTTAACAGAAATTAGGCCACTTCACAAGGAATTTTTTTCGCTCTTATTGGAAAGCTTTATTTCCGAGCAGAAGCGACAAGCGGTTCTACAAGGAAGCAGACATGAATCACAGTTAGGTGCAGCCCTGCACTGCTGTGGGGGAAGTCTGACCCCACAGTTCCCCTGGGGGGATCTGCTTTCCCCATCCCACCAGCGCTGATGCTGAGAGCTGTGATCTTCCCTGCATCCTGGCCCTGCTCTGGTGGTCGGCTGAATCATGGTCTTGCCTCTTTGTTGGCCTGTAGAGCAAGTAACTGACTTTTGTGCTACTAATGGCCCAATTCTGCAAGCTTTCCTAATTGCAGAGTTGTATTTGCTTCTGGCTCATCTGTGCCTTGGAGCAGAACAAGATGGGCAACGGTTTAGCCTGTCGGGATGCAAAGCTGATCCCTCCGATCCCTCCTCTGCAAGGAACTGCTGCTGGTTTCTCAGTTCTACAGAACCCAAATTGCACTGACCCATCCTGATGTCGCTCCTGATGTGATTTGATTCCTTTCCTTTCCATGGCATTCAGTTATTGGTGGGCTCTGAGCTGATCAGGGTGAAGCAGCTCAGCTTGGTGGCACGAAGCCATTAACTGAGATAAAATACTGGTGTGAATAAATCAGCCCTGCAGCAGTTCATACAAGAGGCACAGAGTCTGAGTTTTAGTGGATGTATGTATTTTTTGTTAGCTCTCTTGCATTTCATCTTTACCCCTTATCACTTCCATTCAGATTAACCATCCACCCCAAATTGCCAAGGAAACTTTAAGCCTGTTAATGATGTGCTTCAAGTGTACTGTAAAAACAATGTACATTAACTGTGAAGGAGATGTCTTAGGTAATTTTGTCCAGTCCTTGGTGAAGATAGATTATTTTTTATAGCGTGTTTCTTACCACTTTGTCTAGTCCGCAAGTGCCTTTCACTTAAGAATTTCTTCCAGGATTTTTGAGGCCAAGTTTATCCCCAGTACGACACAAATTATTGAAACTGTCTGATGCTTGGTCAGAGTAGAAGTGCTCTGCATTAAGATTATTATTAGTTTCAAGGTATATTCCCTGATTTCTTATGGTTTCCTTCACAGAGTTTCCTAGTGCTACTCAGTGTAAGTAGGCTATCAATCCCTCTTTCACTTTTCTAATACCAAACTGCAATAATTTACCTGGAGGACAAAAAAAAATTAACAAACTTGCTTAAAGGCTGTTAAGGGCACATATTCTGAGAAGTACATTGGTCTGCATTGTCTTGTCTAACACAGTAGTGATGGACTGAATGAGATGAAAGCTTCTATTTTAATTCTTAAGATTTTTCTTTCCGAGTGCAACAAATCCTGAGTTCCCAGGATAAACAGAAATTTGGCCGAGCACCAGCCAAATAAAAACTCCCTTAACACCTTAGGATTGTGCCCTGTCTGAACAAACATCCTGGAGGGAGTTTTCTGAAGCTTTCTGACTTTGCCTGACCTTGTGTCATGGGAACTGAAGGTGGTTTGATACTGATTTTGGGGGAGCTGAATTGCTCCGGTGCTGACTTCTCTGCATACCCTAGCATGGGTTTGTAATACGACATACTGAGCTGGTGGCTAAGATGATCACAACCTGAGCTGAGGTGTGCCCTCTGAGAGATAGTTAGAGCACAGGGCTTGAGCACTCCTTAACCAAGGCTTTCCTTGGTTAAGGAGAGATCAAGGTGAAAGTGTCAAAAAGTTCCACTTTTCCATGTAAAGTTTACCTGCTATCAGCACTGACCTGTTGTGTGTGCTCCACAAAGCGTTGGTTGTAGAAGTGAGGGTGCAAAAGCAGAGGAAGAGTAGAGAGCATGTACTGAAGTCCATTGGAGATGATGGACAGATCCCCACTGCTTTTGACTCCAGCCTCAAAGGTGCAAGAGCAAGATCACTCTCGTTCACTCATGAGCGACATCTGCCCAGACCTACCCAGCCACACAGCTAAGGTTTGGATTAAAGATCGAACATGATCAGAATACATTTATTTCTGTGTTACATAGCTCCATGGAGTACCAGAAAGAGATGTCTTTTGTAAGCCAGCTGCCTCTTATGGTAGACTTGCAATAGTGTTTTGAATTTTTGTACAAACACAGCTAATCTGTATGATTTCTTTTGTGTACAGAATGCTATGCACTTCTTTGTTATTTCAGTCAACAGGGATGGAGATCTCTCTGTCATTGTATACGATTGCAAAAGAACGGGCTGGATTTATGAGCAGAGCACTGGGGTTTACATTTGGAGGGTTTCCCTAGCACTGAACAGGACTTAAGAAGGACTTAGTTAAGACATTTGAGGGCCCTAACAATGGGCAGACCTACAGCTGAAAGGCTGAAGGACCAAAAAGGCAGTGTGAATTTTATCCTCAGTTGAGTTTTCTCCTCATACCTTGAATTTTAGCCTTTCTCAAAACCAACAGATACTCCAGCATAGTTATAGGCTGCTTCTTAAAATAAAAAAGCCCAGGGCTAGAGTATTTGTTTGGTATATGATGATGTTTTCTTACGTTATTGTCCAGTCATTCCGAAATTCCTCTGCAGAACCCCCCACTCAAATTTAAAGGCAATATTTCTTTTAAAGGCCAAATTTCAACAAAACATTTAAGCATATGCTTAACTTGACATGTTTGATGAGATTTCATCTCAACCTTGTGTTGCTGAATTGAAACCTAGATTATATTCACTATAGCATGGCTTCCATAGATCATTAGAGAGTTTATGACCTCCATGCTATATTGAACCCCTTTATATATCTAATGTATAATATATAATATAATATATATAATAGTAGTGTATACTGTATAGTGTATAGTATATATTATACTACCATATAATACTACAATTAGTACTATATAGTATAATACTATAAATTA
>NW_008795491.1:389803-404762 GCF_000699145.1 Aptenodytes forsteri
GTATATAATATATACTATATATAAAATTTATAACAATGCAGTATAAATTACGTGTTATCTACATTTTACCCCCTGCATTTGACATCGTGAACATTGTGTCTTCAGATTAGTTTTCTAACTCTTCTCTAGTTAAGTGCATATAAAGATCTCACTAAAACACACTTTTAGCATGTTTACAACATTGAGTCAATATTACACCCTCACCAGGAAGAAGGTGTAACACAGTAATAAGGGAATAAAAGTGTGACTGGGGCTGTGGTGAATAGGTCTGGTTAATAAATTTCCTGATTTTTTTTTTCAATCTGAATACAAACATTCTGGATGAAAAAACATCTCTCATCCCCAGGAAATTAAATAATGTACACAACTTACATGTGCATTACATGCATAGCAATTTATTTTGCTATCTAGAGCCTGATTTGTCTATTAATGGAGCCAAAACTATATTTTTGAAGTCAAAACTACTCTTGAAGTCAAACTAGAGGCCTTTTAATCCCATTCCTTAAAAAATTATTTACATAACATTTATATTACATAGTCCATTGCTATTATATGTGCTCTGTTTTGTGTACATTTCCATACAGGAAAACCAGATAATGTCCTTGCTATTGAATTGTAAGTTTGATCCTTGTTCTCAGAAACAAGTATGAACTATGTAACTGAACATTTTGAAGCACATTGGGTAAATGGAATATAATCTTGTATCGATATTAAAAATGTTTTCTGCATTTATAAGGACGATTCCCTCGAGGAAACACAGACTCTCAGGGTAGGAGTTAATTCAAAGCTAAAGCAGAGCAGCTGACTTTTCGTATTCCCCCACACTGCTGAAATGTTGATTGATTCAGAAGCAAGCCTGGAAAGCGATGGTGTTGATGTTGAAAAAAAGAAATTACTTGCCCTCAGTAAAATACACAGAAAAGGGAACCCCACAGTAAGGTCTAGTCCCAACAGAGATGTCACACAGAAGATGAGTGATTGCTGATGAGGAAAGCGTGTTTGATGGTTTTATGATAGATTTTCACTGTTCATCCTCATTCTGAGAGAGTTGGAGCTTGTCAGCCAGGAATGAAGACTATCGAGACCTCCTGCTAAAGATGAAGCCTATCGTTAATGAGTTAAAGCCTTCCCTGAAGTCACCATCTCAGGGACCTGCCTGGGGACAGCACTGCACTCCAGGAGGGACACACTCTATGGTGCCACCTGAAAAAGCTAAGAGATGAGTGATTTAACTAACAAGAACTGCAATTAAATGGAACATTTGCCATCCATAACTTGGCCAATATCAAGTTTCAAGGACCAATTAGTGAAGGCAATTTGCACACTTTCTATATAAGACTATAGCAGTGCCCCACACCTCTCCGAGATGACATTGGAGACAATCAGGAATGCAATCATCTTGAAGATAATTCAGTCTTAATCTTTCTGAGCCTCGCTTTTTCAGTTAAAAAGAGGTTAATGATAATAAAACAATCTTAGAGTGCTGAAGAGATCCGCTTGCATTGTTTCATCAAAAATGGTCTTTCATGAAAAATACTGTTTTCATAGTAAACAACAGTTTTAAAAATATTGTATTATAATGTTCTCCAGAAAGGAAGGGTTTACATTTTGTTGCCATAATTTTTAACCAAAAATATCTGTAAAAATTTAAAAGAATCAGAATGGTGTGTCATTTTTAATATTGAATCATGTTTTATAATTTAAGTTTTACAGGAAGTGACATTTTTTTCATATTGTTTTGTAACAGAAAGAATGGAATTATCATTTTTTTCCTGAGAAAACAGCAAATACAAGCCTTTCCTTTCACAGGTCCTGCTGTAGGGGCTAGTATTTCTAGGGTTTAGCTCCTTAATGTGTTGGTATCCCTGGGTAGAAAAATACACAATTATCATCATTATCATAAGAAAACTGTACCATCTATTAATTCTCTTAGTTATTTTTGCAGTATTCTAGGAATGGACTCAGAAGTACCTTTGCTTCTCAAAATGATGTATAAAGAAACTCTTTACCAGAAAGTTCTCAGAAGAAATCCTGCTTAAATTTTTTCATGTTTTACTGTTTTTGTAGTGATTCAAGTTTTTCTTTTAAGCTCTTAAGTTTTGAACACAGGACTGGAGACATTTTTGGTAAAATGCACCACTTTTTGTTGAATTATTGCTTGAAGGACTTACCTGAGACAGGAACGCCACTGTGCTGGGAACTGCGAAAACACTTTGGGCTAAGTCCTGGCCTGTTAAAGCCAGTGGCAGAAATCCCATTCCCTTCAATGGAGCCAAGAGTCAGGTTTTACCTGCAGTGAGAGATGGTTCTCGTCTAGAAACTCTAGACCTCACTGCTCTTGTGCTTTGGCAATTGAGTCAGGAAACCTGTCCAGCCACCCATACACAGGGTAGTGCTCCAAGAGGTTCCTATCAATAGGACTCAAACACAAACAAACGAAACCCAAGGATGGGGCCCATGCAACAGCCCAAGTCCCTTTGTTTCTTTTCTGGAACTCTTCACAGGCCACTCAAGTTTTAATTGAAATCTGTAAAATGCCAAATTCATTATTGTCTCTCCATTGTGTTTCTAGGCAGAGGCAAAGACTGTTATATGTCAGTCCTTGGTATCAGCAACACACTTAGACAGATAGACGCAGAATTCATTTAGTGTTGGAGAACTATTCTTCCTGGAGTTTAGTGTTTGTTTGGTTGTGTTTTGTTTTGTTTTGTTTTTTTTTAAAAATAGTCTCAGACTAGAACTCCCTGCATCTTTTAGCTCCTATGTTGGAAATACCTTCATGGTAGGAGACTCCCAAGTTCATCGTCTCTACAGTGTTCTCAGATTGTAAGGTCTTCAACATGTCTTATATTTTAAGCCTGGATAATTCCACTGAGTGAGAAAAGTCACAGGTGGGCCTGTCTTGCACCACGTTCACATCCTTTCTTATGTTGGGGATACGGGGCTTCTAGAAGAGGAGGAAAAAAATGTTCAATGCTTTGTCAAAGAAACAGAATATTTGTCTATTTGCCCTTCAAAGTGCCTCTTGCTTCTCGTGAACAGATATATTTCAGGGGAAGCAGACTGACTTTACTGCATGTATGGGTATGGGATGGCAGTTTTCATCTGAATGAAGTTGTCTATATGTGAGAAACAAGTACATCATGTTGCTAAACTAGCCTGCCCCTCTGACCTTCTTGTAAGCTCTTTTGCTGACTGAGATGAATTTAAATCTGCAGTGGGTTTGTGTGAGGAGGTAATATTAACAGTTCCAGTCAGAAAAAAAGTGCCAAGCTTTTGGATACGTAAGTTAACTGGCTATCTTAGCTATTTTAACAAATGATACTGCTCTTCCCTACAAAGGTTGTCTCGTTTATAACCTAAGAATATCACATCTACCAGTTAAAGCATCTTTACCTTATTCTATCTGTACCTGTATACAGTCTTTTTCATTAATTTCTTTGACAGGTAATGAAGAACTGGTAAACTCAACATTCATGGTGTTTGATCCGTGTTCTACTGCAGAATGTAAACAAGTAAGGCTCTATTCTACTTCCATTTGCAGGGTACCAAAAGCAATCCAGTTGCTCTTTTGACTGATATATTTTGGCTGATCTATATTGTATCCCATCTGTGGGATTGCGAAGTTTTAGAAGAATGGATTATTGAAAGTCTTAAAACTGTTTTTTATCACATCTTATTCTGTCACCAGATTTCGTATTTCATTAGGCTTCTCCACATTTCAGTTCCATCATTGTTCCCAGAGTTCAAGGGAAAAAAGCCAAAGAAGACTGAGAAACATAAAAGGAAAATATGAACAAAATAACCATCTTAAGCCAAGTGTTGGTGGGAGGTGCTATGCATAATAGGGTAATCCCATGTTCCTGCAATAAAACAATCACATGATAGAGGATAAAGAAAAGTCACAAATAATGGTGGGAAAGTCTTCTATAAAGAACTTTAAGAACAAATATAATTACCAAAGGCATTATTAATTGTGGGGAAAAGCACTTTGACCAGCCTTTCCTATGATTTAGAATGCTTACCAATAGTGCACACACAATTCACCAAGCCAATAAAAAGCAACACTTACAAAAATGTTAGCAGAGGGAGGGAGGAGCATGTGTGTTGTGCCTCAAAGGGCATTTTGGTAATGCTGAACAACCTTCTGAATTCACCCAAGCGTGATTCATACTGTGCCCAGAGCAATGTTTGATGTAACCTTGCCAGTCTGCACTGCCTGCAAGCACTGTAACATTTTCTGTGTCTTAAAGCTACCTGTCTACAGTGCCATGGCCCCAGCTGATGTGTACTCCCTGTTCCCAGCATCATAGTCCATGAGAGGTCCTCAGATGATTGTGTGCTTTCTTTCATCATTTCTGCACCAAATCTTTTTGTGGATACTGGAGCCAAGTGTTCCTCAACTCTTCTAGCTGGCATAACAAAGCACAGCAAGGTTGAAGCTATTGCCCCACGGAGAGAGCTAGCTTGGAAAACAGATAGCAGACTAAGCGGCCAAGTTAAGCACCACACACTTGCATGGTGACTCCTTTGGCATGCCACCAAAATCTGTGAAGAAAGGAAAGGGACAGAGGCATTTTCTATTGGCTGAATGCTAAACTGTCATGCCTATCATGTATGAAAATTTCATACAGATGAAAATCTGTTACTGTTGAGGGAGTCTTTTAAAGATACAGAAGGGTAACTTGTCTTCAGGCTAGTCTGCAGACTACAAAACCTCCAGCCATCTACAAGGACTGTGCCACAACTCTTCAATAGGAAATCTGCCTGACAAAGTCACAGGACTATTTATGTGGGGCCAAGGGCTGGTTTGCAAATCCCTGAAGCGTTCCATCATGTTAAGACCTGTGTTGATATGATAAGGGCTATGTTAGTTTTTACTAGCTGGAAACTGTATTTTTATTTATGTCATAGTGTCACAATGATATATGACTATCTTTGCAAGTCTAAATATATATATATATGAGGACTTTTTATTTTTATTTTTAACTGTAACAGTCTAAAATATTCTCTATGAGAACTAGAGAGAAGTTAACAAAAAAGGAAGTGAAGTCACAAGAATGTTATAAGCTAAATGAAATTGAATCTGAGAAAGATCTCACTGAAGAAATGTATACTGATTGGGCAGCAAAATGTTGTCCCTAGTCCCAATGACTAGAAATCTGGCAGCTTTATCACGTATAGTTCTCCAGCTTCTTTCAAAGCTGGTGTCGATTCCCGATTTAAATATATAAATTCTATTTAATATTTGAATGAATAAGGTCAGTATTTTCATGGGTGAATTGTCCTATATAGCCTTGGGCCTATTTCTGTGCTAAACTTCACATCCTTTTGCAGTCCTGTCAAAGGACTGACTATACAGAAAGCTTGTTGTTTGCAAGTTACAAAGAGAAGCCTACTAGTTCATGAAACAAAATCACTTTTAACTCTGTTGCACATCCTTCAGCAGAAGCCTGTTCTCAGAACAACAATTTGTCACTGCAAAATGGTAAGTGGACCTGGGGACTGACAGTAGTGTCTTCAAGAAAGACATAGTTTCAAAAGTTGCTGCTTACTGTTGGCCACGAGCTCCAGCTTATGTTCAAAAAGCCCCTAGTGGTTCCTTGCAGAGACCCTGCCCGCCAGACTGAAAATCCAGACAGCTGCCAGTATTTATCTCGCTGAGTCCATTATTTTATCTTAGTGTGCAATCAGACAAAGTGAGAGAAAAACACACACAACTTTATGAGCATGGAGCCCACATGAGGCACATTTGATATTTTGGCAGTAAGCTTTCAATTTTCCAGCTGTGCCAAGTCAAGAAACATGCTAGGAAAAGAAACTAGTGCATAATTAAGTCTTCCTTTTTTTTTTTCCCTTGGAGACTTCTCAGTTGACTTTAATTATTCTCTCTCTCTTTCTCTCGGCTTGGGAAGTTGCTTTGTTTTTAATTTTTTTCAAGTGAGCTTTCTCGCCAAACAGGTTTGTTTAAGTTCTCACCATTCTACTGATTACTAACAAAACAGTTCAGATTTCAAATACCAAGCAAGAAGAAGAGTTATATAGTGGGGAAAGGGAAACAGGGATGCAGCACTAATATTTATTTTATTACTATTGATCTTATGTTGTCAGTGCTGTTAAATGGCTCCTGCTGTTGGTATTGCCATTTCAGTCATGGGTCCTCCCCCTTTGCTTCCTGCTCCCGGTTATGATCTGTGTCCTTTTCTATGTCCCTTATGTGAGATTATCCTCCTGTCATCTCACTCATCTTCTTTATAACTCAATCAGTATGGCTCCTTGCACAGATGAGTGGAGTTACTGTAGAGAAAGGACAAAGAAGATGTTAATAACAAAAGTTCTTGGACTGTGGCTTGTCATAATTGCAGTATCTTTTCTTGCAAGCAGTAGGAACCAGGAGGCTGTATCCAGTGCAAGGCATTCTGAAATATAATGGTTAGTAAAGAAACTTCTGATGCAAGATTGCAAAACCCTCAGTGAAAGGTCCAATATAATTGTGATCTGTAAGATCCTAAAGCAGAATATATGTATTATTTTCCTTTCCTATCTGTTGTGCTGGGGAAATTTTTGTATTTCTGCTCACTTAAAGGAAAACACCACGTTGCACTACCTGAGAGCTGGGACTTCTCAGTCTAAATGTAGGTCCTTACTGAAAAAAGCTATGATGGTGAGAGCCAGATCATGGTGCTGGGAACTCATTGCAGCTCCTTGTGGGAATAAAGTTACTCATAGGTTCATACAGTATTTACAGAGACAAAGACTATAAATTATTTCTGAAGTGAGGACTATGTCTTTCTCTCTTGCCAAATATCAGACACGGTGGCTACACCCACAGAATAACCGAAATGGGTCAGAGCCTGTTGCTTCTCCCTGAGGCCAAGTGGCAAGTTGTGTCAGGTCCTCCCTGGCCTGACAGGGGAGTGGGCTCATCCACCCAGCTGTTGGGAACTGGCCCTGGTGTGTGTCACCTGCAAACCACGCACAGGCGATAGCCAGGGGAGCGCTGGTCGGCACGATGTGTGGCTGAGCTGGGGCACGAGCTAGGAGTCAGACCATGTGGGTAACGCTGGGTCCATGCTCGGACCTGTGCCTTGCCTGCTTTTCCCGAGCGCTGTCGATGTTGGTTTTGTGTACAAAGTGTTGGTTCAGGTGAATGTCCCTCCCTGCCTTTGGTGATTGCGCACTGTCAGGAAAAAGGGTGCAAAAGCCCTTGTACTGTCCAGCATGAAGAGGAGACGTTCAGCTGCTGGTAGGTAGATGGAGCAAAAATAAAAAGGGGAAAGGCTTGCTGTGTTTCAGCTCTTTGCACTGCTCCTACAACAGCACCAAGAAGGCTCTAGATCAAATAATGTGAATGGTGTTAATTAATCACCAGATTTAGTCTTAGTTTAGGGATGTATCAGGGAATCTATGGTCCTTCTACTCATGGGAAAAGAATCATGTGATCATACATGTTCCCAAAATTGTTTTTCATGGGATGGCTTTGTAGGCAAATCCAGTGAATAGTTTTAGCTGAAAGAAGGGATGACTTTTGAAACTTTGAAATATGTTAAAAGATTGTTTTTTGAACTGTCAGAACATTTTTTCCTTTTTTAAAAAACCTTTGGTTTTTGCCTTTTTTTTTTTTAAATTAAGTTCAGAAAATGAAAAGAACATGTGAGTTAAATGGCAGAGGAGGCTTGTCTCAAAATGTAATGTTTTCAGAGTCTTCTTTAAAAAAACAACAAAACATAAAGATCTGTCTTTTCCACCTAGGCATATTTTCTTCCTCATTTAAAAAATTTGTTCACTGGAAGACAAGAACTGTTTTTCCCCCCAGGCCTAATTAGGATCTCCTATGCTGTCATTCACACTAAAAGCTGTCTTTATCTTATGTCTTCCTGAACACAAAGCCAAAAGATTAAAAAGAGAATCTATGCAAAACAAATAACTACTTTGTTGGACTAAACTACCTAATGCTTAGAAAAAAATATAGGAGAAATTATATTTTGTACTGTATCCTGAAAGTAGTTGAGGATAACATTGATGTTTCCCTACTTTGCAAAATTTAGCTGTGAATGTTCAGCCAGGTGTTATGTTAGTGCCTTCTGACTCCTATCCTCATATTCAGATAAGATTTTTCTTGGGATCCCAGGAAGAAAGAATTGCCAGGCACTCAGGTTTGATTTTTAGAATTACATTTAAATAGAGGTTGAGGTTTGCAGAGATTCCTAGGAGATCCAGACATTTCTTTTCTAGAAAAATGAACATTAACTTGAAATTGCCAGACAAAATGTTTTCAATCAATTAAAAAAGGATATTTTTACATATAAAAAGTATTAGGAAAGAGTCTGGTGTTGGTAATTTTTTTCCTTCGTTTGTTTTATATGTTTTCTACAAGGAACAGAAATCTGAAGCTTGCGCCACAAACTGGAAAGACAGCTCAAGTCAATTCAGACAATGAACAACAGGGAGGAGGAATGTATCCACAAAATTAGTCAGGAGGGGCATTTCTGCCCACCAGAGAAGAATTCCTCTTCACCAGCTGTGATATCATTTAACAATGACAGCTCTCTGGTTTGTAAGTGCAGCATGTGTTTTCAATGCCTTATTTGCAACTGTTTTCTGAAATAATGATTTAAGGTCACATCCTGCTCGCTTGATCTGCTTGTAGTTTCTGTGCCTGTGATGAGTCAACTGCCATGAGTAAGGTGAATAGCCTTGTGGCCTCCAGGGGAAAATTCCCAGTGCTTCAGATCTTGGACCCATCCTTAGCTAGTAAGAGTTAGGGATAAACTTTCTCCGTGGGTGGCCTGGGTCAGCCACGTCTGTCTTTGAAGTGCACCATACTGGCCGCAGTTGGTGACAAGGTATTATTAGATGAGACAGCAGTTTCTGTGTTCATAAACCATCCCTAAAGTTTTGCTCTGAAGGCATCACAAATACCTTGTTAACATCATTTTACAGGAACCGCTTTGGGAAGGGAAGGGATTGGAGATATTCCCATGAACTTTGTTACCTCTTCTTCCCCCCACCCCCCTGAATTCTTAGTCTTAAAGCAGCTAGCATGTGTCTGATGAAAAGCCACTAATGTATATGCTCATCTTGCACTAAGTGAGACGTAGCTGGATATTTACATGGCTTAAGGAATGCTTGGTCTTTTTCAGGGCCAAGAAAAATAAAGTCACCAGCCACCCTCCATAATGAAAAATGAGGTGCTGCTCCCAGCCATCTGCAGCAAGCCTTGCAGCATTGCTTGATTGTTTGTTTGTTTTATTTTTTTTTATAACATTCTAAAACTTGGTTCAGATGATTTTGTTTCCAAAGCCTTTGCCCCTAAAAAGGCAAAAAACCTTTTTTTTTTTTGAGTAAAAATATGTACACAGGGACATCTGTGCATGATTTTTAAAGAGCATGGTACAAGAAAAAGCAGGTTAGTTTGGGACAGGCTGGAACTACATGCTGACAACAGGAGATGCAAAGAGGGCTATTGTCTTTGTTAAAAATAAATAAATGAAAGCTGGAAGAAATTCTTTCATTAAATTAGAAACAGCATTATCCAAGGAGTTTGCAGTACTAATTAAATCACGTATCTCTAAAATATAATTTTTGCCATGATAGCATTTCATTTTAGGACTCGGGCTGGAGATAGCAGCAAATGTCTGATTCTTGCCCTGAGCACTAGGAGGTGAGGATATGTTTGAACAAAGGATTACCGTTTTTGAAAGCCTTGAACAAGGGTGAGGGGGAAGGGAGCTTGCTTTGTCAGTGAAAGAGAAAGTACTTTCCACCGCAGACCACTGCTTTGCTGTGGGCTCAGTCTGTGGAAGAGGAAGCCTACCTGCTGAATGTGCAGTGATCGGCAAGCAACAGGATGAGCCGTTGCTGCTGGCTGTGTTTATAGGAAGGTAGATATTTCTGTATGAGATAAGGCCATTGCTCTTTCAGTGTAGTAACTCCTTTCTGGCATTGGCAGGACCAGATGATTCATGAGTGGATGCAAAAATCCCTGTTGCAAACAGTAATGAAAAATCACTGATTTGAGAGATTCTGATTTTTTTACGGGGTGTGTATTACCTCGTGGCAGAACAAAGCCTGCTGAAGTGAACAGGTTCCTCAGCCCCAAAGGGGTCATTAGAAGGGAAAGGTTCTCCAGAAATAAGTGCTTTAAAAACATTTACATTTAGAAATGTCAAGGCATTTTGCTGCAAGTTTAATCCACATCTGCCCATGCAGCCATGGTGATTGAGAGGAGTTTTAGTCCAGATGTGTGTTGCTTTTGTGCGTTGCACACCACAGCCTACTGCACCTCATATCATTTAAGTCCCTGAATCTGCTCTAATGTATAATGGGAAGGATTTCTGTTGTTTTGTAGAAAATATGCACCTGCAAAGGAGCCCAGGACATGAGAGAGATGTTAGTTCCCATGATGATCCATGGTTGTTCACACTGGTTGTTGAAGAAAGAAAAATTCATTACAAGTCCAATCATGCATCTGTAGGTAATTCCTTGTCACCTCTGATTGACTGGTGCTCTGAGATGTGAAGTTTTATGTAATTTCTCAAAAAGTAAATTCTTTATGCAACTATAGATGTTTTACTATGTAAACTTCTAAAGCATAATTACAGTCCTCTTAAAACAGAGCCTGAGAATTTCTTGGGGTGTCAAAAGAAAGAAAAACACTGAATCCATCAGTGACCACTGAAATAACTTCCCAAGTGATGGTGGATTTACCTTCACTTTGAGTGTTTAAAGCAAGCTTGACCGTGCCTTACAAGGGATGCTTTTGTCCAACCACCATTTACTGAGTTTGGTGCAGGTATTACCGATAGCTACAAGAAACAAAGTTATTATGATGGTCTGTTCTGTCTTAGTGAAGATGTACCTAGTAATCTCTCTTCTCAGTCTTTTTTCCCATCAGTTGTGTGCTCCCCTCTGCAAGTATCACTCTGAGAAAAGGAGTTAACTAGGACTAAATTGTTCATTGTGAGTCTTCTGACTACAATAGGCAGAAAGGTCCTTCCCACAGACCCCTCTGATTTCCTACTGTATTTCTGCGGTTGCTCAATGAAAATACACAAGCTGACTTTTTCCTAAGAGCTGCATGAGAGAGCTACCCATACGTGTGATCTTAGCTTCATATCATGGTTGCATTCACAGTGCATGGGACAGTTTTAGTACTTTACTCAACCACACCTCTTTGGAACTTACCTCTTTGGAACTTCCCCTATTTGCTCATGATCATCTTAGAGTTGATGCTTTTAGTTGATTTTGGGAGTTTCTGCTCTGGGGTTCATCAGATTTCTTTTTACTGAGTTTCGTTAGCTATGTGTTAACATCGTCCAGTTCCCACTGTCTTACCCAGTTAGCTGCCATGATTTTGCATTTACTGAACCCATTCCTTATCCCATGGTAAAGCTACTGTAAGATATACTTTCACACCTACTTTGGTGCTACAGATTTCTGTATATGGGTATAATTTCAAGAGGTGCGCTCACCTCATCTTGATTTCTTATTTAACAAATGGATCCTTTCCATGTATCTAAATTTAAATTCATTCTTGTGAAAGTCGAACAAATGCACACTTAATTCCTTAGTTCTTCCTCAGTAATATCTATTGAAGAACATTATCCTGTGGCACAAAAATCACCCAGTTACTTACAAGGATTTTAATTGTAACATTTAACTTTAAAAGTCTTCCATAACTTGTTATAAAATAGTGATTTCCCCCCAGTATTAAATCACATGAGCGTTAAATTTTATATAATTATGCTCTTCTGTTTGCAAAATTAAGTTTGCTAACAATGATGGGGTAGGTAGGTGTAAGGCACAGGTATAGTATATTTTGGTACAGTATGAACAGACCAACTACATATTTAGAAAGTACATTCTGTCATATATTAAATAGATAATTAATATATTTTATTTTAATAAATTGCTATAATTTATTTTAATAAATTGCTATAATTTTTTTTAATAAATTGCTGTAGAAGGTGAAGGTAACAGGTTGCCGGACTTAGAACGGATGAGCCCTATCCCTTCTGCTTTGCCCAGGGCTCTTCCATTTGGGAGTGGAGGAAGAAAGGCAGTAGGCAGAACGTGAAGTTTGCAAATGGCATTAAAATGATGATATTTCCTTTATCACATATCTGCTCAATAACATTCAACCACTTTTCTCCTTGTTGTCGCAAGTTGGAAATTATGAAAGTAGAGGAAAATCAGAGATACCATGTTTCTGGCAGTCCTGTTTAATAAGACATGAAATTAAGAGCAAGAATAAGTCCTGCTGTGGGAAATAAGGGTATAATTTCTGATGGGTATGTTCAGAGACATAAGAACAAACTACTTGCTTTAAAAGTTGTTAACATAGTTATGAAGTGGTAAATTCCACTTTTCACTATTCTTAATTATTCATATTAGCTTAATAGTCTCTTCACAGGAGACATATATACGCATGTATGAATTCTTACTCATCTGTCTGATGTCTTGGCATTGGAGGAGTTACTACGCAACCCAGGAGCTGTGTGGGGTGGTTAGCAAAGTGCTGAGACCTCATTAGCGCAGCCTGGCTGCTAATGCATCTGTCCACAATGCGCAATGTCATAATAGCACTGGCAACTCAGGGAGCTGCCAGCTACGTGTCGTTAGAGGATTTCATCAAGCTGTTTTCATCTGATGATCCCTTCTCAGAATCTGTGTGCTTGAATGTAAACCTATAGGGCCAGGCAATGTAGGTTGGCCAGCTACCAGTGGCTGATTATCTGTCTATTGGATTGCAGGGAAGATATTCCAGTTCTTTCCTCAAATAATTAACATCAGGATTTGGCCCTTCAACGCCTCCTTGCTAGTTAGCAGAATTCTTCTTTTTATTAAAGGGTAATGCCCACTGAAGAAAATGACTTCTTATGTATACCCTTCTGTACACATACAAAGGTACGGGCTCTTATTGCCTTCTACCACTCAGAAAAGGAAATTTGGGGTGATGGTGGACAGTTCTGTAACAATATGACCTCAGTGCTGTAAGGTGAGTTAAAACAGCAACCAGGATGTCAAGGATTGTCAGGGAACAGTCAGACAAGGCAGATCACTGGCAGGTATGGCCTCCCTGCATGCTGTGGCTTGAATACTGTTGTCACTCAATCTCAAAGTGGGTCTAGGAGAAGGGGAGTGGACCAAGGTGGCAAGCTTGGTCAGAGGGGCAAAATGACTTCTGCTTGCTGTGAAACTGAATAGACTATTCTCTTCAGCTTGGAAAAGGGAGTGGAGTGGAGGTATAATAGAGGTTTATAAAGTCATAAATGATATGGACAAGAGCCGTCCTGTGGCACTGCATCTCATGCTTTTGCCATGAGTATTTTCTGTGAGCAGTGGTGGAGGGAGGACAAAGGCCTGAGTGGACATTCAGTTGCACTCAATATGGTGTCTTCTCTCTCCTTATTTGCTTCTTCCCAGCCAAGTGTGACTCTTCCAGCTGTGCATGGGGGGAAATACTCCTGGCTGTGGGTAGGTATTGGTTGGTATCTCTGAGCCCCGGCTCCTGGCCTGGCCCCAGCAGCTTTGCCCCATCCCATACCTTTTGTCACGGCCAGGCTCTGCCACAGCACCTGCCAGTTTGCAAATAAAATGAGGCATTGCTTTTTCTGTAGCCTTCCTATAACTTCTTTACCTAGAAATTTCCCAGGCCTGCCTCTTCCCAAATGTGAGTCTTTCATAATATCATCTGCTTGTATCAAATGAGATAAATCCCCATTTTTGTGAAACAAGAACAATAAACGGATGTCACATTCTGTGTAATACTTAAGGCTTTAATTGCATCCCCCCTCTTAAAAGTGAGGGGAGGTGGTTGTGATAACAGGCTGTTTATCTTACATTTGTCAGCAATTAACCTGAGAAGGTGCTTGTCCTGACAATTTTCTGATCAGGAGCCAGGGTGCAAGGGAAAGTCTTTTGTCGCAGTGCATTTTCTTACTGCCGTTAATCCACTCCCTTTGATTGATTATTACCCATATGGATTGTTACCAAAGTGGGATTATCTACAGTACTGATAGTGAAAGGCAGAGGGGATCTGGTTTATTTCTTGCTTGATTTACAGACAAGAGTAAAGCTAGCAGGGAGGGAGGAGTACATGGATGCGTTTCTTCGGGAGTGTTCAGCTTCGAGTACAACTGCTCTTTCTCTGATTAATGCGTCCGAGCAGGGTGTATCCAGCATCCAGGGTTATCCTAGCTTAAGCCACGTGCAACCACAAAAGAAAAGGCCACTGCAAAAAGGATGACATAAGTTTTTCTTAAATTCCTAAGTGTCCTGTTAACTTGGCTGAACAGAGAGTTCATAGATTATACAGGGTTTTCAAAAGCGAGGAAAGCTGGAGGGAGACAGGTGATGTTTTGAACATGAAGTGTGTTGAGCTCTCTCACGCTACTAAATCATAAGGGCATGGTATTAGGTCTTCTTTCTCCCCTAAGTTTTAGACTGAAAGGACCTTACTGATGGGTATTGCACTGGGTGTTTTCCACTTGTTCTAACAGTTGCTTGTCTAACATGGTTGAAAATATTTACAAGTCTTAGGACACGATGTCTTAAGTCCACTGGTGATGCACTCCAAGTGACATCAGCGTAAACTTGTCCTGACCAGGGAGGGGGAAAAAAAAATCAGTGTGAAATTGTGTTGTACTAAACCTTTAAATGAAGCAAGGTAGAGCTGCCAAATTTTGAAGCACTTTCATTCTTTCTGAAAGCAACTGTGAAAAGAAGCTCACTGGTTCCTAAGGTTCAGGTTAACTATTTTCAAGAAAATGAATAATAGTCTTGAATAATGTTAATGAAAACATTTATGATGAGCAAATGCACTAAAGATATGCAGAATCTTTATCTGTGGTTCTATATGATAACAGATGAATAGTGATTTTTTTTTATATCATTTAGAACCATAGAACAGAATCATAGAATCATTTAGGTTGGAAGAGACCTTTAAGATCATCAA